>NC_025993.2:120016640-120187183 GCF_000442705.2 Elaeis guineensis
AGGATGCAGATCTCGATGTTCTAAATTTATTAAGCTATGAATGGTTGTCATTGACACAGTTTAAATTTCATCTTTGGTAGAAATATTGTGAAGACTTGGCTACTTCGCAGAAGCCAATTGCAAGGTTTCGATATCATTAGAGGGTGAGGGATGTCTATTCTGCCTTGTCCAATTAAAAAACATGGTGGGCATTATTTCTTTAGCTAGGAAAGAATTGGCACTAATTATTGTCAAGAAGAGAAAGATATAATGATGGGGCAAGTTATCCCTCTAAAAATCTAGGTGTCACCATCGTATTTTATTTTAACAAAAGATATTTGTGCATATATTAATATTATGCATGAGATGCAAGCACTTTGTTTAAACCATATACTAGCATCACTCTCTGAGCCTTAAAATCCTTTTTTTAAATGATTCAACTACCCCAGAATGATCTTCTTCATGCATAACTCATGGTATAATCAATAGTCCAAATGCTCCTAAAGGACCAAAGAAGGACAAGACAATATCTACAACTTGCCTTTTGCGATGAGTCAAACAACTTTTGTATCCTTTCTATATGTTATTCAAGGTTTTTCCCTTTTTTTAAAAAAAAATTGCCTCATGCTCGTCTAGAAGTTTAGATTAATCATGTTATCTTGAACTGAAATCGGGGCATGATTTATGTACACGCTTTGGAATTTCATTGTCTACATGCTGCATGAGATACAAACCCTCCCACTTATCAAGGGCCCATTAAAAATGTAAGAGGTCTCCGAGCAAGAAATATAGGGTTAAAACCTATACAACCATGTAGACAGTTCGCCATACCACCTCATATCGGATATGTCATACTATATCAATATCGAATCAGCAATTAGTATGAGGAGCATACTGAGTCTCGATATATCGAACCAACTTTTATACTGAGCATACCAAGATTTTAAATCTTGATGTGGACAAAAAATCAAAACTATCCTTTTGTTCAAAGTCTAAAGAATGATGGAGCTCCTAACCAATCTATGCCAAGAATATTAAATTCGTGCATGAGGGACGCATGGTCATAAATTATCCCAACAAAATGTTACCATTGCCCATCTAAAAAAAATCTACCAGTTACACATTTACAGTCAAACTATAGCAGCATCCTGCTACCGAAAAAAAACTATACAGCATCTGTCTATTAAGGCATCCAAGTTGGGAGAGTTGTTCATTAATCCATCCCCCCAAGTCATTGGAAGATCCTGTCTTTCCCTGTCAGTGATTGCTGAATTCTATGTAGTGAATGAGCCAGGGATAAATATTTATTCCTTAAATGTACATCTGCATCTCATTATCTCTTGGCACAAAGTCATGGAAAGTGACAAAAAAAATAAAAAAGGGGAGGCCCCAAGCCTTCTCACCCTCCACATGGGTAATTAGTACCTAGTCCATAAAAAGACTTAGGGCCATTCAGATCTTCTGTTGATGGCTTTAAGCATCATTTAGACTGTTGAACTCTCAGAATCAGTTTTCCTTCCAAATTGCCCAGTTTCAGATTTGTACCAGAGAAACCAGAGAATCCTATATCATTGGAAGCAGGCACAGGGCTAATGGAAGAGACCTCAAAGCTAATCCCAGAGCCAACAACAGCAGCAGCTGATTTGGAAGTAGATGGAGAAGAAGATGAACAAGATCCAGAAAGCCACTCTCTGCATCAGCCACTGCTCAAAAGAACCCCAACACTCACCACCCATCATTTAGCCATGGTTGGAGCAAAGATCTCCCATATTGAGAGCTTAGACTATGAGTATGTCCTTGCCATCAATCTATGAACTCTCCCCTGTCTAACAATGAAAGATCCAATTGACTACCCTTTTCTACTTTGTCATGGTTTGTGCTTCGGTGCAGGATCAATGAGAATGATCTATTTAAGCATGACTGGAGGAGCAGATCCAGTGTTCAGGTACTGCAGTACATCTTCTTGAAATGGACCTTGGCGTTTCTCGTCGGGCTCCTGACTGGTGTCGTTGCTTCCCTCATCAACCTGGCGATCGAAAACATTGCTGGCATCAAGATGCTACACGTGGCACGTCTTGTGAATGAAAAAAGTTGAGTTCCCATTCCTCCTCTGATGCAGTGAGTTTTAGATTGCTCAAGAACTGAACTGTAAGCAGTTGTTTATTGAGGATTTTTAAGCCTGAGATTGGAAGGGTCTCTTTTGGTGGTGGTGCAGGTATGTAACTGGCTTTGCCTACTTCACAGGAGCAAATTTTGCTCTAACCATAGTGGCTGCAACTCTCTGCGTGGTGTTTGCTCCAACTGCAGCAGGGCCAGGAGTACCAGAGATCAAAGCTTACCTCAATGGAGTTGATACTCCCAATATGTTTGGTGCATCCACGTTGATCGTCAAGGTGAGGTGAATCATGAATCACCTTCATCTGTTGTAATTTACCTGAAAAGATAGTTCTGAGTTTTTTTTTTTAAGCAATATGATAATATCATTTTGGTTACTGATAAACAAAGCAGATAGACACACTACTTTTCTCCAGAGAGAGTGAGAGATGAACTCACCAAAAGAATTTGTCCACAAAAATTTATTCATAGAACTATTTTCCTCAGTGAATCATTTCATCAAAATACACGTTTTTTCCATTGATATCACGGTGAAAATGGACTATCAATCACTGTCGCGCTTTCTTGTTTTCCTGAAAACAGAAGTTTCAGTGTTAGAAAGTAGCATAATGATACTATTTGACTTCTGATACATTTAATCAATTAAGAAGTTCTGTAGTCAAATCATAATTTTTGAGATCAACTCAACAAGAGATTTGCTTTAGACAAAGAATTTGTTCAAAGAATCATCTTTCCAGATAAATTATTCTATCAGTGTGGATATGCAAGAGCTGCTTCCTATGAGAATTTATAAACAACAATGATATTTCATGGACTAAACTATCTGATTCGATTCAGTTGATATAATTGATGTCTTAATTTAGGTATTCACTGGAACAATCTAGCTCCCAGTACAAGCCTCCAAAGCTTGCTCCATATGCATCTTAAGCTCAAACAATGTAGCGAAAACATCAAACCATTCAGAAAAATCATTTCTGATTTTTGTAATTCCTTTTCTCATTCTCTACCTCTACAGATCATTGGAAGCATTGGAGCCGTATCTGCAGGTCTAGATCTTGGAAAAGAAGGGCCACTGGTGCACATCGGAGCCTGCCTCGCATCCTTGCTAGGCCAAGTTGGATCCGACAACTACTGGCTGAAGTGGAGATGGCTTCAATACTTCAACAACGACAGGGACCGCAGGGACCTCATCACCTGCGGTGCATCTTCCGGTGTCTGTGCTGCATTCAGAGCACCAGTTGGGGGTGTTCTCTTCTCTCTCGAAGAGGTTGCATCCTGGTGGAGGAGTGCTCTTCTATGGAGAACATTTTTCAGCACCGCAGTCGTCGTGGTGGTGCTGAGGGGATTCATGGAGTATTGCGACTCTGGAAAATGTGGCTTGTTTGGCAAAGGAGGACTAATTCTCTTTGATGTCAGCTCAGTTTCTGTGACTTATCATGCAAGTGATCTTCTTCCTGTCGCATTGATCGGCATAATAGGAGGAGTCCTTGGAAGTCTATACAACCATCTTTTGCACAAGATACTTAGGTTATATAACCTGATTAATGAGTAAGGCAACCTCAGTCTTCTGATCAACCATTTCTGTTATCATCCATTACATTACTAGATGAAGACATCATACTTTGAAACCTTAATGCCACAAATCTTCCATATTACCAAGCTTGTCCAGAACATTTTCTTGCTATGCTTTCATGATGAGCAGTGCCTGCTATTACTGATTCTACCGCACTTGCTCTTGAATTGCAGGAAAGGCCGAATGGCCAAGCTGCTGCTCAGCCTGGGAGTCTCTCTCTTCACTTCCATCTGCCTATACCTCCTTCCATTCCTTGCACCATGCACGCCATGCGATCCCACCCTCGATGCCACCTGCCCGACCGTAGGGCGAAGCGGCAACTTCAAGCAGTTCAACTGCCCAAATGGCTATTACAATGACTTGGCAAGCCTCCTTCATGCCACCAATGATGATGCAGTGCGCAACATATTCTCCACGGGCACCCCGACCGAGTTCCGCCCCATCTCTCTGCTCATCTTCTTTGCTCTCTACTGTATTCTGGGCCTCTTCACCTTCGGCATTGCCGTCCCCTCGGGTCTCTTCCTCCCCATCATCCTCATGGGCTCTGCTTACGGTCGCCTGCTTGGCCTAGTGATGGGATCTTATACCTACATTGATCAAGGTCTCCACGCCGTGTTGGGCGCAGCAGCTCTCATGTCTGGCTCGATGAGAATGACTGTGTCCATCTGTGTCATCTTCCTAGAGCTCACAAACAACCTTCTCCTCCTACCCATGATGATGTTTGTATTGCTAATTGCCAAGACTGTTGGTGACGCTTTTAACCCAAGCATATATGAGATCATACTTGAGCTCAAGGGACTGCCATTCTTGGAAGCAAATCCTGAACCATGGATGAGGAATCTTACGGTAGGAGAACTTGCAGCAGCTAAGCCCGGTGTTGTAAGCCTCCGAGGCATCGAGAAGGTGGCTCGAGTTGTTGAGGTATTGAAATCCACCAAACACAATGGCTTCCCCGTTGTTGATCAAGGGGTTCCATCACCCGTAGGGATGCCTGAAGGGGCAACAGAATTGCATGGTGTGGTCCTGAGGTCACACCTCGTTGCAGTGCTGAGGAAAAAGTGGTTCCTGCAAGAGAGGAGAACTGGAGAGTGGGAAGTGAGGGAAAAGTTTACATCAGTGGATCTAGCACAAAAAAAGGGGCCAAAAATAGAAGAGATAGTGCTAACAGAGGATGAGATGGATATGTACATTGATCTACACCCCTTCACAAATGCAACACCATATACAGTGTTGGAGACAATGTCAGTTGCAAAGGCTATGGTACTGTTTCGACAAGTTGCTCTGAGGCATTTGCTGATTGTTCCCAAGTACCAAGGAGCAGGGGTGAGTTCAATTCCTCCTTTCCTCCATGATCTAAATTTGCTTGGTGCACTCTTGCTTAGTCCATACTAACCACAAACTGCAAAAGGACTAGAAAAATTTAAAAGCTTATAGGACAGTTTAATTCACACCCTGAAAAACCTTTAACAAAAATTTAAGACAGAAAATTCTCTATAAGATATAATTATCCACCCTATAATTTAACATTATTTTATTCATACATACAAATTTATGATAATATACATGTTCGACCATAAACTGGTTCATAGAATATAAATGAGAAGCTCAAAATATGTGTTTGTATCAATTACCAAGTCCAAAAAAAAAAAGTAGCAGATCAGCACCAAGTTCTCAAATAGCATACTGTTCCAAGAAGACAAAGATGCACTTCACCACTGATCTTCACAAACTATGTTAGATTTACAGCAACATAAGAGTACAAGTAAACAAAAAATATTGTGGAATATTTGTTCACTGAATTGGCTGTTTGGTTTTGATTCTGTAGATATCGCCTGTTGTAGGCATTCTAACCAGGCAGGATCTCAGAGCTCACAACATCTTGGGTGCCTTCCCTCATTTGGAGAAAAAAGGAGAAAAGTGAAAGTACCAATTCCTAGTCAAAATACTCAGTTTGCAGGGAATCACAATTATTCGTTATACTCTCTAAAATTTTTGTTGCTACTATTATTCTTTCATCTCATAAGAATGTTTTTCCTTTTTTGTTTTTGTTGAGATAAGAATGTTCAAACGTAACCCACAGCTTGCAAAACCTCAGTCCTTTTCATTCCAAATTATGTTATCAAGAAGATATCAAACAACAGTTTGAATATAGAGTACAAGACTAGTTGTTCTGATTGCCATTCTAAAATCTCTTCATTTTGCTGTTTTCGTTGTCAGTGTGACTAGTTCATAGACTATTTCATTGGTTCTGTATGTTCAGTGTTGGGTCCATGTTATGATGTACACATAGGAGAATAGCATAGCAAGAATCCACAGCATGCGCTGTGCAATAAGATGATGGAATAGGGGCATGTGAAGCATGTGATGACAGTAAAAACTGACATGAATTCAAATGATACAATAACTTGGGACATCTCACTCAGACATTTGACCAAGACCAGAATAATTATACAGCCTTAGACACATGGTACCGATCATGATGGTCATCTTCCATGTTGAAGTCTCGAAAGTTTGGCTGATGATAATTGGCCTGATAGTCATGAATCACCATAAGGTGCAGAAGAATTATTGCAAAGAACAATTCTAAAATTAAAAAGAAGATCTAAAAGAATGAAAGTATGAGGTATTGAGGTATACATATTAGATGGAATGAAAATATGAAAAAAAGATGCATTCCTTCATATCATGAGATAATAATTTATCTGAATGTGATGCCAAAAGATAAAAAACAAATGAAAAGAAAGGACCTACAGCATGCATGGTATTACTTTTACAAAATCCGGCACAAAAATAAGTGATCTATTAGGATCACCATACTTGATATGGACTATCCTAATCACAACAGAGAGGATGGTATAAAGTTCATAAGTGAGATCCACTACATCAAGAAGCCAAATCGCACATCAAACTTTATCCATCGTATAAAAACTTCAGGTACATTTTTTAGCTCTATAATGTGGAGCTGCTCCATAGGAGTGTGGCATGCGAAGCAATCTAGGCTGCATTCTAAGTTTTAAACTCTGAAAAAAATAACTTTTTATGAAAAAATTTAATTAGGCATATCTCCCAATCTGAGAAGATATTTATTTTGGAAAAATTATAACATCATTTAATTAAAAATGGAATTGGACCTTAATTGTACAAAAGTAGACTTCACTGGTATAAATAAAGGCTTTACAACTCATTAATGAAAAAAAGGGGATCTAGAACCTATTTTTGCCAATATTTCTATTTGCTAAATTTTCTTTAAAGAGACTGAAGTCAAGTAGGCTGATAGAATTTCTTCCTTATTCCCAATCTGACCAAGAGAGAGTCCATCAAAATATAATCAATTGAGGTATGGAAATGTTTTTCCTTTTCAAGAAGAAAGGAGCAAGATCTATCTATCCGCATAGTAATTACCTAAGTCCAAGTATTTGGAGTTGCACCGCCCAAAACTCAAACTTCCCAGTTGCTAAGCAGAAGTTTGGAAGATCAATTTTAGAGATCCTTGTTTACAAATTACACAACATCTACAATATTTCTTGCTCATTTTTCGTTTTTATTCAACTTGATTTTCTCTGACTCTAGCACTATTAAGTTGAGTTTGAGCTTGCCTCATTTTCTAATAAAACAAGCTCATTCTACCCGAACCTCACCTGTACTATGAACAACTTGGTCGATTTGCAGCCTTAATTCAAAGTCAGTGAATCAGCCACTTCAGATGCCCATCCTTTCTTTCATCTCCAGCGACCTACTCCAAACCCAAAACAGAGCAATGACACCAAACCCCGCTCCAACCCCTAGAATTCAACTCCAATCAGATTGACCTGAGTTAAGTAGCACAACTTCCTTACCATAAATTCATCGTGGAAACAAACTTTATGATGCTGCCACGGACAAGGATGTCATATTGTACTTGATTTTGATAAATCTTTCATAATACTGGTTAGCAGACATTCTACGAGTTTTCTACCTTCTCTTAATTTCCTAACTGATGGAGGTACTGTCAATTTTGGTTTTCTGAAGACCCATTTTTCAAGGAAGTGCCAAGCCAGACACGGAACAACTACCATCTATGTCAAAGCATAATTGTAGTATATGATGTTTGTGTGGATATTTGCTCTTAATCATTTGCTGTAATCAGGGCTTATTGTGGTAAGAGTGTCTTCCCATATTCATTTTCTTCCTTTGCAATGATAGGCAGCTATGCATGATGTATGTGCTGCTATAAGTAGCAGATATCCATCGCGGAAGTGTCAAATATAGAACTAGTTCCTGTCATTCCATATGATAGATTTGCTGTCATCTTGTTTACCTTGCTGTCCTGGAAGAATGGTTGTGAGGGACTGTTATGGAAGCTTGGGTTGTGAAATTGAGGCAACTACTAGTGCTTGCTGGTGTCACTTATTTTCCATCTGCGTTCAGTTTTAATTTTTAAATGTCTTCTGCCCAACATAAACACAAACTGATGGAATTTTTACAAAGAAAATTTCATGAATAGTCTTTGCATCATGGAGTTCTTGATAGTCTGCCCATTGTTGCTATTGATTTAATGTAATTTGAATGACTTTGGATATTGGGACAATACAATTGACCTCCGATTCTGGCTCTACATCGGCCGAATGAACACATTACGCCAACTCACAATCGACTGACCGACCGACAGTCGGCTATTATCAACCAACAACAGAACTCAGTTAATTTCTGACCGAAGATCATCGGCATATTAGAGTCAGAGTTACCGATCAATGCTCATTCGGATCTCCAAGACTACCGATTTGTCACTATTAGTGACATATAGTCGGCCTATCTTCCCAATACATCCTAACCGTTATGAACGGTTATCGACTACGTGTTACAATCATGAGTGGAAATAAATAATCTATTAACTCCATGATTATGATCCGATAATTTAGCGCCATAAAAAGCAGGATCACGTGCTCGATGGTTACATCAGAATCATCTATAAAAGGGAGGTAAATAAACAGCACGGGTAAGGCAATTCTGGGCAAAGACTCTGCCATTTCAAATTCTCTTTATCTACTATTCATCAACCTCCTCTCTGACTTAAGCATCGGAGGGTCTCTGTCAGACACAATTTCGATCTATGAGGACTTCATTTTGTAGGTACTCTTCACCAGCGACGAGCGCAACAGAGGATTGGCCGCAACAGATTGACGTGCCGAGTAGGGGGAGACTACAGTCAAGAATGCCAAAAATTAGAGCTCAACACTTAATTGGATTGGCGAGGCAGTCTTTCCATCGGAAAGATGTTCCTCCCCCACTTTCAATGGCAGAGCCCAGTTCTTTGCATCCTGTGATCACCACAGATACACAGATTGCTGCACTCATGCAGCAAATGAAGGTTTTGACGGAGGCGATTCAAAGCCTGCAGTAGCAGCAAATCCAACAGTAGCAGCAGCCGTCGGTGGCTCAGTCAGTGCCATCTAGGCACAACCGTCATCCTCCACGATGCTCACCCTCCTCATCTCCGGAGCGGCGACCATCTCAACACTCCCACCGAGATGGGCAACCACGTTCTAAGCACTCCCATCGTGTCACTCATCATTCATGGCATTTTTTCTCTCCTTCCCATCTACACAGTATCAGGAAGGAAAAATGATCATGGACGCCTTCTGCTTCTTCTTCAAGCTCTTCAGGGGGTTCTACCCTAGAGTTTTCCAGCAACAGCAGCTTGACGACTACGAACGTAAGTTCAGAGAAATTGATCGTTAGCTTATCCAACTTTAGGTGGAAGGTCGGAAGTCTTTAAATGACTACAACTTTCACACTGTCCAGTCTCTCTCTCGGTGCATCTTGGATAAACTGATTTTCTCTCAATTTAAGATGCCGCAGATAGAGTCATATGATGGCTCCACTGACCCGATCGACTATCTGAAGAGCTATAAGGCTCTCATGATGATTCAGGAGGCAACCGACGTCCTCTTATGTATTGGCTTCCCGACAACTCTTCGGAAGGCTGCTCGAGCCTGGTATTTTGGACTTCAATCAGGGAGCATCAACTCTTTCAAGCAGCTTGAGCATTCTTTTGTGACCCACTTAAGTACTAGCCGAAGGCCATCACAGACATCAAACAAGCTCTTCTCAATTAAGCAAGGTGAGATAGAGACTTTGAGGAATTTCGTGGCCCAATTTAATGCGGCCACACTTAAAGTCAGGGATCTCAATGAAGATATGGCCATATCGGCCATGAAAAGGGATCTGAGGGGATCAAGATTTACCTACACTCTAAACAAGACTCTCTCTCAGATCTATGCTGAACTTTTGAAGTGCGCATACAAGTACATTCGTGCGAATAAAGCTGCTTCTAACCGACGTCAGACAAACAGAAAAGGTCAGAAAAAGAAATAAAAGAAAAGTGAAGCTCCGATCGAATCAAGTAGGTCGACTATCAACAAGCGAGCTTCACCTCAATGATGAAGTTTGAAGCCGAACAACTATTGCAAGTATGACTCCTACACTCCTCTCTCTGCTCTCCGTGCATAGATTCTGATGGAGATCGAAGGAGAGGAGTACTTACGACACCTCCCACCAATAAAAAGACCATCGAGGAGTCGAGACAGAAAGAAGTACTGTCGGTTCTATCATGATCATGATCACGATATCGAACAGTGCATCCAACTCAAGAATGAGATAGAGGTCCTGATTTGACGAGGCTACCTCAAAAATTCTGACGTGATCCTTCAACTCGATCTTCCACCGACCAACAACCTCAGCCACAAGCTGAGAAGACACTCAACAATCGACCAATGATGAGACTAATCAACATGGTCTCCGAACAACCAAAGAACTGGGAGGCAACTTTCGAAGAAGAGTCGATAAAGAAACGATGACTCGACAATGTGATAACTTTTTTAGAAGAAGATGTTCGGAGAATTTAAACTCTCCATGATGATGCTGTCATTGTCTCGACAAGGATAGCTAATTATGATGCAAAAAAAAAATTTAGTGGATAATGAAAGCTCGATGGATATTTTGTTTTGCTCAACTTTCTTTCGAATGCGACTACCGACTGATCAACTCAGAAGAATCTCAACGTCATTAGTCGGCTTCACTGGAGATATAGTTACTGTGGAAGGAGAAATCACTCTCCCATTAACCGTAGAAACTGAACCACAATAGAGTATTGTTCTCATGACATTCATGGTTGTCCGAGTTCCTTCGACTTATAATGCCATATTCGAACGATCCAATCTTAATGCTTTGAGGGCAGTAGTCTCGACATATCATCTACTGATCTGATTTTCAACAAAAAATAGAGTCAGAAAGATGCGTGGAGACCAACAACTTATCCGACACTGCTTCTTATTTTTCACACAAAATAATCAACCTGAAGACTCTTTATCCAATGATAAATTAGATCAAAGAGAGAATGAAAAAAAGAATAAACCAGCCGAACAACTGGTCTCCATCCATTAAAAGAAAAAGATCCTGAGAAAATGGTCCAAATTGGATCGTAGCTGTCTAATCCGAAGCAGCAGCAACTAATAAACCTGCTCAGAGCAAATATCGATATTTTTGCTTGATCGATTATTGATATGCCAGGTATTCCTTTGGAAGTAATAACTCATCCGCTAAATATCGATCCAAAGATTAAGTCAGTGAGATAAAAAAAATGGCCTTTTGCTCCTGAAAGGCAGAAGATCATCGATAAAAAATTGACAAGCTCCTCGCAGCTGACTTCATCAGAGAAACTACTTATCCTAATTGACTCGTCAATGTAGTGATGGTGAGAAAGGTCAATAAAAAATAGAGAATCTGCATCGACTATACAAATCTAAATAAAGCTTGTCCGAAGGATAACTTTTTTTTACCAAAGATTGATCAATTAGTTGATGCAACTTCAGGGCACCGACTCTTAAGCTTCATGGATGCCTTTATAGGCTACAATTAAATTCGGATGGCACCTGAAGATGAGGAGCACACAGACTTCGTAATCGATCGAGGCATCTATTGTTATAAAGTAATGCTTTTCGATTTAAAAAATATCGGTGCAACTTATCAACAGCTAATCAACAAAATCTTCAAGGCACAGATTGAATGAAATGTAGAAGTTTATGTGGATGATATGCTGGTGAAAAATCCTCGAACTATTAATCATGTTCGAGATCTGAAAGAAGTCTTCAGCACACTTTGACGATATCAGATGAAGCTGAATCCGATAAAGTATGCATTTAGAGTAACTTCTGGAAAGTTTTTCAAATTTCTCGTGTCACAGTGAGGAATCGAGGTCAATCTCAAGAAAATAAAGACTATCATCAATATGAAGCATCCTGGTTTCAAGAAAGAGATACAATAGCTCAATGAAAGGATCCTGCACTCAGTTGATTCATCTCAAGATCGACAAAAAGATACTTGTCCTTTTTCAAAATCTTAAGGCAAGCAAAAGACTTCTCATGGTCAGACGAGTGCTGACAGTCCATTGAGAATTTGAAAAGATACCTTGCATCTCCATCACTACTTACAAAACTAAAGGTCGGAGAAACTTTGTATCTCTACTTGGCGACATCGATGGAGGTAGTTAGTTTGATGCATGTCCAAAAGGATGTAAATCAAACTCAACAACCAATCTACTACACTAGCAAGGTGCTTCACAATGCTGAGGTAAGATATTCAAGAGCGGAGAAAATGATCTACGCTCTAATCATATCATTACAACGACTACGCCCATACTTCCAAGCACACTTTATTGTCGTCTTGATAGATCAGCTGTTGAAGGCAATCTTACGCTGATCTGATATGTCGGGTTGAATAGTAAAGTGGGCAATAAAGTTTGACGAATTTGATATATAATATCATCTACGTCCATCAATGAAAATACAAGTTTTGGCCGACTTTATCACCGAGTGTACAATACCTGATAATAATCCTGAGAATGAAGCTAATGACAAAATAAAATAGGCCCTGACTCCCAAACCCGACTTAACATTGGCATGGATGCTACATATTGATGGAGCATCTAATGCATAGGGTAGTGGAATCGGTCTCATCCTCACCCATTTCGAAAGGGTTATTACTGAATATGCCTTTCGATTCAACTTTAAAGCTTTGAAACCAAGCCGAATATGAAGCACTCTTAGTCGACTTAAAAATTACCAAAAAGCTTGATATTGACAGCCTGAAGATCTTCACCGACTCACAATTGATTGCTAGATAGATCAAGGGTGAATTTGAAACTCGAGATCCTATTATGATGAAGTATCTTCGGAAGGTAAAAGAACTTACGTCCACTTTGAAGTATTTTGAGATTTTTCACATCCCAAGAGCAGAAAATATTCGAGCTGACGTACTTTCATGACTCGCAATCACTTCTTTCAACTCACTGGATTGGACATTCATCGAATGTCTTGAACAGCCGAGTATTGATAAAGTCGAAGAAGTGCTACAAATCACTGATGAATCAAGCTGGATGGATCTGATTGTCCGGTACTTGACTGATGAAACTCTCCCTACAGATCTCTCAAAAGTCAAACAACTTAGATGGACGGCCTCACAATACATTTTGATAAATGGTCAATTATATAAGAGGTCGTTCTCTCTTCCCTTACTGAAGTATTTGGGACCAATAGATGCCGACTATGCACTTAGAGAAGTTCACGAAGAAATTTATGAAAATCACTTGGGGGACAAATCTCAAGCTTACAAAGTCTTACGACAAAGATATTATTGACCCACCATGAAGAAAGATGCAGCTGAACTTATCTGAATGTGTGAACCATATCAGAAATATATAAATATACAACACCAACCGATCAGTCAGTTGACATCAATTATTGTACCATGGCTCTTTGCACAATGGAGAATCGACATACTTGATCCTTTCCCTTCGGTATCTGATCAGAAAAAGTTCATAGTGGTAGCCATCGATTACTTCATCAAGTGGATGGAAGCTGAACCTCTGACATAAATCACTGAGAGTAAGATGGAAGACTTCATTCAGAAATCAATCATATACAGATTTGGTCTACCACACACCATCATCACTGACAATGGTCGGTGATTCAACAATCAGAACTTCAAAAAATTCTGTGCGAAATTCACATTATGCACAAATTCACATCAGTCGGCCATCCACAATCCAATGGTGAAGTGAAAGTGACAAATCGAATAATTCTGCATGGACTCAAGACCAGATTGAATGAAGCTAAAGGCCTCTGGGTTATCCGATCTTATAGGCATATCGAATGACTCCACGTGTACCAACAGAAGAATCGTCATTCAATCTGATTTATAGAATAGAAGCGATGATCTCACTCAAGATCAGATTACCATCAGCGAGGGTGGAGTAATACAGTGATTCGAGCAATTCAGAATGTCAGAGAGTCAATTTAGATCTACTTTCAGAAGTCCGACAATAAGCTCAAATACGGATGACAGTATATCAGCAAAGAGTAGTCCGATACTATAATGCAAAAGTTAAGTCAAAGATCTTCCATCCAGGAGATCTAGTCCTAAGAAAAGCAGAAGTCTCAAGACCTTTAGATCAAAAAAAATTATCTCTAAATTGGAAAGAACTTTACAAAATTACCGAGATACTTAGACCGGATGCATATCGACTGAAAATCTTTGAGGGAGCAGCAATTTCTTGAACATGAAATACTGACAACCTAAAGATGTATTATCAATAAAGTTGTTCATATATATAGTATTCAGAATGAAACAATGAATTTTAGAATCATAAAAGTTTCGACCAACTACAAAGTGATTTTAGATTGATAAATGGATGGTCAGTTCCTATCGACTATATTTTAATTTTTTACTGTAAAAATTGATACATCGATTATATCTCGACTTTCACTGTAAAAGTCGACTTTAGTCGAACGACTATTATGCCAACTTAGTTCTAATTAAGCAGAATATTATGCCAATACGATCCAGATCAGATTGAAATTATACCGATTAGACTATGATCGATCGAAAGATATTCGACTTATCTTATCAAATAACTAGACATACTAACTCGACTATGGTCGGTCGAAGGATATTCAGTTTATTACCATTTATCCTAATACCTAAAAAGTATGTCAACGGATATTCGACTAACGAATAATTCTACAAGTACTACTAAATGTTCGGCTTATCGATCGATATTCGATAGTCATAATAATTCTATGACATTGCAAATATACAAGGAAAGAAAGAATCTGTAGTTAGAAAAAAAATTTATTCATTAAAAAGAAGATTACAAAATTGGACCGAAGTTCGATTACAAAAATTTTCGATTACAAAAAAAAAATAAAAATATTACACCGATCACCAGTCATCGTCTCTGTCTCCTTGCTCTGACGCAGCATCGACGATTGGAACATCTTCTGATGCATTTGGTACAATATCTTCAGTCGGCGCAGTTTCTTCTCTGGCAACTCCATCTTTCAGGATAGGAGGGATGATGATGCTCAAGTCTAAATTCGAGTATAACTTTTTGATCATATCTCGATCATCCTCGTACTTGATGTAATAAGAGGCGAACCCACCTTCGCAAATTTTTTCCTTGAACTCTTCTGAATTCTTGAAGTTCTCGATGGCTTGATTCAGAGCTTCTTTTGCCGACTCTACTTCCACTTTCGCTAGCTCAACGTCAGCTCTCGCAGAAGCCGACTCATCATCGGCCAGTGCCAACCTTTCCAGGGTGGCCCGATTTCTTCTATGTTCGGCTTCGAATTCTTCAATGCACCCATCCCTTTCTCGTCGAAATCGATGGATGGAGTGCTTCTTACTCTTGATCTATGACTCAAGAGACAAGACATTCTGACGAGCCGACTCAAATTTGGCTTCGAAAAATTATAAATCGATGATCAAACAGGAGACTTCTTCCTGAAGCTTCGCCTCCCGCTCAGTCGTCGCCTGGAGGTGTTCAAGGGCAGTCATCTTTTCAGTATTGGTGGCTGCCATTTTGTCCATCCAGGACCGATGGAACTTAGAAATCTTCTGATAGCTGACCTCCAGATCATGCATATCGTGTTCCCACTGAAAGCAGAAGATAAGTCAGATCAAATCAAAAAAAAATATGTTGAAGAACTTGCCCCGAGTATCGTCGGATAAAAGGAAGAAAACATCTCGACTACAGTCCGATTCTCCCTGTTCCCCCAATCAATCGAAAGAAGAGCAGCTTGGATGAGCCACTTGGCCAAGGCCAACTCACCCTCAGAAACTCTGATGTCAAAAAGAATTGAGTGACCTACCGACGATCCATCATCTACCAAAGTTGCCAGCACCTTCCCCCGATCTCCTATCGACAGCTCTGCACTTGAGAATGCAGGGAAGTCGGAGCTCGACTGCACCCAGAGGGTTCTACTGGAGGAATGATTGGTGTAGCCATAGATTGTTTAGGCTCGATCGTGACTTCTATCATGGTTCGAACTTCTGCTGGTGGAGCTGCCGATGGTATTGCTGCAACTCCATCTCCTCCTGCCGCCCCATCTTCAATGGACGGTACCTCAGAGAGCATTGTCGAGACCGACAACGTCAAAATCAGCTCAGGATCCTACTGAAGCGAAAATTCAGTGCAGGGGCAAAATAGTAATTTTCAAATCTTTTCAAAATTACTATTTTACAGTAAAATTATTAATTAATCTCATTAATTAATATTAATTAACCCTACACTATGATCTAAATATGATACAACAGCATGCATTTAAATTTGAAATTCAAATTTGAAACAGTAAACTTTTTACTGTACTGTGTTCAGAACATATCACCTTTTGCGGGTAGTCGATCACCATAATCTGATCACCATCGGAGGACTCTGATCGTCACGTCGTAGCCACACTAGTGTCTGATCTTTGCGGATCATCCACACGAAGCTTCCGTCTGATCGGTTTCTCACGAATGCTAGTTCGTGATTTCATCCTTTTGATGGCTGATGTTGATCGAACTCCTTCGATCGATGTGTGCCGACTCTTCGGACACTCTGGATCATCTGTACGGTTGGTTGAGAGGCTGATGGATCTCTTCCTGAAATTTGGTGGACTCACGATACTCATGGCACACCGATCTCACTTCCCGAACCCTAGGTAGAAACCCTAGGGTACACACCAAAAATCCTGCGCCCACTTCTCTCTCCTTTTTCTCTCCTCTCGATAAATTTTGAACACTTCAAAATTTTTTCAGAACCTTCCCACACCCTTTATCTCTTCTTTCTTTTTTTTTCCACACCCACTCCCTTTCTCATTTTATAAAACATCGCAATAGATGTTGAAAGCGTGTGAGTGGATAAGAAGAGGTGGTTGCTCACTTAAATTCAAATCAAATTTGAATTCAAGTGTCAACCAATCTTATCCTCATCCATTTGTGCGAGAAAGAAGAGATGGCATGGCCTTTTTTTTTTTTTTCATGGAGACTTTTACGAGAAACTATTTCTCGTATGGAATATGGGACGCACAAAAGAGGATAAGCTGGCGCATGGTTATTTGGTTATCCATTCAAATTCAAAACCCCTTTGAATTTGGATGGGTAACAAACCAAGTTAATCCAAATAATTGGCACACAGAAACATGGGCATGAGAGAGCTTTGCGTGGGAGAAAATTTATGAGAAAATTTTTTCTCGTGAATTCAAATGGGCGCAAGAAAGTTGGGTGGCGCAGGAAATTTAAAACAAGGTGATTTGATTCAAATTGAGCCAACCTAATTAAAATAGGTTAAGCACAATTAGACCAGATTAAACCCAACACAATTAGGCTTAATTAGACTCAATAAAATCCTAATCAAATCAAGAATTAACTAAACCTAACCCCTGATCAAATCAGGGACTAAGCCACCTTAGCGATTAGATCAACACTTAACCTAATCGGGTCAATCCAAACTGAATCCAATTCAATTGGACTTGATCTAAAAATAATTACTCAATTAAATTGAGTTAATTAGCGATCAAATCACTAATTAAACTTCTCATAAATATTGAGTCCAAATTCGATGCGCAATTAAGCATCAGAGACCATCGATATAAAATCCTGATCAAAGAGTTCAAATTTCAAATTCAAAATTTTGACCCCGGTACCCAAAATGTGTGGAACTCATGATCAGAGAATCCTAGAGTCCTAGACACGTAAGACTCATAATCAGCCATCAGATCAGAAAGGAACCTCTAATGTGTGTGACCCCGCAGGTTCGAACCTATGCCGGTAGCACAGGAACTAATTCTTGTACTAATCGAAGTGACCATATAGCAATGGTACCCAACGATCGGATAGGTCGAATAGTCGCAATCGTAACATTCAGAATCTACGTGAATATGGTTACCATATAATTCATCCCTTTCGACCCCTGTGTTTAGGATGACTCAGGGTTAAACTGTCAACCCTGATGAGATCATCCGAATCGTGCTCAACTCAATTAGTCCTGTGACTCCTCACTAGGACTACCCTGGCCAAGGTTTTGCTAAATTGAAACACGACTGTACACAGCTCCTAAACTGGAGTGGTCAATCCCATCTTGACACACGCACCGACAAGTCAAGTACTTGACTACACACAGCAGCCTTCCATCATCGAATTAGAAATTCAGTTAGTCCAGTGCCTAAGTGCAGTGAGTTGCTTGCAAGTCACCATGGCGGTCTCAGGTCGGAGGGACATTTATACCCATATCCCATCGGAGCAAATCTTGACAGCAGAAATAGCTCCAGAGTCGGTCACGTTCAGTGTAGATGTACCATTATATCTCACCTGTATGCCATACCAGTGTCTCCACACTCCTTGGTTATGAGGACAACCAACCCATATGGCACACAACGACCTATGCTCGATAAACGTTGTCGTCTTTGGTAACAATGTATCATTTGGTCGCGAACAGGTTTAAGGACTAAGCGACAAATCCTCCTTAGTCGAGTCTAAATAGTCCTAAGGACTTCACCACAACACAGGAGTTCATTAGAAGATGAAACATTTGTGATGAAAAAATATCAAAATAACTTTTATTTATTTATAATTCATATACTAATACAGAAGGAGCACAACCGTCAATAGACTGACGATTGGCTTTGAGATACTATTCCCAACAATCTCCCACTTGGCCTAAAGCCAATCGGTGCAGTATCTAATACCCATCTTCGACTTGTAGTCATTGAACTCCTTCACCACAATGGCTTTAGTGAATGGGTCAGCCAGATTCTCCTTCCCGTCGATCTTCTGAAGGTCGATGTCACCTCGATCTACGATCTCCCAAATGAGATGGTAGCGACGCAGAATATGCTTCGTCCGCTGGTGTGCCTTCGGTTCCTTCGCCTGAGCAATGGCTCCAGAGCTGTCACAGTAGAGCAAAACTGGACCAACAAGGGAGGGTGCTACTCCGAGCTCGGTGATGAATTTCTTCAGCCACACCACTTCTTTGGCAGCATCTGATGCAGCAATATACTCCGCCTCACATACTGAATCAGCTACAGTGTGCTGCTTGGAACTCTTCCAGCAGACAGCCCCACCATTAAGGGTAAAAATAAATCCTGACACACTCTTGCTGTCATCGCGATCAGACTGGAAACTAGAGTCTGTAAACCCTATAAGTCTCAAGTTCGATTCACCATATACAAGCCACTGGTCCTTAGTATTTCTTAAATACTTCAGGATGGTTTTAACAACCTTCCAGTGATTCTCCCCTGGATCAGATTGGTATCTACTCACTACCCCTAGTGAGTATGCCACATCTGGTCGTGTACATGTCATGGCGTACATGATAGATCCCACTGTCAAAGCATATGAAATCCTACCCATACGCTCTCTCTCTTGAGGTGTTGTCGGACAATCCCTTTTCGAGAGAGAAATTTCATGGCCTATCGGTAGATAGCCTTTCTTGGAATTCTCCATGCTGAATCTTTTCAGCATAGTATCAATGTACGTGGACTGGGATAAGCCAAGCAATATTTTGGATCTATCCCTATAGATCCTCATCCCTAGGATGTAGGAAGCTTCTCCCAGATCCTTCATGGAGAACTGTGACGATAGCCAAATCTTTATTTCCTGTAATGCAGGGACATCATTCTCGATTAAGAGAATGTCATCCACATACAATATAAGAAATACTACTACTGGACCATTAGCCCACTTATAAATGCAGGACTCTTCTCCGTTCTTAACAAAGCCATACGTTTTGATCGTCCTATCAAAACATATGTTCCAACTCCGAGATGCCTGCTTAAGTCCATAAATGGACCTTTGTAGCTTGTATACCTTAGACTCATCTGTGGATGTGAACCCTTCAGGTTGTATCATATACACCTCTTCGTCCAGCTCTTCGTTTAGGAAAGCTGTCTTCACATCCATTTGCCAGATTTCATAGTCTAGATGGGCAGCTATCGCAAGCAAAATCCGAATAGATTTGAGCATTGCCACAGGAGAAAATGTCTCGTCATAGTCTATACCATAACGTTGACGATATCCCTTGGCAACCAGACGGGCTTTATAGGTCTCCACCTTTCCGTCTGCGCCCCTCTTCCTCTTGAAGACCCACTTACACCCTATGGGTTTCACTCCTTCGGGTGAGTCAACCAATGTCCACACATCGTTGACCTTCATGGACTCCATTTCGAATTTCATAAACCTCTAGCCATTTCTCAGAGTCAGATCTCTGCATTGCATCCATATAGGTGATCGGATCCTCATCGTTTTCATCAAGTTCGACAGGATCGCCATCCCGGACCAAGAAACCATAGTATCTGTCCGGTTGATGTGGTACTCTACCAGACCGCCTTAAGGGTGCATAATCAATAGGCTCCGGATCTGATCTAATCAAATCCGGTTCAGGTTCAGTAACATATGTCAGATTTTCTACCTGTCGAACTTCGTCAAGTTTGACCTTAGAGGCAACAGTTCCTTCACTAAGGAACTCCTTTTCTAAAAGATTGCCTTAAGGCTGACAAACACCTTTTGCTCATCAGTAAGGTAGAAATAATACCCTTTGGTCTCTTTTGGGTATCCTATAAAATTATACTTGTCAGACCTAGGTCCAAGCTTGTCTGTAATTAAATATTTAACATAAGCCAGACACCCCCAAACCCTAAGGTGCGAGAGTACTGGCTTACGTCCTATCCATATCTCATATGGCGTTTTGACTACAGACTTACTCGGAACTTTATTTAGAAGGTAACAAGCCGATTCGAGTGCATATCTCCAGAGGAAGATCGGCAGACCAGCAAACCCCATCATGGATCGAACCATGTCCAATAAGGTCCGATTCCTCCTTTCAGACAAACCAATGAGATCATTCGAATCGTGCTCAACTCAATTAGTCCTGTGACTCCTCACTAGGACTACCCTGGTCAAGATTTTGCTAAATTGAAATACGACTGTACATAGCTCCTAAACTGGAGTGGTCAATCCCATCTTGACACACGCACCGACAAGTCAAGTACTTGACTACACCCAGCAGCCTTCCATCACTGAATTAGAAATTCAGGTAGTCCAGTGGCTAAGTGCAGTGAGTTACTTGCAAGTCACCGTGGCAGTCTCAGGTCGGAGGGATATTTATATCCATATCCCATCGGAGCAAATCTTGACAGCAGAAATAGCTCCGGAGTCGGTCATGTTCAGTGCAGATGTACCATTACATCTCACCTGTATGCCATACCAGTGTCTCCACACTCCTTGGTTATGAGGACAACCAACCCATATGGCACACAACAACCTATGCTCGATAAACGTTGTCGTCCTTGGTAACAACGTATCATTTGATCGCGAACAGGTTTAAGGACTAAGCGACAAATCCTCCTTAGTCGAGTCTAAATAGTCCTAAGGACTTCACCACAACACAGGAGTTCATTAGAAGATGAAACATTTATGATGAAAAAATATCAAAATAATTTTTATTTATTTATAATTCATGTACTAATACAGAAGGAGCACAACCGTCAACAGGCTGACGATTGGCTTTGGGACACTATTCCCAACACCTACGCCAACTGTATATCGGATTTTCTTGTCGGTGCAGATGAAGCAACTGCCCGACCCTTCTTCGACGGTCGAGAGGGTTCAGCTTCGAATGCTGCCTTCTTTTTGACAGCATGCTGACGAATATCTGCAGTCGATACTCGTGTCCTCAACTGTATAGCTGCAATCAGAACAAAAAAATTAGTACAGTTCAAAAACAAATAAGGTAAAAATGAAAGTGGTCAACTATGCTATATCTAAGGAGATGATCGAACTAAATCCGACATCGTAGAGAGTTTGTTTGGTCATCAGCTCTCTCTGCGGTGGAACTGTCATGTCCTTCAGTCAATGGAAATCCTCCCAATCATCAACCTCCACTCGACTATTCTCATTAGGGTCGGTCCTTGGATCACCCTAGCACGAAGAAAAGTCCCAAGGAGAAGGAGAAGAAACAAAAAAGAACTGATTCTTCCATCCATAAATGGACGATGGAAGATCGATAATGAAAGAAAGATCTTTTCTCGGGTTGAAAAACCACTAACCCTCGACCTTCGGATGGAGATGAAAGATAAAGAAAGTTTGAAAGAGATAAGGGCGAGGCTCAATCGGTATGAGCCGACACAGTAAAGCAAAGCTAATTATCAACCGGACAGAGTTCAATGCCAGCTGAGTAAGGCAAAGGCTGTAGTAATCGAGAAGATTTCAGACAAATTTTGAAATCGAAAATCGAAGACTAGTTCGAAGGTCTTCAATATAGAAGGCAACCTGACCCAAAGGAGGGGAGTTCACCCGACCATCAGAGCCAGGAGCGAAGAGCTGATACTGCTTCGGGATATGATATTGCTCCCGAAGTCATTCAACATTAGGTTCGGATAGAGAAGAAGCCTCCACTTCTAGACCCGAAGGAGAATCATCAGTTAGATTTTCCGACCGACTATCCCGAGAAGAAGCTCTAGCCATGAAGATGGAAAAGTAGAGAAAACCTTAAAAATGAAAACTCAAAGGAGAGACGGACTCAAGGAAAAGGATGAGAAAACTTGATCTAAAAGCCAAAAAAAAAAGACGGAGAAGAGACCCTGGAGCTCTCTAGTACTGGGGCGATCTTCCGTCAGAACCTTCTGCAGCAGAGGATGGTGACAAAATACAAAGTAAAAGTTTGGCTGAAAGTGACCCTATATATATAGGATCCTTCAACGGTCCAGATAAAATTGATCGAATCTGAATCTCATCAGATGATGACATGTGGCAATATCTGGACCGATCATTGGTCGAACAGTTCGATGCACCTGCTCCTGATCGTGCCACCTTATCATCATCCACGTGAACAACTCCGACCCAATGATGTTCGGACACATGGTCAAAATCTACTAGTCAAAATCATATCATCCGATGCTGAATTATCTTCCTGAAATGACGTCCGATACCGAATTATCCTGTCAAAATGACAGTCTAATAATGATTTCACGACTATCAAAATAGCAAAACAGCCAAAGATCTCTTGTATTCCAAAAAAATCATAAAAAACAGCAACTGAGTCAGGACTCGAGGCAACACTTGATGGCTCCCTTCATCCAACATGACAAACCACGTGATGGTATACACGTCGGACCACCTTGGACTTGGAAGTGAGGGATAACTGTTGGGACAATACAACCAACCCCCGACTCCGACTCTACAGCGGTCGAATGAACACATTACGTCAACTCATAATCGACTGACCGACCGACAGTCGGCTATTATCAACCAACAACAGAACTCAGTTAATCTTCGACAAAAGACCATCGGTATATCAGAGTCAGAGTTACCAACCAATGCTCATTCGGATCTCCAAGACTACCAACTTGTCACGATTATCGACATATAGTCAGCCTATCTTTCCAACACACCCAAACCGTTATGAACGGTTATCGACTACGTGTCATGGTCATTAGTGAGAATAAACAATCCATTAACTCTGTGATTATAGTCTGATAATTTAGCGTCATAAAAAGTGGGATCACGTGCTCGACGGTTACATCAGAATCATTTATAAAAGGAAGATAAATGAACAACATGAATAAGGCAATTCTGGACGAAGACTCTGCCATTTCAAATTCTCTTTATCTGCTGTTCACCAACCCCCTCTCTGATTTAAGCATCGGGGGGTCCTCGCCGGACACAATTCCAGTCTGTGAGGATTTCGTTTTACAGGTGCTCTTCACTGGCGACGGGTGCGACAGGGGATTGACCGCAATAGAATTTATGATGGACTTTAATGAAGAATTAGAAACAATTTGTAAACAAGTTGGAGAAACAGTATTATAAACCTGAACAATTTGTAAACAGTTTGCATTGTGTCTTAGTTTTTAGGGTCTGCCAGTGCGCTCCTTCCAAACATTAGGATGATATGTACTCCATGAAAATGGGGTCAATACATGCACCGGAAAACTTGCATTGCCTTGCATTGAGGACATAGTTTACACATAGTTAAATGTCTCATTGGATTAAATTAAGTGTGCAATTTACTTTCTCCATGTTAGTGTTAAGATTTAGACTGCTCTACTAAAATCTAACTTAATAGACCAACCAAAAATCACTCTTTGCATCGAGATAAGATGGAGATCTTATTATCATTGTTACAGTTTCTCAGGAATTTGATCGAGTTCATGAAGAACCCAAATGTTATTGAGATACTTGCATGTGAGAAGAAGGGATTTAATAACAATCATCAATTGGATCTTGGACTAAGTGGATGCATTTTTAGCTAAACCCTAGAGTACCAAGTTTCACCTTTCAAAACATGCATCTGTAACATGATCATAAGCATGGAGAAAATGATCAAGTAACATGGGTACCTTGGAGAATTTAGACAAGTGGAAGTCAAGTTAAAGGTCAGTAGGATTCATTATCTGTAATTACATTATCATTTAGACCAAAAACTGAATAGATAACTAGATATATCAAGAGAAAGAAAAATGAAGAGATCGATCCTACATCTGATAATAGTTTCCCTGGTGTAACAGTGAGTTGTAATTCTATTTCTTGGGCTAAGCACAAACTAATCAGGGCCTGCTAAATTTTGCAACCCTAGTCCAACCTATCCTAACTGAGACGAAGCTTCCTCTAACCCATTCATGACTCAGTTCTATATCTTTTAACCCATAGATAGTGGTTTGCTTAAGTGGAGGTGAGTTAGGTTTGGTTGGGGGATTCAAGAGTCATGTTTGGTGAATCGGATTGGTCAAGAGCTTGGAAAAATGTCTGGAATTGGATTTTCATGTTATAACTAGAAAATCATCAGACTCCTCTAGAATCATGCATCTTCACTTTGGTTGTCAGATTTGTATAGCATAGCATAAAGTACATTGAGGTGCAATTTTGTAATGCTAAATATGGTCTGTTGTATATGACAAAATCCTAGGCATACTAAGAGCACATACATTGGAAGATAAAGACCTTTGTTCATGATATTACCATACAAAGAAGGATGAATAATGGTTAGAATAAATTATACCTACCCATGGTGATAAATCTGATGCAGATCTTCATGTTCCTAAGGAGATGTTGAGGCTGCAAAAGCAAATGACCCTTAAAGAATTATTACTACGGCCATTTTAGTTCATCTGCCTATTTCCACAGTCTTCAATGTCTCCTAGAAATGTGAAGATCCATATAAGATTTATCACCATGAGCAAATGTAAATTATTTTAACCCTTATTTTTTTTTTATATGATAATATCATTAAAGAAGGTTCCTATCTTTTGCTGCAAGTACTATGAGGATCCTTAGAATTCCATCATACTGCCATCTACAAGGCAATCCCTACATGCAGGATTACTGATGATGATAATTTTCAAAAAAACAATTTTTTCAACCAAAAGAACTTGTAGGCCGTTGGATGGATGTCTGGCCAGGACACCACCTCCCAAGATCCTTTCAGTACCATGCGATGCAGCAGAAAGAAAGAAGAAACAAAACAAAAGGAAAAACAATCAAAATACGTGGATCAGCCACAAAAGGGCTCGCCTCCACGGGGCATGCAAACTTCACTATGAAAAGAAAATTTTACAAGAGGAGACCTTACCCTCAACCCTTGTACACCCAATTCTCTCTCACATAAAGTTCCCCTCACAAAAGCTCTCTCTCTCTTGGAGACCCCCCTGAACCCCTGAAGAGCCTGGCGACCGCTGTCCAGGAGCCTCCTGCTCCTTCTCTCACAGCGCCTCACGCCTCTCTCTCTCCTCTGGTTCGTACGGCGGTGAGAAAACCGAACCCAACCTTCTCTGTTTCACGATCAAGCCCTTTAAAGGCTTAAACGAGACTTTAAACCTTGATTAGAGAGGGTTTAGGAGTCCTAAACAAAGCCAAGAAACCCCCCTGACCGTCGGATCAAGACCGGGAGCCCTTTGGGCTGTTGGATCGCGCTCCGGTCCACGGAATAGTGCCGTGGACCACGAGAAACGCATGGAAAACGCCCACGCGGTCCACAGACCGCTCCGTGGACCACCCGGTCCACGGTGGACCGGGGCAAGGGGCTAGCAGGCCTGGGTCGTGCGTCCCGCGCGGGCCTGGGCCTGGGTCACGCGTCCCGCGCGGGCCTGGGTCCCGCATCCCACGCGGGCTTGGGTCGCGCCGCCCGCCGCCGGTCGCCGGCGGTCCTCCGCCGCCTCGATTCTCGTGCCGACTTCAAAAGCTCGTATCTCCTCCATCTGAGCTCCATTTCAGGTGATCTTGGTCTCGTTGGACTCCGTTTTTCGCCGCGAACCTCGCTGTGGGCTCAATGTGGGCTGAATCTCGAAGTGTCAAATCCTAACAATCTCCACCTCGACTCGATATTCGGCCTCCTCCAAACTCTGAGAGCTTCTGGATCTCCTCGCCCCCATGCCCTGGGGCAATCGCCTGCTGATCATGGACGGGCAAACATGGGAGTCGAGCCAGGCTGCTCGATCCCATCTCCGTCGTATGCTGTGCTCCTCCTGACCTGAGACCTGCTCGGGGCATCATCCTGCGGCAATAGGAATCTTACCTTGCGACGTCGCCTCTCGTCCTCCCGAGTCTCCTGTCTCGTGCCCGATCCGCCTCCTGGATCTCCACCTCGCTCTGGGCTCCACCTGGCTCCCGATGCTCCACCTCGCACTGGGCTCCCTGCCAGGTAATAATGTCCTCTGCTCCCCTTCTTCCCCTCCAGCACAATCCTATCGCCGCGTAGCACCCTCAGGATTCCTCCACCAGCTACCGTCCTGTAGCCTCTCGAATCCAGTCTGCTAAGTGAGATAAGATTTCTCCTGAAATCGGGTATGTATCGGACCTCCCCCAATCTCCTCGCTGCACCGTCATGTGTCCTCCAGCTGACCGTCCCAATGCCTCTGATCGCACAGCTCGATCCATCCGACAGATATACAGTGCTCTCACTGTTCTCCAGGGAGTCAAACTGCTCCTCTCTGCAACACACATGATAGGGGCATGCAGAATCTAATATCTACTGTTGGGAAGAAGTAGATACCTCGTCAGATATCTCCAGGACATCTCCATCTGAATCGCTGCCGGTCGTCGCTACAGCAGCCACCGTCCGATTTTTCAGTTGAGGGCAATCTCTGGCTAGATGCCCCAACTCCTCACACCGATAACATCTGGTTTTGCTCAAGTCTCTCCTGGACTTAGACCGCCCTCGATGCGATCTCCTGTCGCTCCGTCTACCACCTCCTGCACCTCCAGAAGTCACCAAAGCTGAGCTATCGACACCTGAGCTCGAAGCTGGGTTCTCCCTCCTGAGAACCTCGTTCTGGAGTATCGCCGCGGTGACCTCGTCCATCTTGATAGTGCTCTTCCCCACTAGAAGAGCAGTCACCAAGGACTCGTACGAAGAAGGAAGCGACGCCAGCAAAACCAGCGCCCTGGTCTTCTCCTCAACGTTCTCGCCAACGCTGAGAAGGTCGGTGAGGATCTTCTGGAAGTGGCTCAGATGCTCCTGCACGCTCTGTCCCTCAGTCATCCGCAGTTGGTAAAACTGCCTCCAGAGGAAAAGTGTGTTGATGAGAGACTTCGCCATGTACAACTCCTCGAGCTTCGACCACAGCACCGTCGGGGAAGTCTCGCTCAGCACATGGATCACCACCTCATCCGTCAGGTACATGCGGATGGTACTCACCGCCTGCATCTGTAGCCGTTTCCAATCCCGCACCTCCATGGTGGTCGGCTTCTCATCGCACAAGAGAGCATCGATCAACCCCTGTTGGATGAGCACATCCTTCACCCTTGCCTGCCACAAGAAGAAATTGCTCTTACCATCGAACTTGTTGATCTCCATCTTGATTGTTCCTGTTTTCTCCATCTTCAGTCTTGCTCACCACCACTGCAATCTGCGTCCTTGTACTGCCTTGCTCTGATACCACTTGTTGGGTGGATGTCTGGCCAGGACACCACCTCCCAAGATCCTTTCAGTACCACGCGATGCAGCAGGAAGAAAGAAGAAACAAAACAAAAGGAAAAACAATCAAAATACGTGGATCAGCCACAAAAGGGCTCGCCTCTACGGGGCATGCAAACTTCACTATGAAAAGAAAATTTTACAAGAGGAGACCTTACCCTCAACCCTTGTACACCCAATTCTCTCTCACATAAAGTTCCCCTCACAAAAGCTCTCTCTCTCTTGGAGACCCCCCTGAACCCCTGAAGAGCCTGGCGACCGCTGTCCAGGAGCCTCCTGCTCCTTCTCTCACAGTGCCTCACGCCTCTCTCTCTCCTCTGGTTCGTACGACAGCGAGAAAACCGAACCCAACCTTCTCTGTTTCACGATCAGGCCTTTTTAAGGCTTAAACGAGACTTTAAACCTTGATTAGAGAGGGTTTAGGAGTCCTAAACAAAGCCAAGAAACCCCCCTGACCGTCGGATCAAGACCGGGAGCCCTCTGGGCCGTTGGATCGCACTCCGATCCACAGAATAGTGCCGTGGACCGTGAGAAATGCATGGGAAACGCCCACGCGGTCCACAGACAGCTCCGTGGACCACCCGGTCCACGATGGACCGGGGCAAGGGGCCAGCAGGCCTGGGTCGCGCGTCCCGCGCGGGCCTGGGCCTGGGTCGCGCGTCCCGCGTGGGCCTGGGTCCCACATCCCACGCGGGCCTGGGACGCACGTCCCGCGCGCCGCCGCCTGCGGCCGCGCCGCCGCCACCCGCCGCCGGTCGCCGGCGGTCCTCCACCGCCTCGATTCTCGTAACGACTTCAAAAGCTCGTATCTCCTCCATTCGAGCTCCGTTTCAGGTGATCTTGGTCTCGTTGGACCCCGTTTTTCGCCGTGAACCTCGCTGTGGGCTGAATCTCGAGGCATCAAATCCTAACAATCTTACAAAAGCTCTCTCTCTTGGAGACCCCCTGAACCCCTGAAGAGCCTGGCGACCACTGTCCAGGAGCCTCCTGCTCCTCTCTCACAGCGCTCTCGCCCCTCTCTCTCTTCTCGGGTTCGTACGGCGGTGAGAAAAACGAACCACGCCCTCCTCTGTTTCGTCTCAGGCCTTTTTAAAGGCTTAAACGTAGGTTTAAACTTGATTAGAGAGGGATTAGGAGTCCTAAACAAAGCCAAAAAATCTTCTGAACCGTCGGATCAAGACCGGGAGCCCCCGGGCCGTCAGATCGCGCTCCGATCCACGAAATAGTGCCGTGGACCATGAGAAATGCGTGGGAAACGCCTATGCGGTCCACAGACCGCGCTGTGGACCACCCGGTCCACGGTGGACCGGGGCAAGGGGCCTGCAGGCCTGGGTCGCACGTCCCGCGCGGGCCTGGGCCTGGGTCGCGCATCCCGCGCGGGCCTGGGTCGCGCGTCCCGCGCGGGCCTGGGACGCGCGTCCTGCGCGCCGCCGCCTGCGGCCGCGCCGCTGCCGCCCGCCGCCGGTCGCCGGCGGTCCTCCGCCGCCTCGACCTGGGTCGCGCATCCCGCACGGGCCTGGGTCGCGCGTCCCGCACGGGCCTGGGTCCAGCATCCCGCGCGCCGTCGCCTGCGACCGCGCCGCCGCTGCCCACCGGCGGTCCTCCGCCGCCTCGATTCTCGTGCCGACTTCAAAAGCTCGTATCTCCTCCATCCGAGCTCCGATTCAGGTGATCTTGGTCTCGTTGGACTCCATTTTTCGCCGCGAACCTCACTGTGGGCTCAATGTGAGCTGAATCTCGAGGCATCAAATCCTAACATAGGGCATTTACACTAACAATTCCTTTTTTTAAAACAAGCAGCATCAGGCCACATCATAAGGGCAATGGGGGAAACCAATGTTGTGCAATCGAATATATAAGAAACTCCCACAATTGAGATTTGTGATAGATTTTGATAGACTCAAAGAGAACCCAATTAAGATTTGCAGTCCAATGTTTGGCACCGTATCAAGTACTGGTGCTGCTACTTCAATTCTATAAAACTTCATATTGCGCAAGATGATGAACAATTTCCTTTTCGAACCACATAATGATTCTTCAAAGAGGTAACAATACATTCTGATATATGATGCAGGATAGTCTAAAATCCTATCCTATATGCTATGCACCAATGCAGCACAGAAAATATCAAATCTATCCTATAGATTGCTATCCCTTAAATATGACAGGCAAAATAGTTTGCAAAATAAAATTAAATGAGTAAATTTTTTAAAAAAATTAATTTTAATATAAAAAAATATTCAGCTAAAGAAAATAATAAAATAAAAAATTTAAATAAAATAAAAAATTATATCACATGATGTCCAACAAGCGTGCAATTAAGCTGTTACGATTAATCCAAATCAATCTACAATCTATCCGCAATAATCTCTTAGCCAAACTTATAGATGTCTACGTGGTCAATTCTTACCCAATAGTAGGGCTGAAAACGGTTTAGTCACTTCGGTTTTGAATAATTTTTTTAAATCAAACCGACGTTTCAGTTTAAGAGGTTCTTAAAATCAAATATTTAACTAAATATAATCAATTTTTTGGTTCAATTTTGTATCGGTTCGATTTATTCATGTAGCTTTCCCAAGTATTGGAATGATTTTTCGATTTAAGTGGGTTGGTTGATTTAGTTTCTATTTTTTGTTCCTTTGTTATCGCCCATAATCAAGTCAAATTTGATCCAAATTAGATTGAAATAGGATTAAATCAATATTTCAGATTCTTAATTCATATAAAATACACAACCCAACTTTAAATAAATATGTAAGATGAGTGTATATACAAATATAAGCATGTAACAAAGGTATATATATAAATATATAAAATGATGATATTTTAATTTCAATTTATCGGTTCGATTCAATTTTAACGAATTATATAAATCAATAAACTAATAATCAAACTAAAATATCAATTTTTCTATTTTATTCGACCGAATCGAACCAGTTAAACTATCAAACTGCCATATTTGGCTAGATTTGGATAGGATTGGACAATTTAGATAGTTTGAATAGAATTTTTTACACCCCTACCCAACAATTGCAATCAAGTACTATACAAAAAGGAAAAGGACTGAGTTAAATTTCTGAGATTTTTACAAAAAAAATAATACTATGAGTTTTTTTAGGAAAAAAATGAAATAAATGATATATGTAGATCTGGATCTGAATAGAAAATTAGCAATACAACCACTTTTATTTTTTTGAAAGCAAAGAAGTTAAAATGTTAATAGTTGGCTTTGGGCTGAAGTTAGCCCAAATTGCTAGCATGGGTGGCTGGTCGGATGTCTCAGATAGCGTGTGCAAGGAGAAGAGATAAGAGATCTTTATCTTCAATCTCAGTCTTCTTCCTACTTCTTGAAATCTTCCTAATTTTCTCAAATCTCAATCAAATCTCATAAGTAGGTAATCAAAATTTGCAAAAAATGAAAGAGAACAGAGATCTAAAGAAATATTAAACTTTGGACCTCGTCAGAAATGGTAACACCTTAGAAAAGAAAATAGCTTTTGCTACAACTATTTTAATAAAACTTGAATTTGATTCAATAATCATTCTGTCTTCGATCGCCAAAACCTTATGGGTTATTTATATACTAAACATATCTGAGAATTACAAAAAAATATTTCAAATCTAGAGACTTATTTAAAAAAAGAAAGATGATAAAATAAGATCTTTCTAAGTAAAAAAAAAAAGATGATAAAATCTTCCTAAGCAGAAAAGAAAAAATGATAGAATAAATTTTTTTTAAATAGAATAATTCAGAATAAATCTAAAAAATCTTCAAATCTATATAGTAGATTCGGATGTCCACTTGTGCCACCTTCGTTGATAGATCCAGAATCTGGACATGGATGCTGGTCGGGCCTGATCTACATCATCTCTTTTTGGCTTGAAAAAATCTGACTCTGATAGATTATGGCTAATGTAATCTTCATAGAGATTTGGAGCAATATCTCTAAGCTCGTGCTCGAGTATCCATATCACTTCTTTATCAGATCGGAATGCCCGCTTCATCAGAAAACTCACCAATCACTTGATCATGTAATAACAACTCGATCATCAAGAACCTATTCAATTTTCTCTTTCTTTTTTGGAATATTAGGTATGGATGGAAGTAGAAGTGGAGATAGTGATAGAGATATACTTGTAGAAATGGGACTGTTAATAGAAAGAGGCTCATGATAGTGGTTAAGATCCTCGATATTGACTGTTGAGCTAAAACCAACATCAGCGGACAAATTTAAGACATAAGCATTTGGATTTAGTCACTTCAAGATCTTAAATAGATCCAAATTTCTTGCATATAGCTTTTTCACGGTATCTATACGAAATCATTCTGGTCGAATCCTTATCATAACCATATCTCGTTCTTTAAAATTTCCTTCACGCCAACATGCATTTGCTTTATTTGCATAAACCTAGGTTTTTAAAATGATTGCTCATCTTTTTTTATCATACAAGTCTTTTATATGCTGAACAAAAGCTTCAGTATGCTGACTTGACCTATAGTCTATAGGTAATGGAATTAGGTCAATGGATGTTCTAGGGTTGTAACCAGTGACAATTTCAAACAAACTCATTCCTATAGTGCGATTAATCGAGCTGTTGTAAACAAATTTGGTCATAGACAAAATGCTGTCCCAATTTCAAGTATGATCACCTACTAGAGAATGCAATAAGTCACCTAGGCTTCGATTGACAATCTCAATTAGGCCATCTATTTGTGGATGGTATGATAAAGAAAATTATAATTTAGTATTCATTAATTTTCATATTATTTTTTGAAAGTAACTTATGAATCGCATATCTCTATCACTCATAATAGCCTTTGGTAATCCATATAATTTTACGACCTAATCAACAAAAAGCTTCATTAAGTGGGTGGCGTCAGAAGATTTTCTACGTGATATAAAGTGTACCATTTTAGAAAATCTATTGACCACCACTAGAATCAAATCATGACTTCGAATGATCTTAGAAAATCCTAAAACAAAGTCCATGCTCAAATATTGCCATGCGGCATGAGATATGAGCAAAGGTATATACAAACAAGCACTCTTTCATTTGCCTTTAATAGTCTGACATCTATCACATTAGGCAATAAGACGTGCAACATCCTGCTTAAGGCTCGACCAAAAAAAATGGTCTTCTACCAAAAGAATAGTTTTATCCTTACCAAAATATCCTACTAAACCTCCAGAATGCAACTGTCAAATCACAAACTCTCTCAATGAATTTTGGGGAATGCACAAGCATCTATCCTTAAATAAATATCCATCATGAATAATAAAATCAGGATTGTCATGCTGTCCATCTAGAAGGCTCTTGTGAGTCTCACCGAAATCTGGGCATGCTGGATAATCATCTTTGACTCGGTTAAATCCTATAACTTATGCTCCTAAAGCATGCAAAGTTATAACAACACTACTAAGGGCATAGCAGCTCTATTCTTGACTCCAGTAAGATGTTTAAGAACATATGTGTATTCTTCAAGAAATGTGACCCACTTCGAATGTCGCGAATTTAATTTTTTTTGTGACTTAAAATAGCTAAGGGCTTAATGGTCCGAAAGTGAAACAAACTCCTTAGGTAACAAATAATATCGCCAATACCATAGAGCTTGCACAATCGTGTACAATTCCTTATTATACGTAGAATACTTCTTCTTTGCCTTATTTAGCTTTTTGCTAAAATAAGCGATCAGATGATCTTCTTGACTTAAGACTCCACCTATTCCTACTCCAGATGCAACACAAGAAACCTCAAAGATCTTCTCGAAATCGGACAACCTCAAAATAGGTAGATAGACATATGCTCCTTAATTTCATTAAATGCTTTATTTATAATCTTAGTCCACTTGAATTCTTTCTTTTTCATGTAGTTTGTAATCGGAGCTATAATTGTATTAAGACCTCTAATGAATCTTCGATTAAAAGTTGCTAGCCTATGGAAACTTCTAACATCATGAATATTTTAAGGTTGGGGCTACTTTTGGATTGCTTTGACCTTATCAAGATCAACCGACACTCCATCCACAAACACCATAAAGCCTAAGAAAACAATCTTAGATTGCATGAAGGTACATCTCTTGGTATCAATGTAAAGTTTTTCTCTCCTAAGAATATCTAAGACCTGCCTAAGATGACTTAGGTGTTCATCTTCGATCTTACTATAAATCAAAATATCATCAAAATAGACCATGAAGAATTTTCCTATGAAGATCAAATATATGTAGATATGGATCTAGACAGAAAATTAACAATACAACCTTTTTCTTGAAAGCAAAGAAATGAAAATGCAAATAGTTGGCTTTGGACTAAAGTTGGTCCAAATTGCTGGTACAGATGGTTGGTCGGATGTCTCAGATAGTGCATGCAAGGAGAAGAGATAAGAGATCTTTGTCTTCAATCTCTGTCTTCTTCCTACTTCTTAAAATCTTTCTAACTTTCTCAAATTTCAACCAAATCTCACAAGTAAATAATCAAAATTTGCAAAAAATGAAAGAGAACACAGGTCTAAAGAAATAGCAAACTTTGGATCTTGTCGGAATCGGTAACACCATTAAAAAAAAACTTTCACCATAACTCTGTTAACAATATTTGAATTTTATTCAATAATCATTCTGCCTTCTATCACTAAAGTTTTATGGGTTATTTATATACTAAATACATCTGAGAATTACAAAAAAGAATTCAAACCTAGAGACTTATTTAAGAAAAGCAAGTTGATAAAACAAAATCCTCCTAAACAGAGAAAGAAAGATGATAAAATCTTCCTAAGCAGAAAAAAAAGATGATAGAATAATTTTTTTTTAAATAAAAAAAATGATAAAATAAAATCTTCTTAAATAGAATAATTCAGAATAAATCTAAAAAATCTTTCGATTCATATGGTGAATTCAAGTGTCAACTTGTGCCTCCTTCATCGATAGACCCGAAACCCGGACATAGATGCAGGTCGGACTCGGTTTACATCTATATAATGCATTAAATTTCAAAGTTTCAAGGTACTTACTATGAAAAAAAAGATTTAAAAAGCCTCTTTCACCGATTTTCCTCCATAAATTTTATTTATGATCCATGGGTATCCTCCACTATGCCTATCCATTGGTGAGTGTTAGTAGAGGTTGATGCTCTGAATAACCTATCAGTCGATAACCTTCTTGTGCCATGAGAGATGAGGTGGAACGCTACCCTCATTCATCAGGCTTTTAGTAGAGAATTGAGAGCTGGAGTTTTGTCATTGGTGGTCTCAATTTTCAATAGCCCTGATAAAACTAGATGGGGTACTTCCTCATGTTCAGATATATTAAAGCGAGTGAGTTCTAGAGGCTTTTTAATCCAGGCCTTCTCTAACCTGAAGTGTTGCATGGGCTTGGAATATTAGTACCCACTCAAGGATTCTTCCTTTTGGTCATGGCATTCCATAATTATGTGGTCGCGCATATTCCCCCCATGCCCACTGTGATCTTTGTCTATGTATTGAGGAATGGATTGCACATGTCATCCTAGAATGCCGAAAGCCACATAGTTGTGCAAGTTGGCCCTTATCCCTAACGCAGCTACTATCTCATCCTTCACACTAGACACCTTTCTTCAACATCTGAAGGAGTGAGCTCTAAGAAGTAAAGACAAGAATGAGCAATCCTTATAGGGACATTTGGTATGGGGTGATCATCTCAAAAGTAAGGATAATGTGGTTGGAAATAATAAGATCACAGCATTTGGTTGCATTATGGTAATCTCACATAGTAATGATTTCAAATCATCTCTACTTCTAAAATCACCATCCAATCAATGAGATACTCATCCTTGAGATAAAAAATCCAAGATCATTCCAAATCTTAGGTTGAAGTTTCAGAACCAAAATACCCCTCAATTTAGCAAAATAAATTGATATATCAATAAACTATTAAAATATTATATCAATATCATATATGATATTAAATTATATTATATTATACTATTTATCATATTAATACTTAATGATAATTTTAAATTATAGTAGAAATATAATAGGATAAATTATGTTCGAGGTCCCTGATCTAAGTTGGATTTTCTTAAGTAATCTCTAAACTTCAAAACCTTAAACTTTAGTCTCTTAATTATCTAAACTGATTTAATATTGCCCTCAGACATGATTGCTACAATTTTTTCTCATCAAAAATCTGATCTGACAAAAAATGGTACGTATGTGGATAATCTTTTCCTATCGATGTTGATATGTATTTAAATTTTTTTAAAAAAAGATACTGATGTGACCAAAACAGTGATTAGATGGCTTAAACCATCTGAACGGATATTTTATACTATTTTTTTTCCTCCAATGCCCTAATTCAGAAGATGCCTCTTCTTCTCTAATCGAAACCCCCTTCTTCTTCCCCAATTCAAACAAAAGGGTTGATTTTCGATTAGGATTTTCTTACAGAGGCACTAGAGAGACAAGTCAGCCTTCTTCTATAGTATTTGTTGGGATTTCATCCTTCCTCTTCCACAGTGTTGATCAGTCTACATTTCTTTGCATCTTTCTTCTCTATCAAACTAAGGTATTCTTCCTACATTTATAACGTCAATTTTATAATCTGCATGTATGCAATGTATATGAATTAGGGTATATAAGTTTGAAAATTTTGTTGCTTTTTGTTTGCCATTATGAAATCAAGGATTTAGGATAAAGGGATTCCATAAAGGGGTATGCATCATCACCAACTAGAGGGCCTGCATCAATTGTTGAGATGGATTTTGAAGGAAGTCATCAGTTTGTGTGGTGCTCTATTTAACAAGTGAAGTTATGCTCTGTATACTCTGTTTTTAGACTGAAGTGAAGATGTTTGGTGCTATAATCATAGAGTTTGCCTGTGGTCCTTAGCACATGTGTTGATGTTTTAAATGGTCCTCATTCTTCATGCTCTATTTGCCAATTGAACCTAGTTCTCTATTAAAATGCACATTATGGTATATATATATAATCCTCAGAGTATTTGTCAACATTTTAAATGGTCCACATACTTTGAAAACCAGTAAATAGGTTATTTGTTTTTTTAAGTTCAATGGATAGTCCTTTTGCATGCATGTATGCATTTTAAGGTAGTAGATTGCTCACTATTGTATTTTTGTTAAAATGCATTATTATATGGTTTTCTTTAACATACTTCTCTGTGGTCCTCACAGTATATATATATTTTTTTAAATGATCACTAATCTTCAAAGAATATATAATTTGGTCCTCAGAGCATCGGTGAATATGGCTTTCGATATGTTTTCTATAACAATTCATCATAATGAAAAATTCATATTCAGACCTACTGTAATATATGTTGGAGGGCAAATTTCAATTTTTGATATTGTGAATCCTGATAGATTCTCTATTTCGGAGATGGAGAACATGTTGAGGGATATTGTGGTTTCTAATTTCTCTCAATTTTACTATGTCAAGCCAAGAAAAGATTTGAATAATGGATTGAAGTTTATTTTTGATGATCAAGATATTTTAGACATGGTTTCAGACATTCCTCTAGATGGCATGATAAATATTTACGTGGAACATGGAGATGAAGTTGTGAGTGCTCAATAGGAAGCTGTGCCGAAGCCAGTGAAGTAGGAGTAGCTGCAGCCTTGTTCAGTTGCTGAGCTATTGCTCAATTTAGAGTATGTGCTCAATCATTTACATGAAGAACTTGTTGGGGAAGGAAGTGAAGATGTTGGGGCTGAAGGCAGTAAGAGAGTTGGGGCTGAACAAAGTAGAAGTGAAAGTGATAGAAGCATTAATTTGGATGACCTATATGACAGTGATTATATGAGTGATGATAAGAAAGTACAATTTTGGATTGAGGAGTCTAAATCTAGGACTATAGAGGCTGAACCTATAGCTGAAAAGGCCAAACCTAGAGCTAGACAGGCTGAAACTAGGGCTGGATCATCTGTACCTAGGACTAAAGTGGGTAAAATGCAGTTGGATGTTTCCTCAAACTATGCAAATAGTGATGATTTAGATTCACATGAAACTTTAGATGAAGAGAGAGATGACACATTTAATATTTTCAGAGAGAAAACTGATTTAAGCAATGTTTCATTTAAGTTGGACATGAAATTCAAGAGCTTCGTAATCCTCAAATCAGTAATTAGAGCACATACAATTAATGGGGGCCACAATGTTAAGTTAGTGAAAAATGGTAAGGTGTGGGTATGAGCAATATGCCATGACAATTGTAGATGAAAATTATATGCTTCTTTGATGCAGGATGGATCAATTGTATAAATTAAGTCTTATCATAGTGAGCACACTTATTGTAGGAAGGTTTAGAATAGGAATATAAAATCAAGTTATCAAGCTAATATCTCGAAAGATTCAAGAGTCAGCCCTTTTGGAAGCTAAGAGAGTGGTTGTCCAAGTTAGGCAAGATTTGAATGCACAAATATCAATATCTTAAGCTTATTGGGCAAAGAGGAAGGCTATGGAGATGATTCATAGGATTACAGTAGAACAATTCAATAGACTATGTGATTATATCGAGGAGATTAGAAGGACAAATGAAGGTAGCACAATAAAAATACTTCTTGATACACAAGAACCCAATGGTCCACCCATCTTCAAAAGATTTTATATTTATTTTGCTGCTTGTAAGCAAGATTTTCTGGATAGATGCAGGCCTATAATTGCCTTAATGTTTGTCACTTAGAAGGACATTGCTTAGGTTAGTTAATTGCTACAATTGGAATTGATGGAAATGACAAAATGTACCCAATTGCCTGGGTTGTTGTTGAAGCTAAATCAAAAGATAGCTGGTCTTGATTTTTGGAGCTTCTTTAGCTTGACATTTGCTCGTACAGGGATGGAGGATAGACATTCATTTCTGACTAGGAGAAGGTACCATTACAGTTTACATATTTATATTGCACAAAGATTATTTTAGTTATGATAGTGTATGTAGTGTATGTGTTAATCATATTCTATGGTTTATGTAGAGTTTGTTGCCTATATTTGATGATCTACTACTAGGAGTTGACCATAGATTCTGTGTCCATCATTTGTTTGAGAATTTTAAGATAAAGTTTAAGGGGTTGGTACTTAAGAATGTCCTGTGGAAGGCAACAAGGGCTACTACAAAGGTAGATTTTGAGCTCCAACTAAATCTGATAGAACAAATTGATCCAGCTGTGTATCAATGGTTGATGGTTATTCTAACAAGATTCTGATCCAGACATATATTTAGGATATGGCCAAGATGTGATATGCTCCTGAATAATTTGTCTGAGACTTTTAATACTTATATATTGCATTCTAGGGATAAGCCAATAGTATAAATGCTAGAGATGATACGCAAGGCTATGATGTCAAGGATAATTAAGAAGAGAGAAGTGATGCTCAAATATATTAATCTAATTTGTCCTAATATCATGAAGAAACTGGAGAAAAATAAGAAAGTTTTAAGGTACTATCTAGCAACATGGGCTGGTGATAGCATGTATGAGGTTGAGCATAGTCCTAATCAGTATATTGTGGATTTAGAAAAGCATAAATGTAGCTATTTCAGATGGCAATTGACTGGTATATCTTACGCACATCCGATGCATTGCATATACTTCTTAAAAAAGAGGCTGAAGGAGTTTGTGCATATTTACTATAATAGAGAAACTTATCTGAGAATATACTCTAACTTCCTCCAACCACTTAATAGATAGAACATGTGACCTAAAACTAACTTAGTCCCTCTACTATCTCCAATAGTAAGAAGGCCACCTGATAGGCCGAATAGGAAAAAAAAAAGAGATGTAGATGAACCATACAACACCCTAATCCAAGCAGAATAAGAAATACTAATACAATCATAAGGTGTGAAAAATATCATTTATTAGGACATAACTCAAGGACTTGCAGAGGACAACTAATTGGAGGAAATCTAAAATAAAGCCAACAAAGTAGAGATTTTTCTACTTTAGCACATGAAAGCTAAGGACAGGGGAGCAGCAATGAGAGATTCATGGGATTTAAAATTGCTTCAGAGTATCATGACACACAGATATGTCAAAAATTAGAAATTTTACATCAACAATCCAAACAATGCATTAATGAATTACTTCTGATACCTTGCAGAAATCTACATCCAGTGAAATTGATGCTCCACAAGTGGGTGCTACTGATATTGACAACAGTCGTGCTGGTGGCATAAGGACTGCAATTGGAAAGGCTCATGTTGGAAGGCCTCCATTGTATAGAAAAATTGCTGGAAGGTTGCTACATCAACTGGGAGGGCTTCGACATCAAGGGCTAGGTCTAATGCTAGTAGAGCTTCACTATTATCAGAAGAGCTTCATCTGCTATCAAAAGGGGTTCATCTTCATTTGTTGCTAGGAGGGCCTCATCTTCACCTACTATCGGGAGGGTTTCATCTTCATCTGCTGTCGAAAGAGCTTCGACTGTATCTACATATGCTGCGAGGGCTGGAGTTTTAGTTGGAGTTAGGGGTGGGGGACTAGAGTTTCAGCTAGATTTAGGGGTGGGAGGATTGGAGTTTCAGTTAGAGTTAGGAGTGGAAAGGCTGGAGATAGGGCTACATTTCAATCAGTACCAGAGAGGACTGCAAGGAATACATCTTCTGGTAGTGGGAGTGCTGGACCTAATTTATCTACTAAATAAGTATTTTAATATGTTGTAAGTAGTGTTGCTTAAGGCTATAAGTGATAGGTATCTCAATTTTTGGTTGTAAACAATGTTGGTTTTGTCATTTTATTCCTGTACTTACTTTTAAAAGATGTAAATGATGGTCCAATTCCATTTGATGTGTTATAGAGTCAAAGTCAGGATAAGGATGATCAAATGATATTGTAAAATGAATGTGGTCTTGCACTGTTATCAAGGATAATATATTTTCAAATGATTTATATTAGGTGGCTGTCAGCTTTTATGTTCCCATACAGTTTAGATTTTGATAAATTACTATTGAAATTCAGAAAAAAAAGCTTATGCAATCTATATCTCATTAGTCTATGAAATTTTTGACTTATTTTTATTTAGCTCTCAATATTACTGCAATGACATATTCTATAATGTCTAATTTTTGGTTACTTCCATAGCATCATTCTATTTGTTCTGAATTAGTATTGAAACTCAAAAGAGTGGCTCATGCAATATATATCTCATAAGTCAATAATTTTTTTATAAAATTTTTATTTGGTCCTTAATGTTACTGCAATGATATCTTTCATCCAGCCCTATTTTTGGTTACTTCCTCAAGTCACTACAACAAAACAGGTTATTAGCGATGAAAAATTTTTATCGCTAATAATATTAGCGACGAAATTTTTATCGCTAATATTTCATCACAAATAATCTCATCGTTGATAATATTTTACGATGAAAAAATAATTTCATCGCTAATAAAAGATATTTATAATAAATATTTTTTATCATTAAAAAAAATTGATGAAAAAATTTAATATAAAAAAAATATTTATGATGAAAAATTTTCATCGTAATTATTTGTTAAATATTTTTAGCGACAAAAATTTCCATTGCAAAAAATTATTTTTGCAACAAAAATAATTCATCACTATTAATTTAATAAAAAAATTATTTAAAAAAAATTTAAATAATATTAGCGATGAAAAAATTTATCGTAAATAAAATTATTTACGATGAATATTTTTTCATCACTGTTAATTATATATTTATTGATAAATTAAATTATGTTAGTAAAATATTTTTAGCGATAAATATTTCATCGAAAATAATTCTATCGCTAATAATTTAGTCATATTTTTTTTAAAAAATTATGAATATATATTTTAAATTTATACGTATAATATTTTTTATAAATTAAAAAAATAAAAATTTATATAATAAATTGATAAATAAATTTTATTATTTTATTATATTAAATTAAAATTATAAGATATTTGAATTAAAAAAAATACATCAGTAAACCGTCAAATATCGATATCTAGAGAACGAGTTGGAGATGGAGAGCGCTTAACGGAGCTCGAACCGATGATGGAGCTCAGATTGGCCTGCTGCTGCCTCATCAGTTGTATCGTCTGCTCTATCTGCACTATCCGCTTCATCATCTGAATCTGAAAGTACTGATAGTCGTCAATGCGTGCAGCCAACTCCTGAGCTCGCTGTCGATCCTCGACAGCCTGCTGTTGATTTTCGATAGCTTGCCTCTACACGTCCATCAGTCGAGTCTCGCATGCAGAATAAATGTCCGCCCTAGATGTACATGAGGATGAAGAAGCAGTGATCTCATACTCTAGACCCCTAACATAACAAGATCTCGTATCGAGCACCCGATTACAGATCTCATCATCTATGGGTGCGGTCGAGCCCTCAAAGATAGGCTCGGATCTAATCTCTATCATACGATCCTGAAAATTAAAATTATAGTTATTTTAATTTTATAATAAAAATTAGATTGTGAATGAAAAATAATTGAAAAAACTTATAAAGAGCTCCTGGCTCCCCGTCGTCCACTCCCCTGACCGTCGTTGGTGGGTCCGCTGGTAGTATCAATCCTCTCAGGAAGCTCGCCACTCTCAGCATCTCTCTATAATTTAAAAATTAATTAAAAAAAATTTAAATAACTAGAGAATTATATGCTAATTAGAAATTAAAAATTTCTACCATGTGCTCTATGTGACGAGCAAACGATCTCGAATCTCCACAATACAGCACGGTCTGTCTCGTTCAGTTCGCCGCATTCTGGACACATCATCTCTGTAAAATTATCAGTAAAGTTAGTAGATAAAAAATTTAATTTAAGAATAAATGATTAAGTTATTAAACTATAAAAAAAAATTTAGATGTGTAACTTGCTATGCCGGATCCTCGTACTATCGGTATATAGTAGTCCAATCATCTATGGTGATGCTGTCATAGGGTTGTTGCCACACTGCCTCCTCATGATCCTGCACCATCCGATACCAAAGCTGATGTATGTGATGGTGATAATTCTGGAAACGCAATGATAACTAAATGTCGATGGCTTGCCTCACACGATCTGCCTCAAAATCAGCGATATCAAATACACCCTATCAATAACAAATATTAGAAGAATACTATGCAAATTAAATATTCATAATATAATTTATTTTATCTATAAGTGGGTGTAGAAAATCTCTCTCTGAGCCGGTAGAACGTGACACCAATCGAAGAGCATCACGGGGGCATAACTGCGGCATATAATGCCCAGCTCAGTCTGCCATGGATCACACCATCCCCTTGGGTCTGGTGTAGCCAGTCGATATCTCGATCCGGAGACGCTGTCCCGAGTGCTCGCATCTCCAATGCTCCAGAGCGAGATTCTTCGATGGACCTCGACCTCGCCCTCGCCTCACCACCGATGAGGACTCACCTGAAATAACAATAAATAAATATTAGTATGATCCAAATAAAAGAATCAAATTTCATTATATATAAAGTATAATAGTTAATACCACTGAGACCCGCCTGACTAGGATCTGCCTCACTGGGACCTGCCGGTGCAGGACCCTCTGACAGTGAAGCCGGTGCGGCAACGGAGATCGATGGAGGTGCCTCAACCTCTGAGGCATCTGCAGGGAGCAGTGAACGCGAACGTCATCGTCTGTCTCCTGGTGCCATATCTACAGAAATTGAGATATAAATAAATATAATATTGAATAATAATAGTAAAAATTAAATAATATTTTAATGAATATAATTATATTGCATACCATTATTGGAAGATAAAATTAAACAAAGAATATAGATCTACTCATCAATATTCATTTCTTTCTCGATGTATAGATCCTCATCTGAATCACAGCATCTCTCGATGGTTCTCCAAGTATACGATGTGGATATAGTGTCTACACACCCTATCCACCATATATCTGGAGAACAATGGACAGATAACTACTAAATACCACATAATGAAATAAAATATCAACTATTAACAATAATACTATTATTATTTTTTCAAAAAATTTAAATACGGAATATCCAAGTTTCGATCTCGATGAAGATCGAAACTTGAACGAAAATCTACGGCTCAATGTAATTTAAGTACCATCTTTGAATGTGCATTCGAAGATGGATTTCTAATTTATCAAAAAAGAATAACTTTGTATTGAAATTTTTTCATTAAAAATTTTAATAAATTTTTTTCTAAAATAAAAATATTTTTTTATTTATAATTTCAATAGCATACAAAACAGCACATAAAATAATTTAATTATAACAAGTAACAGCAATATGCATTATGTTAGTAAAAAAATAATTAGTCAAATAATTAAATAATTTCAACAGTGACACTAAAAAATAATATGCAATAATTATAATAATTTTAGCCTGACCCGATCAGGCCCGACTCGGAACCGACCCGACCCGACCCCGACCCACCCCAACCCGACTAATCCCGACCCTACCTGACCTGCCGGACCACCCCGTTCCTGTCCTTATCCCCGGATCCATCCCCGAAGGCCCCAACCCGACCCGAAATCGACTCGATCCGGACTCAACCCCGACCCGACCCAGAACTGACCCAACCCATACCCGACCCGACCCGGCCCCAATCCGACCCGGACTGGACCTAACCCGACCCGGCCTAGTCACAGACCCGACCCACCCTAGCCCGACCAGACCCGGCCCAGCCCAACCCAAACCCGACCCGACCCGACCTGGCCCGCCCTGCCTCGACCAGGCCCCAACCCGACCCGAATTGGACTCGACCGAGCCCAATCATGGACCCGACCTGCCCCAGCCCGACTCGACCCGGCCCGACCCGCACCAACCCGTCCAGCCCAGCACGACCCGAAAATGACCAGGCTCGGCCCGGACCCATCACGGACCCAGCCCAACCCAATCACGGACCCGACCCGACCCCGCCTCAGACCCGGACCCGGCCACGGCCACGACCCAATCCTGTAGAACCCCATCTCCAGCCTGCCGGCGCTGGACCGCCATCCCCATCCCCGACCCCGACCCACCGTCCCCGACCTCAACTCGTAGGCCCCGGCCAGCCGGCCCCATCACCGTCCCCATCCCCGGCCCCGGCCCGAACCCCCCCCCAAAAAAAAAGGAATAAGCTCACCTTGACGGCGGTGCTGGCAATGGCTTTGTGGACGACGACGGCGACGGTGAAGCGAACAGCGATGGCGGCCGGATATGGGGAGAGACGCGGGACGCCGGGGGAGGGAACGCGAGAGAGATAATGCCGAGTGAGGGCAGGGGGGAAGAAAATAGATTTCAGATGGGACATGACGGGATGCGGGATATTAGCGATGAAAATTTTCATCGCTAATAATTTATTTTCATCACAAATAATTTAAACAAAAAAAATTTTACGATAAAAATAAGCTTCTTGTCGCTAATAACCTAACTAGCAATGAATAACTTTTCGTCGCTAATATTTTTCATCAAAAAAAAATTTTCTTGCTGGAAAAAAAAATTTCTCAAAAATTTTTGCAGCTAATAATTTATTTTCATTATAAATAATTTAAACAAAAAAAAATTTGTGACGAAAATAAGCTTTTCGTCGCTAATAACTAACTAGCGACGAATAACTTTTCGTCGCTAATATTTTTCGCCACAAAAAAAAATTCTCATTGGAAAATTTTTTTTTCAAATATATTATTTATGATGAAAATATATTATTTCATCGCTAATAGTCCCAAAGTTTTATTTATAACGATTATTTTTGTCGCTAATTACGTTATTAGCGACGAAAATTTTCTTCCATCGCTAATAATTACTAAAAAAGATTTTCTCTTTTATAAGATTTTAATAAGTAATTATATGATGCTCGCATGATAAAATTTGTTCAAATCCAACTGACAAGATAGACGGCGAGACCATATTGATTCACTGAAAGTGAGTTCAAGGATTTGACTTCAAACTTTTTAACTCAAGGCTTCTTATGAAAAATAATGATATTTGAGAGGTCAAAAAATAGAACTAAGCCTCTTTAGCACCAGAGCTCAGATATGGAGCGTAAAATTTTTCTTTGATCTACTGCCATATCACCCTTTTTTTTTTTGTTTATTAAGTAAAATAGATGGAAGACCAACCAAAATCGGGCAAAAGCATGATTCAAACTAGGGGTGTCAATGGGTCAAATTGTATTTGATTTATATGCAGGTTGAAGTAGGTTCGATCCATACCCCACATATACTTTTCCTTCATCCATATCAGCTCATCAATCTTTCTAAATTTTTATTCATTACTTATATGTATAACTAAGAAATAAAACAAAATGAAATTTTCAAAGATCATAAGTAACAAAATCAAGATTTATCTTTAAATATGTCATTATAAATATAATAAATATAAAATTTAATATATATGATAATTATGAACTAATTAATGATAAAATTAGATAAAATATAATATTTTAAAATATTAATGATGAAACTTTTTCATCATAAATAGTGATTATTTACGATGAAAATATATTTTTCATCACAAATACATGTTATTTACGATGAAAATAGAGTTTTCATCACAAATAATTTATAATTTTTAATTTTTTAATTTTTTTAATTTTTTTTATTTATTAACAAAAAAACTTCTCATCATAAATAATAGAGTATTTACGATAAAAATTAAGTTTTTATCGCTAATATTTTATTATTGACGATGATAAATTTTCATCGTAAATAATTTATAATTTTTGAATTTTAAATTTTTTTTATTTTTTTATGTATTAATGATAAAAATATTACATCATAAATATTGGAGTATTTGTGATAGAATATTAGTTTTCATCGTAAATATATAAGTATTTGTGATGTAACATTATCGTCGTAAATAATCTTTAATTTTTTAAAATTTTTTATTTTTTTGCACATATTAGCGATAAAAAATTTTATCAAAAATAAAATATATTTATGATGAAAATTTTATTTTCATCACCAATAATAATTATTTACGATGTATTATTTTCATCATCAATAATCTATAATTTTTAAATTTTTTAAATTTTTTATTTTTTCAAATATTAGTGACTTAAAATTTTCATCATAAATACTTAAGTATTTATGATAGAAAATAAATTTTTATCAAAAATATACCTATATTTGTGACGTAATATTTTCATCATAAATAATCTATAATTTTTAAATTTTTAAAATTTTTTATTTTTTTCACATATTAGTGATAAAAAAATTTTATTATAAATAATATTAATTTATGATAAAAGATTAGTTATCATTGCCAATATACTATTATTTATGATGTAATATTTTTATCACAAATAATCTTTAATTTTTGAATTTTTAAAATTTTTATTATTTTTTTAAATATTAGTGATGAAAAGTTTTCATCGAAAATAATATGTATTTGCGATGAAAATTTAATTTTTATTGCAGATGCTTTCATTATTTATGATGAAACTATTTTTGTTGCTAATATTTAAAAATTTAAAATTAAAATAAATATTTTATTATTTATGATGATTAATTTCATCATAAATAATTTATATTTACGATAAAATTTTATTTTTGTCGCCAATATAAAGATATTTGTGATAAAAAAATTAGTTTTGTCATAAATAAATAATTATTAGCAATGAATTTTTATTTTCATTGTAAATATCATTATTTGTAATGAAATATATTTTCATCGTAAATAAATTCATCGCAAAAAGTGGCATTTCTTGTAGTGAGTTCATTCTAGCTACTAGTTTACCATATATTTTAGTATAAAATAGATAAATTGAGGAATACAAAAATATTTCATTTGAAATTACAAATATCCCATTTAATAGCCACAAACCTCCCACATTATCCATATCAAATTTTCAAAATATATTTCAAATTAATGCATCCGAAGGTCCTACTACTGATTCTTGGCCATCAACATATCAAGAACAAACCAAGTGAACAAAAATATTCTCCAATACATCTTCTCTTTGGCATAGAAGCATCCCGCTTGGTCCACCATCTCATTTATTTTCTCCTTAAATTGATTAATGACCACCTTCCTATGGAGGCAGATTTCATCATCATACCACTCAAAGTAGTCATAGGATGAATACCTCCCCATACAAAAGTACTTATGAAAGTCAAAACTAAGAAAAATATCAAGTAAGATTAGGGAAAAAGATAACTCATACATCAAATCATGGGCAACCAAAGAATCTTCGACCTAGGTTTCTTTTTATCCATGAGGTCCTTATTTTAGCCCACTACCCACAAAAGCAAAATATTTCTCCTTTATTATTTAAAGTCCTCAATTAATAGGAGTCAGTAGTTCCAACTGTTGAACTTCTATCCATGGAGATTGCAGCTGGAAGACCATTTATTTCGTAAGACATCAGGTAGAAATTGACTTTAGTGCAAGTAAGTGATTGAAAAGCAGTGAGTATTTATTAGAGATCAATGATACCAGTAAGACTAGCACATCCTATGTATACTCAAAGAAAAGGATAATTAATCTTACAATCATTTGTGTAAAGATAATAATACAAGACTGTGGATGCTTATTGGAGAATAAGTTCACTGAATAGATCTATAGAGAAAATATCTAATGGAGTCTTACTAGCATGTCAATAAATGGTTCTCTGGTAGAAGTGGTGCAAATGATTCTTAGACCTGAAATCACTATAGTACCTTATTTATATGGATCTATATTTTGATCCATACCCTAACATGACTCTCTGATGTTTTTGTAGAATATTCTGAACATGATGAAATGTGCATAGAGTTTGTGAGTGGTCAATAAGAAATTGATTACTCCTTATAAGAGGAGAGAACATCCTATATGATCATATAAAATGATAACTGAGAAAGTCTTTGACTAAAGTATGATGAAAATTAGAAAAAAAATTTAATATTTTCATTGCTCGAGTCATCATCATTAGATCAAAATATATATAGATAAGTATTTAGACTTGACATAATTTCATATCTATAGCCTATCTAGGATGTTGTGTAATTGAAGATTGAATTGCATGATAATTTTTCACGAAAGAGTATTTTGATTATTCTACCAAAATTGTACATCTTCTGGATAGTCATGGTACATTGCTAGACGTCAATATTGACTTATAAATTTTTATGAATTAAAGAGTTTGATTCAATAATTAATTAGAAGAGATTCTACTTAATTGATGCATTTGGGCTTAACATATTTTGGACTTAATTAATTAGAAGAATTCTAATTAAGTTAGATGGACATGAGCTTGGGCCTACTACTAGTTAGATGTGGAATCTAATAGATCATACACTTATGAAATTATTTTCAAGGACTTAAAATTAGTGGCTTATTTAATTTTGGCCTTCGAGGACCTATTTAAATAAAGTACTAAGGTCATAGATTTATGTGAAATGCAAGAGGGCTTTAAATAGGCATGCTAGCATGTGTTAAAATCCTAACTAACTAATCTCTCAAACTCCACACCAAAGAGTTTGGATGCTCTAGAGGTTTCACGCCTAGAGATCATGCGCCAAAAAGTTTGGATGCCTCCAAGGATCTCATGCATAAATAAGGCTTCGCACCTTAACCTCACGCCTACTCCTTACGTCCAAGAAGAGTTCACGATAAAGGCAAAAAGAAAAGAGAGGGGGCGCTGAATTCTTTGAGAAAGGATTCAGAAAAAGAGTTGAGGGAGAGTTCCTTGATTGGTTCCTATGTGGATCAACATTGGAGGGTATTTGCTTAGATGCTCAGTGAAAATCAAACAAGAAAAAAATAATCTAAGATCTTCTTAGAGGTATTCATATTCTTCTTTTTTGTTTGATTGTTCTTTGGTTTGTATTTAATTATAATCATCGAGGTGATCTTGATTTTTGGATTCGCATCATATATTTTCAATTGTTGAATGCATATAAAAATTTTAAAATACCATCTTCTACTGTACATCCGAATCCCAGCACTCAGGACTTCTTTAAGGCTGTGCATAGGGCACGGAGGCTAGACGCACCAGATCTATGAGCATCAGGGTGGCCTGTATTGCTTATCACATTTGGCTTGCCTAAAACATATAATTTTTTTAGGCAAGATGGCAGTCGGTGAGGTTTGTGCTTGAGAGGGCTATGGTCCAAGCAAAGGAGTTTGCTGATGCTGTATTAGATTGTATGACTTTGAGAACTTGGGGCACCTAAGACTCCTCTCTTGTTTATGGAGTGCCTCAGAGGGTGTATATTTCTGAGAGCCCCCACCCTCGACTTTTCTCAAGATCAACTTCGATGGTAGCATGGTGGATAGTAAAGACGTGACTAGATTTGTGATTTGCGGCTCAGTCTCAAGGCTCATCATGGCAATGAAGTCCACCTCACAAGGACCACCATCCCTGTGGCGGAGCTGTAGGTGGCTTGGGAGGGCATCTCTTATGCGAGACTAGCTCTTGAGGCTAATCATTTGGTGGTGGTGGGGGATTCCATGATAGTGATTTCCTAAATATAGGGGCAACGGGCCACTATTGCTTGTCACTCTCTCATTCGCAACGTACGGAAGATTTTTGACTCCGGTGCCTCTGTAGATATCCGGCATGTCTATCATAAGGCGAATCCTACTACTAATGTGGTGATAAGTTTTGTTATAGATTATTCTGATGGAATACTTTGGGGGCCTCTTCTATTTTGTCGGTGTCCTTCCGAAACCTTGTTCTTTTTGACCTTTTAGGATGTATTCATATGTGAGTTATATGAATGTTCTAATTTTATCAAGAAAAAAAAAATAAATCTCCCTATGTTTCATGTACAATTTATATTTGATAGAAACAATCCCCTGGCCTTGTCGATCTCCTAGCCTTGGTAAAGGTCTCTTATTTGATTATACTATGGTTAAACCAGATCCACCTTTTTCAGAATTCTCAGAGTCTAGAGGTATTAACAAGGGATCATATCCTTAGGTACCCTCAAATTGTCTATTAAAACATACCAGCTCCCTTCTTGTGTCATAACTCACATGCCCAAGGTCGGGGCGATGGTGGTGATCCAAGCAGGTCTATGGTTTGATTCGACCCACTCATTGGGTCCAAGTTGTATCTCTTATATGAAAGAATGATTGTTCTTCTTTCTTGACACTAATCGTTAGATGGTGCAATATCCGCTTTGTGATCTAGTAGGCAAATGGAAAACAAAGATTGAAATATTTTGAAATCTATGCAAATCACAATCCTACAATTGATGTCGCAAAAAAAGATCAATCGTTCTTTCACACGAAAGATACAACCCAAACTTCTCATTACATGTCCTTGGAAAAAGGTGCTAGTAATTTTAGGACATAGAGGATGGTGTTTTCTTTCAGCACTGGAATCTAATAATAAGCTCGTTCTTATTTCACAATTGAGAAAGAATGGCAGGGTGAGCTAGGACGATGCTATTTGGTGAACTACATCCCATCTGATTATGTTCTCTTATTTTGGTGATTCTTGAAAAGTATGATCCTAAACAGAGTGGTATATATATAAAAAAAAAAGAAGATTCATGTAGTTGACCCCAACTAGTTTACGCTTATTCTTAGTTGAATTGCTTTGAACCTAACCTAATGTATGATTTGAATACAATCAAGCTTCTTGTTAAGCAACAGGCTCCATGCTTCACTAAGAAACGATTATCACCATCTTACCATTATTACCGTCATAGACAGCCATATAAATGAAGTTTCTCAACCTCATCCTTGCCTATGATAACTTTAGGAGAAAGGAACCACAGTCTTACTTGCCCCTCAATTGACCCATCAATCAAGTCTTCTGCTTTGTTTCTATAGATCTAGTACGAGGGACAGCACATGCTCCCATAATTTATACTAAAACTACTCCTCATATATTTCAAAATAATATATTTATTAGTATATTAATAATTAATATATTCTGTAAAAGTATATTTATTAGTCTTTTAAATTATTAATATATAAAAATATACTAATTATCATTTTATAGAATTAATATTTTTATTTATACTTATGATATATTATTTCTTAGTAATATTTATTTTGATTAAAAAAATAAGGCACTAAAATAATTTTATTACATAAAAAACACCATAGAATATGTATATTCTAATTTTATATTATCATTGAATAATAATATGACAATAATATGATTAATAATATATTATAATATAATACATATCAGAAATATCATATATAATATTAATATAATATAATATCAAGTATATAATATTGATATAATATATTAACTATATATTAATATACTAATTTTTTCATGCCACTGAAGGATATTTTTATCCTTAAATTTCTACCCAATATCATCGCTCCATGGTGATTTTAAATTGCTGACCTCGAAGATGAATATTCCTGATTACACGGTGATTTGAGAAGCATGGATGATTTGAGATCACCATCAAATAAGATTATTATTATTCAATCAAATATGATGATCTCATCATCTCCATCTACATCATCTTGATTAGAGATTGATGAATGATCACCCAATACTAAACACTCCCTGAAGCAATCCTATTGCGGTTGTTATTTATCTAGCCTAGATTTCAACAAAATTATATTAGCTTTTATGATTATTACAATAGGAATTAGCAAACTATTACAACAAAATAATTATATTATTAGGAAAATTGCTATTTCTTTTCACTTTTAAAAAAATCACTTCCCTTGCATATGCATAAAACATCGGCAGAAAATCGATGGTTTATTCAAAAAATGTGGACAACTTACATAAAAATCAAGATTTTCATATCATAATGAGGCTTTTTTGGGACTGTTCCCTGAGTTATGCAAGTTATCATCATGTAGGGGCCATATTTATCTACTTTGTATCGTCCCAATTTTATTAGATATTCTAGAAGAGACTGTATAATTATTGTTATGCAAGAACTATGATTACTATAAAGAAAATCCTACCATACCCGTTTGACATAACTGAAATCAAAATAAATGAATCAGACCATGCACTGGGCTGCTAACCAAGCTGAGGTTCAGCTAATACTCAGCTTTGGGAGTTTAAAAAAATTAAAGAAAACTAACATACAACTCGTGTCTAATTAGAGAAAACTAACATATTTTTTTTAAAAAATCAAAGAAAACTAACATGCAGCTCGTGTCTAATTAATTACGGCAATAAAAATATTTGTACCATTGATCTGAGAAGTGATCCACATGTTGAACCTCAAATGAGACACAATTTGAGTGGATGTAATTCCCAGCCCATTCCAGAAAAATGTGGTATTCCATCTGCCATGGGACGGTTGAACCCATTCCATAAAGTAACTTAAATGACCATTAATGCAACACTGGATCTACTCCAATTTTTTCAATGCTGAACCGAACAATTAGTTAGAAACACCAGAGAGGCCAGGAATTAGTTGGCAGATGGTATTGTCACTGGGTTGGACTCTGGGAAAGATGGCAGAGGGAAAAGGGAGGAGTAACGCCATGGCATGGGAGAGAAGAAAACAAATTAAAACGGAAGGAAGAGCAGAGAAGGCCATGAGCCAGCCCAAGTGGCATAGCCTCGGGAGACGGCTATAAAGGCGGTGCAACTAAAATTGGCAGCATTTCTTATTCTGCTGCCATTTGGCCTGTCAGACGCTACAGTGGGTGGTTCCTGAAAACCACCCTGCGCTACTTCGTTACGTCCAATTCCTATGTCATTACCTATTTGCCCCTTCCCTTCTCCAAAAGTACCTGAGATAAACAACAATATAATTCTAATTACAACCAGTAATATTAGAGCAAACAATCTTTTAATAAGCTTGTAGATTTTAGACAAAGAAGCATAGAGCAAGAAAGAGCGGCCCATGAAATTGGCTTCGCTGCTCTAAATGATTATTGGACAAAATTGATATCCATGCATATCTCCTTTTCTTTTTTTTTCTAATGAATAAAACCACTCTAAATCAAATTCAAAAAAAATTAACTAAATAAACATAGAGATAACTTGTGCATCATTATTCCGAACAACATAACTAATCTATCTTAACATTTTCTTATTTACAGATCATATACGGCCTTAAAATGATTGTTATGTTATATACAAACTTCTCATCATCACAAGTTAATTATATAGTAATCTATTGTTGATTAGCCTCTTGCTTTTGCAATGTATGTCAATTAGAAAGTATCTATGGCTATAATAGAAGTAAAAGCCAATAAATAGATAGATGGATGCCTTGGAAAAGCCTAAGGATGAGAAAGATTGGATAAAAAATTGGGACTCAAAAGGGCATCCCACTCAAGTTGGGAAGAAGGGCATGGAGTGCTATGAGACTCGTGAACAGCATTGATTGATTCTTTTAAAATATCCAAGAGAAAAATGCACAAATTGCTCAAAAATAGAAAAAATAAAATATGATCAGCAAGATTTTTTCAATATGGAGGGAAAAGTGAATCATGAAGTTTTAGCAGGCAGAGTTAAAGCATTTCAGATAAAAGACCTGATGAGTTCACATTATAATAGTAGAGAAGTAGAAGTTCCTATATTATATGGACAGAAGCTTAGAGGGATATATAGTTTTTCCACCACCAATAATCTCGTAATAATTAAAAAAAATTCTAGCTTATATAGAAAATAAGAAAAATACATATACTTGAAAATGACATGTGTTGTAAGCTGGCATCTATTACAAATTGGAGTCCTTTCATGCATTAGGTAGAAAAGTGTGCCACATCCTACCATGAGTTTCTTTAACATATTGATACAAACAACTCCAATGACTAATCATTTGTTTTTCTATATGGAATTGCACCATGTCTTGTATTGGTACGGTTATTTGAGAATCATATTATCTTCCAATTGATACAAGCAGAAGTGCACATATAAACTCAAGTCTAATTTAACTCAACTAAGCCTTAGTTCCAAACTAATTATGGGCAACTACATAAATCTTTTTCTTTCATTCTACTCTGTTTAGGATTATAACTTTTGAAAGATGTAATGATATCAAGTGTTTCCTTAACATTTCATCCTATATGATTTTCAATCTACCTCTATCCCTCTTTTCTTCTACATATATCAAATTATTCCCTATAACGATGCATCTCTTAGTTTACATTTTACATGTCCAAACTATCTAAGTTTTTTTTTCTCAATTTATTTTTAAGTGGTGTTATCTGTACATTTTTAAGGAAGACATTATTTTTTATTTTATCTTTTCTTATATTACTGCACATCTATCTCAATATTCTCATTTTAGCCACACACATCTTATGTATATATTATATTTTAACTACCCAATATTTTGTACCATCAAAAGTAGTTGGTTATATAGCTGTCTTATAAAATATTTTTCTCAACTTGGCATGTATTCTATGATTATATAATATCTTAATTGTATTGTTGCATTTTAACTACTTTGCTTTAATCTATAGAAAATATCCTCTTCTCTCTCTCCTTCTTTATGAATAAATGATCCCAAATATCAAAAATGATCACTCTTAAGAACTTCATACTTCTCAATTTTCACTCCAACCCTCATTTCAATTTTTAATTTTATTAAAACTATATTCTATATGTTACATCTTGGTCCTACTTAATATGAAACTTTTATATTCTAATGTACCTACCTCCCTAATTACAACTTATGATTTATTCCAAGTTTAGTTGTATATACTAAGACTATATCATCTGCAAATAGCATGCTCTAAGGAATATCATTTTGAATATGCCTAGTAAGCTTAGTCATAACTAGCACCGAAAGATAAAGACTTATAATAGATTCTTGGTGCAAACCTGTTGTTATTGGAAAGTTACTAGAATTACTATCAATAGTCATCCCATTAGTATTTGCTCCATTATACATGTCCTTAATTATATTAATATAATTAGTAGAAGCTTTTTTCTTTTTTAATACCCACTATAAAATTTTTCTAGAGACTCTATCATATATTTTCTCTTAATCAATAAAATCCAGACGGAGATCTTGTCTCTTGTTTTTGTATTTCTTTAACCTCCTAAGGAGAAAAATAGCTTTCGTAGTTGATCTTTTTGACATAAAATCAAATTGGTTCTCTGATATTTGTATGTCATACCTCAATCTATGCTTAATAATTCTAAGTTTCATATCATGAGTTAAGTACAATGATAGAAAAGTTTTAAATATCATCTTCATCTTTATAAATTGGTATGTAGTGTTCTTCTTCCATTCATCAAGCATCTTAATATCTTATTGGTTTTTGAAATTTTATAAAACAGATTATTTAATCAAGTTACCATCATGTCACCTAAGCACTTCTAAACCTCAGTAGGGATTCCATCAAGTCTAAATACTTTCCTATTTTCATCTTTTCATAACCTTCTTTACCTCAAATACTTATTCTATGTATAAACTTGATATTTCTATCTTCAAATGGAACTAATAAAACATCCTAGATCATTTGTATGACTTCAATTGAATAATTTGTAAAAATAGTTCTTCCATCTTTCTTTAATCTCATCCTTATTAACCAAAACTTTTTCTATTGTTATCATTTAGCTTGAGTCATGTCTCTAGTTTTTTTTTCCCTTAGTTTCATAGTCTAATAGATATTTTTCTCTTTATCCTTAGTTTCTAATTTGTAATATAAGTCCTTTAAAATCTTACCTATAATAATTCCTACTATGTTTTTATTTATATCTTCCCTAACATACCAGAGTTATCAATTTTCTTTGCTTTTCTACCGTTCACTTTGTCTCTTATAGACAAGTTATGTTAATTCTCATCCTAGATATTATATTTATTAATTTTATTTTTTATTTTTTATTTTTTTTATAATGACCCTATATTTCAAGCCGCTAAATGTATCGTATCTTTTTGACCAACCATTTTGCCCACATCTATCCATTCAGATATGAGAATCCTTGCTAAGTTCACACCACATCTGAGAGTTGATTAGATCGTCACTTCTGTAAAACATTTTCGTTAACCCATGCTGATTTTCCAATACGCCTGTAGTCCGACATAGAAAGCTCTAACGATTTTTTTATATACATTCATATTCACAACATGTAACCATAAAGCCATCGGCCTACCGTAACTCTTTTTCTTTATCTGAACTCAGGACTAGCCATGCACAAAATCTAGATGGAGTTAAGCATAAGCGCACGCATGTCCATAAAAATCGCCTTGATGTCTCAATGATTCTGCTCTATTGGATGCCATGAAAGCTTATATAATTTTTAGCAAATCAAATAATTTATATATAAATTTTAAATATAAAATTATTAAAGATTTTATGCTGCTGGGATCTAAAATTGAAAATTGAAAGCTGCACGATCAACTAAAAAAAGACAAGATGCACAAAATCTCGAGTTTAAAAAAATAAAAATCAAGGGTAATCATGTAATTTCATGGAGAACAAGATCCTCGGGTCGTACTGATATTTAATACCCCTCACCCCGCCCGCTGTCTTCCCATTGCTCTAAACACCGCCACCCAAGAACAGAAGCAGCCCCAGCCAGCTCTTTCCCTCCCTCTGTCTCTATCCCCACTCCGAAGGAACTAAAAAGAAAAGAGAGAAGAAAAAGAAAGGCTATAAAAATAAAAACCCAAAGGAGAAGAGAAAAAAAAGGCTTTTGTGGGAGGAGAGAAGGCTGCTTAGAAGAATGGCTCTTCGAGTGAACCTTGCACCGGAGATGGCTCTCTGCTTCGCTCTCCAAAAGAGGAGTACGAGATCCCCCAGGGTGTCTATGACCTCCACCATTCCCTCCTCCCCAAAGTGAGTTCCATTATCCTTAAAAGCCTCTGTGGTTCCTTTGATCGATGGAAGACTCCAGTTTTTTCCTGATTCGATTTTTGGCGTCCAATTGCGTGTATCTTGCGTGATTCGATGTTCTGATGGCTTTAAATCACTTATATTCGTCTATTTCTTGATTGTGGTCATGCTTTTCTTGGATTTTGTTTTTCTTTTTATGGCCCGAGAATGGTGGGAATAGTTTTGATGGGATTTCTTGAATTCCGATAAGGATTTTGACTCCCTAGAATCAAGGTTTTATAGATTGAGAAGCTTGCTTGCTTAAACAGAAGAAATATTGGGTTAATCCTATCGTTTTGGAGTCACATATGGGTTCCTATGTGGGTTCCTATGATTGCCTTTCTACCCATCTCGCTGTCCACAGTGGCTGCGTTATTTCCAAATGAGTTATCTTCATGAGTTCTTTGCTGAATTTAGGTTAAATCTGTACTCAGTAGTCATGATCTCTCCTTTATTTTCAAAAGGTTTTACTTTTTTCTGAGCTTTGTTTTGGGGAGAAAGAGATGAATCTCATGTACAATCATCCTTTGCATCTAAATCAAAGAAGGGAAAGAAGGAAGAGACTAAAGAACCCAGTTAACCATGATTTTTTTTAAATATGTATTGCATCCAAATTACTTTATTCAATTTTATACTATTATTTATTTTCATATTAATGATTTATTAGAAAATATTCTCCAGTGACTTGAAATCGGAAATATCATAGTGGCATTCTTGTACTGGCATTAGTTTTTTTTTTTTTTTTTCCTTAATTTTTTGTGGAGTGTTGCTTGCCTCTTCTTCTGAAGTGAAATCCCCAATATACCATGCCAAGATTTTTTCTATGTGCATTTATATGTGGATGGGGTTTTCAGAAATTTCATTTTTGGGGAGTTATATTGGTTTAATTTGATCGATGCCTTGGATTTGAGGGTGATTCATGTTAACATGCATTTCTGGTTATGATTATAGTTCTTTGAATTTTAAACCGCTTATGGATTTCTTTGCCTATGTGTGTTTAATTGGTTTATGTGTCACTCATTTGATTGGTGAGAAAAGAGGTGTGGACTGATTTGAGTTGCTCTTTCTTTCATGAGAATGAATTCATGCATGTAAGCTTAGTTATAATTGTGATCACTGTATTGAGAAGGAATTCATGCATACAAGCTTATTTATAATTGTGATAGCTGTATTCATGTCATCTTAATTGAGGAAGCTGATTTTACTTGTTTTGAAATTTGTTCTATTTATCTGAGTTTCTGCTGAATTGTCCTATAATATCATCTGAGATTTCCAAGATCTCGGTCCCTTTTGTCTTGGACCTGGATTCTTTTCTTACCCAAGATAAATTGAGATCTCAGTTCGTCTCAGTATCCGGGATCTTTGAAAATGTACAAGATTCTGGTGATTAAAAATCTTAATTCCAACATCGTGTTTTCTGCTTTAATTCTTTCAATGTTTATGTTTGGGGTAGCAAGATTACCTTTTGCATTTCCTTCATAGTGAAACTGAGGTTGTGTGGAACTGGAACATGATTACCACAATAATACACCTAGGGAAAATGGAAAAGATAAAGGGAAAATGCTTCATGCGACTGAAGTCACAGAATTCTGAATAATTCTGAACTAGTAAACCAAGATTATGTTTTGGAGCTTCCTTTTCCCATTTTACTATGAAGAACTGGGCATAACAATCTGTTAGTCTCTGTCGTTCAATACGATGTAGTGCCAATCACTTTTTTGCAAATCAGATTTCCTATCTCTCCCTGACCCCTTCAGCAATATGGAAATGATGAAATTATAAGCAGTTAAGCAGTTAAAGCTTATTAATTAAAGCTGATGTGGAAATGGTGAAATTAGAAGCGGTTAAGCAGCTAGAGCTTATTAACTAAAGTTCTGTTTTGACAATGTAACCAGAATCATATCAACTGCTGGTCGAAAAAAAAAAACTATTAGTCACAGTTTTTGCCCTTCTTTAAAACAGAGAAGTTACCCTTTTGTTATATACTTTCTTTTTAAGAGTATCCTGCCATGGGGCTTGACAGTGCAACTGATGTCCAAGTAAACTGAAATAGGAGGGTATAGTTTTAGGACCAGTATGTCCTGGATGCTGGTTTTGGAGAAGTTTTTGAAGATAAATGAGTAATTTTATACTTCTGATTCATCTTCTATTCCATTTGTGGATGTAGGTAACCATACAAGGATCTTGATTTCATGGATCAGCATTTTCTGAACCCGAATCCTAGAAATCATTCCTGAGCCCTTAGGAATGTACTGAAATGTCATCTCTCTTGTTTCTTCCTGGCTGACCAGATAGGGTAGGTTTTATCTGATAGATCGGCGAAGCTGATAAGATGAGCAGCAACGGATTTGATGAGGAGCTATGTAGGTGTAGTAACTAGCTAACAGATTCCGTGGAGAAAGATCTGGTTACGCTTCCGTCATGGAAAGGCATCTCTACAATTGATAACATAGCCATCCAAAATGCTCCCGTCAAAATTTCATGTTCAGGCAATCTCTGATGACAAGGACTTCACAAAAGTGGTTGTTAATGGTCATTATTCACAATCACCAGATATATTTGAACTACTGGATTCCGTCAGTGATGCTGATCATTGATTGAGCTGGCACCAGCAAAGTGTGCTCAATAAGACTTCCAAAAGCCCTGTGATTTAGATACATTTTAGCAGGGTTGGAAATCGTGATTAGGTTGATAATTTTGACAATCTGATAGCTATCATCAAATATCGAGAAATCTGAAGACTAAATGTTCATTCTGTTCTTAGGCTCATATTTAAGGTGGTCATTGTATTGATGCTTTCTTGGATCTAGTCCAAATTCTTAGCATGTGGGTGTTTGCCTTTATATCAGTTATTTCATCTAATGGATTTAATTGATGTTTTGCGTATCGATGGTGCATGCCACTTGCCATATTGATAGGGAATGTTTTGATCAGGTTGATTGGAATTACTTTAACTCGAGCATAAGTTTGTGTCGAACCCAGACATGCTTGAGAGTAAGCTTGATCACACTAAGCCAACATGTTCACATTTACGTTGCAAACTGAGTAACATTTTTTTCATGAAATATCTTTTTAAAATATTTTTAACATTGTTAACCACAAAATAGGAAATAAAAAATGAATTTGAATTATTATTCTTTCTACGAGGCTATAGGTCAAGCCCTACTTAACATTTCCAAAAGTTAACCAAATCAAATGTCATTTTTGGCTTTTTTTTCCTCTAAATTTATGGTGTTTTTTGGGGAGGATTGGGGGTAAAATGCATCATCCCAAGAAAGTGCGAGAGTGTGCTTAGGTGATCTTGCATAAGGGGGACATCTTGAGAACTTATGCAGGGCAAGGAACTCAGATAATAACTTCGACTAGCCCTTTTGGGTGAGGTTCCAAGTCGTAATAAAATGGTATCAGAACCGACTTGGCCAATGACTCATGCATGAGTAGGGGACATTGCAGCATAGATCTTTTTGGGGCCATAAGCCAATTTGGTGTTTATGATTATGTTTGAGATTGGACCCTTTGCTTAGCGATGATGCCAGAGTTTAAATGGTGGAGTTTGTGAGGACCCATGTATCCATGTGTTTAGTCCTTTATCAATTGTGTTGGGGAGATAGTGATTATTTACACAGGGCCAAGGAACCTAAATAATAACTTCTGGCTAGCAGTTTTCTATAAGGTCCCAGGTCATTACATTATCCTCATCTTCTATTTCTTGCTATTGCTCTACTTCAAAACTCATTATAATATGATGTTATATATATATATATATATATATATATATATATTTGGTGCTGACAATAAGTATTAAACATTGGATCCTTGTATCTGAACTTCATTCTTTGCCCCATATATTTCTTTATCATCCTTCTAGCACCGGTATCTTTTGTTCTTGGAAGGTGAATTAGAACAGCTAAGAGATGAACTTTCTTCTTTATGTATTCTGATGCTAGTAGAAGGGTAATTATTTTATATGGAGTCTACTAAAAATTTCAAAAGGACTCTCTCTTGTGTAGTTTTGGAGCCAAGATCTTGAATTAGGGGGGCAAGAATAAAAGTATAAAACCACATCCTCTACAAAGGTATTTATCTATTTAATTTTTGATCATTAATCATGAATACATAAAATAGATGTAATACATTAGATTATGCAAATGTTTGACCATGAACCAAGATAAGCTTGGAGCATGGGCTTTCTCCAAGGAAACTCTTGGTTATAAAATTATAACTCTTGGTTATAAAATTATAAGTCAAAATTATAAGCATATGTGGGAAGAAAGTTGCAAAATAGTAAATTCTAAATATAAAGGGGAAAAGCTTGGCCCTTGTTTTATCTTTGTTTTCTTTTTTAGATTTTCAATGTAAGATGATTTTGTCACTAATTTAGATTCATGAGAAATATCCAGAAGGTTGCTGTGAAGTATTCCAAAAAAATCTATAGTAGCACCAAATTTTATTTCTATTATAGTGTTATAAAGAAGATGCTACGTGAGTGTTCTTTTGTAGTTTTCAAAAGCATTATCTATTATAGAGGAGGGAAAGTTTTGAAAGTTCATCTGAAATAGTGAGAGGAAAAAGATCATAAAGGGTTAGGCAAAGAAGGTATCCAATGGCCCAGAATTTCAAGGGAGAGGGGCATATCTTACATTGATTGTTGTAAATAAGAGAAAATCCAGAAATCCTGGGAGCTTTTTTTTTTTTTTTTGGGGCGGGAAGGGAGGGTGCCTCCATAACTTATACATAAACAAGCGCACATATATTGGGAAGCATGGATATATGCAATTTTTATGGTTTCTATTGGATTTTCAAGTGCTTGTCCATTCCAGTCCATCCACAGGTATCATGCCTTGCCAATACCGCCACCAGCAGTAGTCTATATAGAATTTTTTTAATTGTTTCATTTTTTTTTAAGATAAAATGAGTCTATCTAATCATCACACACATACACATTTTCATCATGATGCTGCCCATGTCAAATATCCTCATGATTACTAGTAATAACTGGATAGATTATGAAAATAGCAGTTCATTGGTATGTAAATTTCAGTCAGTATATACATTTTATAAAATAAATTAATGAATAAAACATTTCCTTACTTAATGTGTCAGGGCATTTGGAGACTGTGTCTTGCACTATTTTCTCATATGAAATTTCATACTGCTACATTGTGCTTAATATAGGATAATGTGTTTTCACTTCTACACATATTAACGTCAGATTATAAGCATGACTTGGAATATTTTTTCTTATTTTAAATCTCAGAATATGGTATGACTGTTATATGGAAATATATAAAAGATATACAACCTTCTATATTTTTGTATCTTATTCCATTTGTGGTAAAAATTGGAAAAAATTGTCATTGGCAACACTTCCTGTTTCATGATTCCATACTGTGGAAGTCATTTAATATAATTTCCTGCTGTTCTGAATTTTTCCTTATTTGCATAATTGCATTGCAAGCTGTATTTTGATTGTTCATTGTATGTTCATTACGTCAAATTTTTCATAGCTAAAGGACTCTATTCCATGCTCCTTTTTATTTACAAATTAATCGTCTTTGATAGCAATTAGTGGTAAAACTGCTCTCCTCAAATTAAAAAAAGTTAGAAAACTATGAAATCTTTAGGCTTTGTTTGTTTCCTGTTAGTATTATTTTGCAACAGCATAAAGAATACTCTAAGCATATAATTTATCTCAGGGTTGAGTCTCTGAAAAAACGCTTCAGTCCTCCACATGAGGTGCATTTGCAAGTCACTCATTCCATGCCACCACACAAGATTGAGATTTTCAAGTCCTTAGAAGAGTGGGCGGAAAATAATATCTTGGTGCTTTTAAAGCCAGTCGAGAAGAGTTGGCAACCACAGGATTTTCTGCCAGATTCTTCATCTGAGGGTTTTTATGAGGAAGTTAAGGAGTTGAGGGAGCGGTCAAGGGAGATCCCTGATGATTATTATGTTTGCCTGGTCGGAGATATGATCACTGAGGAGGCTCTTCCCACATATCAAACAATGCTTAATACTCTTGATGGTGTCCGAGATGAAACAGGTGCAAGCCTTACCTCATGGGCTATTTGGACAAGGGCATGGACTGCTGAAGAGAACAGACATGGTGACCTTCTCAACAAGTATTTGTACCTAACTGGAAGAGTGGACATGAAACAAATTGAGAAGACAATTCAGTATCTGATTGGTTCGGGAATGGTATGAATTTCTCTAATATGCTTTTCCTTGATTTGAAATTACTTATTTATAATTTGGAATCTCTATAGTTAATATATACAAGCTTGCAAAATATCTTGTTTGAATTATGGAATTCTGTTTGGCTGGATAATGTGTGCTGCTTCTTTCATTAACTGATATATACTTTCTCCCCTTTTTGTTTTTGTCATGCAATGTGGTTAATAATTGTTTGGAAGGAATATACATGGACCCATAATTTTGGAAAAATTTCTACTCCATGAATCTTTAAGAAAAATGACGACCTTACAATGTCTATTTAGTTAGCCAATAATACATGATGCTTAATTATCCATACTCCTAGGATCAGGATTTTTCTTTTATTAAAAGGACTTGGAACTTTAAAGTTTAGATCTTTAATTGGTATTTTGAAAAGAAAAGAAATAATGTGCGAGACCCGAAATTTTTAGGACTGAGATTGTGTTAATAGGAGCACAACTCAAGGAATTTGCTCCACCGCAAAGTGGTCATAATTACAAATAATGTGGGTTTGGGCCTTTTCACATTAAAAAGAAGCTTCGTGTTTCTAGAATTACCTAAACATTTTTGGCATTACCCAAATTCCTTTTTGGGGATAACTTGCCTTTACTAGAAATATGCAAACTCATAGGCCTGTAACTGATCGGCATGTTACCAAATGTGCATGTATTTGTCCCAGGAATGACTTATCTTTATTCTGTGTTTTGTAGGATCCTAGGACAGAGAATAGCCCCTACCTTGGTTTCATTTATACGTCATTTCAAGAACGAGCAACCTTCATATCCCATGGGAACACGGCTAGGCTTGCCAAAGATTATGGGGACCTGAAACTGGCTCAGATATGTGGTACGATTGCTGCTGATGAGAAGCGCCATGAGACTGCATACACCAAGATAGTGGAGAAGCTGTTTGAAATAGATCCAGATGGGACTGTGCTTGCATTTGCTGACATGATGAAAAAGAAGATCTCAATGCCTGCCCATTTGATGTACGATGGGCACGATGATAACTTGTTCGAACACTTCTCTGCTGTTGCTCAGCGATTGCGTGTCTATACTGCCAAGGACTATGCTGATATACTCGACTTTCTTGTCCGGAGGTGGAATGTGGAGAAGCTAGCTGGCCTTTCTGGGGAGGGGAACCGAGCTCAAGACTTTGTTTGCACTTTGGCTTCTAGGATACGGAGGCTTGAAGAAAGAGCACAAGAGAGAGCCAAGCAAACACCGTGCATTCCCTTCAGTTGGATTTATGGTAGGGAAGTGCAGCTTTGACTTCGAGAACACTGAACAAAACAATTTTGATGTCACACTGGTACGTACTATCCAACTTAGCTGAAAGTTTTTCTAGGTTGGCTGCTTCTAGCTTCTTGTCAGCGTTCAGCTGGCTACTTGTAGGGGGCTTTTGGGAGTGTCTTAGCTGTAAGCTCATGTTTTTTTCTGTCTGTGAGTTGGGTTTGTTCAAGTCTGTAAATCCTCTCTTTAGCAACTATTATGGGTGTGATCTGAGGCTGGACGTGATCTCTAGTTTACATAGTTGAAAGCTTTTGCTTGGTACTTGGTTCATGTATATGTAGCAGTCCTTTGAATGTAGCTGCAGGTGTGTGTGTGTTGAGACAAAAGTTAGCTGGCTTCCTGCGGTAACTTGATCGGTTGCTCCAGCCACTTGGCCTTGTTCAAGAGTTTTTGACCGACTCCTTGTTCCCTTTCAACAGCACTTGTTTTGTTTTCTTTAACATATTTGTAACTCTAGTGAGACGTTCTCTCTGCACTTTCAAGCTCTTCGTGCAATCCTACCGGTAGGCAGAACTTCTTGAATCTGAACAGAGAATGCCTTCGAGTACTAATGTGAACTGTTAAGAGCAAGGGGCGAGTACTAATGTTGAGAGCAAGGGGCAATGATCTGATCCTATCCAAGCAAGATTGGATGATCTCTGATTCTGGAAATAAGTTGAGCCATTTTGCAGAGGCTAGAGCCTCATCCGATTTCTCCCAAACTCTTGTTTCCTCGCGTCGATTGTTGCACCATGTGAAAGGGCATCCAGTGAATCTATGGTCCATCAGGCCATCATCCCTGATGAAGTGCTGAAGTTCAAAAACATCCCTGCTTTCCTTGAATGATTTTCCTTCTTCTTGTCTTGGAGCTAGAAACAACAACATGCGCATCCTCTAAAATCATGGTCGGCAGTCCAATGGATAACATGTTTGGCACCGTGTCCCAAACCATACGACGTTGTCTCCCACAAGTGCTGGCATGTACGAATACCAAGGAGCCAAGGTTGAGTTTCTAGGAAGGACAACTGTTTGCCCATTAGAACCATAAAAATCAAAAGATTCACGATCCTTTCACCCTACAATGATTATCCCCATGCGTTTACAGCACGTCCTCTCTCAAACTAGCACGTAAGAGACACGTGCTTGATTGACCACACAGTTTCAAGAGAATATCCCAGGAGCTAAAACCAAATGGATATTGGATCGAAGTTCAACGGGGACATCCCACTAAAGGCTGAATGCATTGGAGGGTCGACTGAAAGTGTATCAATATAAAGTAGGTCCAATTGACATATAGCAAGGGTTTCAGCTAATAAAGTATGACTATTGCTTTGACAGGTGACACGGGATCAGGACATGGAGTAGTTAGGAGCATAGCTGGCATCAGTTATGAGAACCGCTAGGAGTAGAAAATGAATGTGGATAGCATCCATCAGAATAGGTAGTTCTTATATTTAGCATAAATAAGTAGAATTGTACTCGGTTCGGTTAGAGATTTCTCGATAATCTAAATTATCGATGCATCTTGTATTATCTTAGCTTACTTTATAAGTAGATTTCTACTTTAAAAACAGTGTTAACTTAAATTTCTACTATCATAGTCTAGGCTATATTTTATCCTATCTGAATACATCTCTTTTGAATGATGGTGTGATGCTTGTGAGAATCCTTGAAGATCAAAATATCTTGACCCATGCTACTCTTGTATTCTTTTTTTTTACGGCTGATCTAATGCCGATAGCATGTTGATGCAATTATCTAGCCATTGACATTTGACTTGTAACCCTTTCCATTAGCCAACGAGTTTCTTGATGCATCCAAACAGGACACAAGAAGTGCCCAGACACTCTAACAAGCCTTCTATAAGAATAGACAACAACTACTGCTGCTTTCCAACACCTCTCCAAAGTTTATCAATTGTTTCATCACCTAAAATTCTTCTCTACGATATAGCATATATCAGGATCATGCTTGCTAACCAATCACTTGAGATTCTTTAAGAAAGAGGGCTTGGCCACACCCTTTCAATTCCCTGACAAAATAATCATGGGTTTGGTGAGTTTGGGGGAGTTACCTTGATGACTTCATTCTTACTTTCTTCCTAGGTTTCGGTGTGATTCCATTCTTCCAATACCGGCGAGTCATATAGTGGATAAAACCTTCTTTTTCCCCTCCCTTAGATTTATGGTGATTTCTTCTATGCAAGCGGGAGTGGGACATGAGGGTGAGGTCACAAGGGCCTCATTCCTCTACCTTGAAATTAGGGTTTCCATCATCTGATGGGTAAACAAGAATTCTCTTAGGTTGCATTTGGTAGCTGGCAATCTATTCACATGATTGATAATTTAAAATGGGCCCACCAAATTATTGTGTTTGCTATGCTTTTTGAGTGGCAATCCAGATTACCTCTCAGGAGATAATGATGACAATCTATCTTGAAGACAATCTAGATTATCTTTCAAGATTGTCTGGCGATGTACCAAATGCAATCTTAACTTTATCCCACTGAGGCTTGGCTTTCTCTCTAACATTCGCAACATGAGCACCTGGTGCCTCCACTTGTTCAATGGCCTTTTGTGGGGCTGCTAAATCCACTTTGGAGTGATCTTCGTGCACTCGGGAATGATGGGCTGATCTATGGTAAAGTAGATCCTAATGTAGAAGATGGAAAGACTCGATAACCCAAAGGACCTACCTACAAGTCCATCTTCCATCACAAGAACCTTGAGCTCAGGTCATTTGGAGATCACTTCCATTGATCCCTATTTTTATCCATCGTGTGGCACTGATTTCCTACTCTTCTGCTCACTTTCTCTAGCACAGTGAATTGAGACTCTAATGATCCAACGCTACCTCATGCAGATCAATCCCCAACTGTCCCCTTGCCACTTGTCATTTTCCTATTCACCAATGAATTAACCATCTACTAGCTATCCGTTCCCACCGGTTGAGCTGGAACAGGTTTCCTTTCAGCTCGATGCACTACTCCTGGTTCAACCTTTGGCTATGATCAGGTTGGCTCCTCTACTATTTTACGTTCTCTATTTCCACTGAAACTTTGGGGACGATCATCTATGGCTTCAACGGTTGTTTCTCCTCATTCTTTATCCTAAACGCTTGTTCATTTGTTATTTGGCTATATTCATTCTCTGAGTGGCCTATCCTATGACATAAGAAATAAAAAATGGAAATATTTTCATACTGAAAAAACTGCCATCATTTGCGTCCTTCGGTAATAATCTCCATCACCAATTGGAGTGGTTTGGTGATATCTACCTAGATGCAGGTCTTTGCATAGCTGCCTTTGATTGCTTTCTTCATACAATTATGGATGAACCTAGGAGGTCTTACCGTAGGTGTAATATCAAGCAGCATCCCTCACTCCCATAGCTCCATCGAGAAGTACGTATGGGAGATGCATCCGTAAGGAAGCACACAAAATTGGTGCTGAGGTTTGGTTGTCATTGCTCCAATACCAATTCTCATCCGATAATAATCCAAGAACCGTTCACCATCACCTATTAAAAGGTTTTCATTGAACATGGCTATTCCTACTCCCTCTAATCTCATGCATCTCTCTTTTTTTTTTGGAATAATCTCATGCATCTCTTAAGGATCTAAATATCATATTAACAAACATAGCAAGTATGAAGCATAATTCATTTCCCAATTCTTTAACTAACGTCCATGGCATTACGTGAATGGCAAGACTTACAAAGTTTGTTAAGTCATTTAGGTAGTGAGTAGATTGTATGGATGGCAAGCAGATCAGATTGGGTTAGATTGGTTCCAAAATTTATCAAATAAAATCTGATTTGTTTATTAAATAAGTCATGTTGTGGTGTAGAGAGGGCTTCTTTAATCCTATATTGATTATGAGTCGAGAGGAAATATGACTTATATAGATTGGAACTTTCTCTCCCTACGTGAGGTGTTTTTTAAAAAGTAAAACTGTGAGGCTCTAAATGACCAAAGGCTTACTGAAGCCTAAGACCCACTGAAGCCCAAAAATAGTCATGAGCCAAAGGAGATTCAATCCCTTGATCCATAACCACAACATTGACGGAACCTTCTCTCCCTACGTGAGGCATCTTTTAAAGGGCAAAACCATACCTCATGTATGCGGAGATTCAACCCCTTGACCCATAACCGCAATAGATCAAAAGTTTAGATTTGAATCTAACTTGATCTAAATAACCTATTTATTAAATAGGTCAATCAGATTAAATGGGTTAAACATATTAATGTGGTTTTGAATGGATTAATTGAATTTAAACGAGTTCAATAGGTTAAGCGGGCTAGGTTAGATATGATAGAAATGGGTTAAGCATATTTTGAACAAACTAAGCATATCTTAAATAGATTAAATGAGTCAGACTATGATTCGATCCATTTATTAAATGAGTCAACACTGGTTAAACAAATCACAAAATCTAAACCAGAATCTAATATATTTAATAAATATATTTAGATGGGTATATATGATTTAAATATATTTATAGATTTTTTTTTGTATATATACCCTCTTAAATATTGAAATTTTTATGAATATTCATTCAAAATTGATATTTGTACATATATCTTCATAAAATACTTATTTTATGTGTATACTCTTACTTTTTTTTTTTTTTGCATATGTACCCATACTATCTAATGTTGCTAAGAAATTAATAGTTTAAAACCAAAATAATCAAAATATCTTTAATAGATAAACATGTTAAAAAAAATACTTATAAGGATATACATACAAGTAGCAATTTTATGAGTTTATTCATGCAATCCATATATTTAGGAAATCATACATACAACAAAATTTTTGGATTTTTTTCCGGAAGTATCATTTTAAATAAAAAAAATTACATGAGCACCCTTCCAATTTGATATTTGCATGCACATCTTTACAAAATTCTCGAAGATGATCGATGCTGCTCATTGACCTAGACTTAGGAATACGATAATAGTAAGGAAGCTTGATCATTGTAATTTATTCATTAAAAAATTTAAATCTTTTTTATATTCCAATCCATGCCGGTATATATATTTATAATAATAAATATTACAAGCTAATTTTTGATTAAAAAAATATAATAGTTGTTATAAATGAAGAAAAATAAAGTATAATAATCTCATAATTAATGAAAAAATTTTATCTCTTATTATCTAACCATCTATCCTCGTAATTTTTTTATTTATATGTATATCCATATGAATGTTTTTTTTGGATATTTATTCATTAAAGAGATTTAGTCATTTTAACTTTAAACCGTAATGATGTCAGATAGTATCATTACATATATATATATATATATATATATAAAATAAAAAAAATATATATACAAAATAAATATAATATATATTTATATATTATTTTTAATATAATGTTTATATAAATTTTAATATGTAGGGATAAGTATGTCCATATATATATATATATATATATATTTATTTATACCAAATGGGAATCCTTCCAAAACGTGTCGAGTCCGTTTGGCGGGTAGGATCATAAATTTCCACCTAATAGACCGGCGACGGAAAGTGGTTTAAGTTAAGTGCGCCTTCAAACCTCGTAGGGCGTAACGCTTCGGCCATCCGCTTCAACTGCCCCACTCCCACCAATGCACCCAATCTCACCACTCGTCTCTCGCCACGTCACCACGCTATCGACGCGTCATCGGTTTGTTCGTTAGCTTTTATTAATTGGTATTCAACTCCACACATCCAAGCCTCTCAAACCTCCCAGCTCAAGTTCTCTCACCTTCTCTCTCTCTCAGTATCCCAGATCTCTCTCTCTCTCTCTAAACCCCGAGGCTGGCCATGGCGTCTTCCCACCCCTTCCCCTCCGCCCCGCCGCGGCCCCAGCTGGGCTTCAGCCCTAGCCCTGACCGTAACCCATCCTCCACCGCCGACGCCCTCCAGAACCTCCAGATCGGCCGCGCCCCGCCGCCCTCCGCCGCCCCCCGCGCCGCCTCCATTCCCTTCTCCTCCCCCGCCTCCCGCTCCGGCCTCGCTCGCCCTGGCCCTCCTCCGTTCGCCTCCGGGCCCCCAACCACCTCCGCCCCGATCACCAGCAACGGGCCCCCCGCCTTCGGGCTGGGCGCCTCGCGCTTCCCTCCCCCGCCCCCCGCTGCCCAACAGCCGCCCCCGGTGGGCGCGCCAGTGTCGATCAGGGCCTCTCCCCAGGCCCAGGTCTCCCGGCCGTTCACTGGAAGCTCTCCGTCCGTCCCCCCACCGTTCTCGCAGCCGTTCATGGGTCCGCCACCATCCTCGCAGCCGTTCATGGGCCCGCCACCGTCCTCGCAGCCGTTCATGGGCCCGTCACCGTCCTCGCAGCCGTTCATGGGTCCGCCACCATCCTCGCAGCCGTTCATGGGCCCGTCACCGTCCTCGCAGCCGTTCATGGGCTTGCCACCGTCCTCGCAGCCGTTCATGGGACCGACACCGTCCTCACAGCCATATATGAACCCACCGCCGTCCTCTCAGCCGTTCATGGGCCCGCCTTCCTCGCGGCCGTTCGCTGGACCGCCTTCCTCGCAGTCGTTCGCTGGACCGCCCTCCTCCAAGCCATTCGGTGCACCACCGTCCTCCCAGCTGTCCGGTGCGCCGCCATCCTTCCAGTCATCTGGTGGACCGCCATCCTCCCAGCCATCCGGTGGACCACCGTCCTCCCAGCTGTTCGTTGGACCACCGTCCTCCCAGCCTTTCAGTGGACCGCCGTCCTCCCAGCCGTTTATGGGCCCTACGACGCCATTCCCAGGGACCCTGGCCTCCAGTTTACCCTTTGGGACTCCATCATGGCACTTTCAGACACAGCAGGTCGGTTGGGTTTGATTCAATTTAACCAATTCATGGACTCATCTGGCAGCTGAGATTTTATGATCTACATAGATGTGAACTTTTTCTTGTTTCCTGCGATTAGGAGATAGAAAATCAACTTTATGATGCTTCTCATACGTGTTCTTTTTTGCGAATAGATCCAGAACACAATTTTATATGTATATTAAGTGGGAGTTCAGAAAATTTATGTGCTTGCTTGAACTGCATGAGTTCCCAATAGTATCTAGCCTAAATGGCATTGAAATATGGAATTTAGAGTCCTTCATGAGCTAAGAAGTTTCTGTAAAAAATTGGTTTAGGGTGCACCACCATTGCTGGGTACTATGCAAGCGCCACCAGGAATGTTTGGTATACCACCAAACATGCCTGGTCAACCTATGGCTCCAGTTCCACCTGTGACTGGACACTCTCCTCTTGCAGGGCATCAGGTGTCAACACAGTCAAAAATTGATCCAAATCAGATTCCACGGCCTGTGTCAAGTACCTCAGTTCCCCTGTTTGAGACCCGTCAGGGAAATCAAGCAAACATTCCACCGGTATGCATTATTTTGTTGCCTTTGTTGAACTGTTAAGTTAGTTTCACCTTCCCTGTTGCATTGCAGGTCCAATTTGGTTGAAGACACATGATATTTTCTTTATTGCTCTTTATTCACCTTTTTTTTTTAAATTTATTTTTCCTAAAATAATTCCTACAACCTATTATCCAAGTTTGCAACTTTTCTTTTTTATTTTAATTTTTATTTTTTTAATGTAAGCCTGCCACAAGTGATTTCATTGTCAAGGATAATGGCAACTGCAGCCCACGTTTGATGAGATGCACCATGAATCAAGTATGTTTTCTTATATCATCCTTATGTTTTTCTTTCTTCTTATTTCATAGGCTTATCATAATCTGCATTGTTTTTGTTTCTTTAATTATGAATAACACTTTTCTGACAGATACCATGCACTGGAGATCTGTTGTCGACATCCAGCATGCCCCTGGCTTTGATGGTACAACCCTTTGCGCTTCCACATCCATCTGAGGAGCCTATCCAAGTAATGTACCTCCATTCTTTTAATACTTTTATACCTTTTGATGGTATTTCACTAGATCTGATAATGGAAGTGCCATGTTTGTGATTTTTATGTCTTCATGAGGTCAGCTCCTGCTATGAGCTATGCTGTATGCTACATATACAATCTTTTGATGAACTCATCAAACCTTTTTTCTCATTTTAAAGTACAATTTCTGAAGTTTTCTATGGTCTGTAGTCCTGCAATCTGAACCGCAAGATATGATGCAGTATTTATACACTTGTAGCTTACTGTTATTACATCAGCAAGATCTTCTATAGATGATGTTCTTGAAGACCAACCCACTACCAAAGTAATATTTGATGCATATCCATGAAGACACAAACAGCCCATACATAGCTTGGGAAAATTTAGTTCATGAACTAAAATCTATGGGTTTGACATAGCTTTGATATATTCTTTGAGGCATCTTAATGCGGAGAACATGCTATAAATAAATATTTGCTATTTAAATCTGAAGAGAACCAGTCTATAAGTCTAGGGGTGTAAACGAGCCAAGTTCGAGCACGGTTGGCATAGCTTAAGCTTGGATTATTTTGTGATTGAGCTAAGCTCGAGCCATCTTGTTTAATTTTGAGCCAAACTTGAGCTGCTCACAAGCAACTTGTTTAAAAGAACCAATGATTTGAGGTCCCTCAAGATTTTAAATATATATTCTTCAAGCTAATTTGCTCTAATATATTTCAAAATTACAGTGAAAATGCATTCTTTATACGTGAATTATATTATTCCTCAGTAATATATGAAATTTTTTAACTAATAGTAGTTAGAATAAAATGTGCTATATATAAATTGTGTATATGCTTATTTCTTTTTTGAGCTTAATCAACTTGTGCTCAAGTGATCCAAGCCTAGCTTTATCTTGGCCTATTATTACTTGAGCTAGTTCAGTTCAAGCTGAATTGCTGAACAGGAGCTGCTCATGAACAGATTGTTTGATTGTCCTCTCTGCAACTAATCAGACAATCAATTTCAGGGAATGCAGAAAGTGGAACCTTTTAACTCCAAGCTAAGAATTGTACAAAAAAGAAAGGAAAATAGTTTGATTTTTATAGTGGTTTTCGACCTCAAAGATTCAAATCTCAGCAAAACGTCCTGCGGGACATCGGGAGGGGTACCTCTTCTGTGTCGGGATAGCACCGTCCCATTAGTATCCCAAGCTCCCAGCATTCTGATCGGGACGTTTTGGGACATTCTCTGTCCCAAATGTCGGGACAGCGGCGTATCTCATTCTATGAAAAAATTAGGATAGCGCCGTTCTATGGGATTTAAAATCTTGGTTTTGGTTTTATTCCAAATGATACATGTATATTTTTGATAAGGATTTGCAAAAGATAACAATTTTGAAGGTTATGTGTGGGTTTTGTTTGGCCTAGGGGGTGCTCCTTGTGGGGTTTTTTTATTGCTTCAGATTCTCCATTTCCTGCTTTATGGAGATGAAAATAAGGAGACCTAAAGTCAAGGTCGGCGGAACCGGTATCGGTGGCCGGATCGGCTGGCCGGCGGTACGGTACGGTACGGCACGCCTCCGTTTCGTTCCGAACCGAAGCGAACCGACGAAGGAAAACACGGACGAACCGGAAAAGAAAAAGAGAGAAAGAGAGAAATAGAGAGAGGAGGGAGAAAAAAAAAGAGGGAGGGGAATCCGTCGGAGGACAGCCGTGGCCGTCGAGCTGCGGAAAGGGCTTCCGCGGCTCCGTATGGGGAACAGGGGCGATCCGCCCTTATTTCTCGGAGTTTTTTTTTAAAAAAGCCTTTTCAAAGTGAAGCCGGCACGGCCACGGCTGCCCTCCGACGGCCCTCCGACGGATTCCCTTCCCTCTCTCTATTTCTCTCTTTTTCTTCTCCGGCACTGGCATGTGCCGTTTTGCATGCCGGAACCATCTCGGTTCCCCGCTGAGACAATTCGGCACTCCCCGTACCGGGCTGTTCGGCCTGGTATGGCATTCTATGCCTAAAGTTAAATCCTGTATTAAGGGAGAGCAAAGAAATGAGGTATATAGACTAAGGAAAGAGGGACAGGATCTAGCCTGTAGTAAAAGAAGAAAGGAAGAGAAAGGAGAGTAAGAGGGAATCACATAAATATTAGACTGTTAAATTATATTACATCTGGGAGAAGAGAGTGAGACAAGAAGGGTAATCATAGTCCATCATGTACTTAATAATTTTGGTCTTCTAATATCGTCTACAATCGACAGATTATGAGCTCTAACCTAAGGTTTTAAATCCCATAGAACGGAGGTGTCTTGGTATCTTCATGGAACAGGATGTCCTGCTGTCCCATCTCGTATGTCCCGATCATGCATCCCGATAGATATCTTCCTTTTCTATGCCCTTCTTTTTTCATTTCATTTCATTTTCTCTTTTCTTCTTTCTTTTTCTTCTATCTTCCTTTCTTTTGTTTTCTTTTTGTTTTATTTTCTTATCCCTTCTTTTCTTTCTTTTTCCTTTTTCTTATTCTTTCTCTTTCCTTGCTTCCTTCTTTCCTTTCTTTTTCTTCTTCATTTTTTTCTTCTTTCCTTTCACTTTTTTTCTTTCTTCATCTTCCTTTCTTTCTTCTTCTCTCCCTGCATGGATAGATTTCGGAGTTCCGATCCCGTTTTGATCCCATTTTCTCATAGGAACGGGATGGGACGGCTGGGACATCCCCCGTCCCGATGGGATGTGAAACCTTGCTCTGACCCTTGATTTGTCTTTAAGGACTTACCATAAACTAATGAATCTTGGGCCTGCTCCAACTGATTCTTAAATGGCCAATTGGATCTCCAGAAAAAAATGTCCAGTTACATCATGATTCTTTGGCAGTTTTAATTTATTGCAGTTAGGATGATGGTCTAATAGATTATGCGTATGTCAAATACAGTTAACGATCTGATGTATGTGGAGATAAAGTGATATTTTTATTATATTGAGAGAAAGGACCTCGATGATCTTAATGTATCCAAATTCCAAAGTTTTGACATAAAGATCAAATGACAATCATAATAGAAATTAAAACTTAAAAGAGCAATATAAGATATTATCCCATAATACAAATTTATACAAACTTATGGGCTTTTAACTCTAGCCTTAAGAAACTTACATGAATGTTCTAGAAGAATTACTAAGAGAGAAATCAGAAAATACAAAAATAATGAAGAACTAAGCTCATACAATTCAAAATTTCAAATTGCATTGAGGGCAGTTTTTGCTTGAAACCAACTTTATGCTCGGCTATTGGTTTTGAAAGTTTGAATAGTGGAGGCCAACTTGAGCATTTGAACAATTAGATCTTTGTATCTATTGATCTTGATAATTGATGTTGACATGTAAGATCAATCATTGGACTAAGCAAGATGGTTCGATTATTTTGTTAATGATGACTAGCTTGACCACATAATTGTTTATTTGGAATACACCATAACCCCTGAATGATAGGCTTATGTGACATTTTGGTCTTCTAAATTCTCATAGTCCTTGTGAAGACTTGCATCAGCTGGGATAATTTTTTTTTTTGTCTCTTCATAAGTCTCTATCTATTGTTCTTTGATAATTGGATCTACTGTTTTTGATTATGTCAGTGGCTTCATCACTCAAATGAAGTGTGGTCACTACTTGCAGTCGAAGCATGTATGCATATGACAAGAAATAACATGATAATTGGATGACAAGGTCTGAAGATTAATATGAAATTGTCCAAATAATGTCCGGGGATTTAGCTTTGTCGAAGAAAACTTGTCTTGAGGTTTTAAGCCTGCTTCTGGACTATGTGTCCTTAAATGGTGTCCTATGCAACCATATAATTATTAATTCTTTGTTGCTTGTTTTTGGAATATTGATGTCTGTTTAGATGGTTGCAGTATCCTCTATTAGCAGGGAAAAAGAAATTAAGAACTTGTGGGTAAGAGGAAATGCAAGAAGGCCTAGAAATCCATGCCCAATATACTTACTGAAGTTGCGGATTTTGATTCCATATCAACAAAATATGGTGAGAGGAGAATTGAGAATAATTTCTGTTGGTTCTATTTATGAGAGATAGAATAGAGTGATGACCCTACTCAGAGAATAGCTAAAACAGAAAGATGAGCAGAAGCAGAAAAAGATTATGATGATGAAAGACAAGAGTTAATGGATGGATAAGAACCAAGAAGAAAAGATAAAAAGTAAGAGGAAAGAACACAGAAGAGGGGTTGGGGGGGCAAAGAGGGACTAGTCTCATTCAACATTTCTATCCATTTTTGTCTCCCATCATTCTTGACAATTGATATTTATAAGAGATCTATCACTCCTAGTTTTTTTTTTTTTTTAGATTGACTATTAATTGACCTAACTCTTCAGTGGCTGATTTGATCATGTATTTTGAACTATTTCTAGATAACTTCGTTATTGAGTCATTTAAGACAGAACATAACATATCATCGCAAGACCTCTCCACCATCAATTCTATGATTATGAGCACATCAACTTTCTTTTTCTCCTTTCTAGTAAATGTCAATACATAGGTTGAGTGCCCCCCTGAGCAAAGATTACACCCAAAAATCAATATTGAGCAAGCTTGGTGAGGAAAGGTATCTTTGTCCCCCATTTAAGAGAATAAGGCACACACACACACACACACACACATACGTACGTATATATACACATATACGTATACACACACACATATATTTATATTATATCACAAAACCAAATGCAAAAGCAAACTAATTTCTTGCTCCACTTTTGTCATTGCTTAAACACATGGACAGATTATGAGCTCACTACTTAAACTGATTTTAAAGAATTTAGAACATTCCATTATATCTAGAACATTAACACATTAACTGTGAATGTTAGAATAGCAGGTCATCTTATTATGCTATATGTAAGTTTGATTTATAAGAATCTGGATATAGATATCATATTTTTCATGAAATATGTTACACTGATATCAAATGCTATTGTAGACCAATATTTCTACTCATGATGACTATTCCCTCTTTTTGATAGATAAAAAGGTAGGTAATTATGAGCTTAAGGCATGGTTCATTTTTCTAATGTCTGAGTATCTAAGATCTTTTATTGTAATTCTTCTGGAATGATCTTCAATCATGTTTATTATAAACTTTCGTTTTAACATTTTTGAAAAGGTTGTGGACTTTGGGGAAAGTGGACCTCTTAGGTGTTCTCGCTGCAAAGGATATATGAATCCTTTCATGAGATTTGTTGATCAAGGACGGCAATTCGTTTGCAATCTATGTGGTAAGCATCAAAGATGACATTCAGTAGTTATGCTTCATTTGTTCTTAATGTTAGAGAAGACCTATTGTTTTTGCATTTTGCTGCTAATTAATATATCAAGATTATCACCCATTCACTTGTAATATCTCGTTCCAGGATACCCAGTACCTATGCTCTCTGACTTTTACCCCTAAAAGTTTATATTGAGTTTGCTTGTACGTTTATGGCCTTAACCAATATGCTCATCCTTTGGAAGCATGGGTAACTAAATTCCTTGTAACCATGAGGAAACAACTTCTAGAAGGAACTTTCCCTGATGCCATATTTCTTTATCTTTTTGATGCAATTATGCTTTCTTTTGTGTTTTGATAGATATATTTGTCTTTTCTTGGACTTCATATAGCCTTTTTTATTTCTATTGTTTTGGCTTCCTTATGCCTAGCTCTTTATGTGGATGCACTTTTTCTCCCCCTTCTTCTGGAAGGCTATCAAGTTGTTTATGACGCACTGGTTTGGCAGGATTTACCAATGAGACTCCTCGGGACTACTACTGTAATCTAGGGCCAGATGGTAGGCGACGTGATGCTGATGAAAGGCCCGAGCTATGTAGGGGAACAGTGGAATTTGTTGCTACTAAGGAATACATGGTCTGTTAACTTGTATTTGCTTCCAAGGTGTATCTGTTTTGTTTTAGTTCTCTCTTGTGCTGTATTCCTTCTCAAGCTGTTGAGATTTCTGGATAAATGGACACTTTAGACCAAAACTTAAGTTTCAAGATGGTACAATTTTTTGCAATTCCTTTCGGTCTTCTTTGGTTTTGCATTTGCTAATGTTAGAATATTGTTTCGCAAGACTTTAGAGCAGTGTATTTTGCTGTTTGCTGTTGTTTGCCTTAGTATCAAAAATATGACTGTAGGAGGATTTTGGGTCAATAACACCAAGGTCACTATTGTGACAAAAGAATACACTGTTTAGCAGTCTTTGAGTAATTAGTAGTTGGTAGTGTTCTTTAAGTTTTCCTGCCTCTCTCTTTGTAATGCGGTGGTTTCATTATGTTTTTTTAAGGTTTTATCTATGATGGTCATTATCTCCTAGGAATTTTTTATAGATAGTATTATGGTTTGCTGTATCGCCTCATACTGCCCGTCATGAGGTGCAGTGTATTTTACCGGTCTCGTATCATACCAAACTATGTACCGACACTGTAAGAGGATGGTACCGATATGGGGCCCGGTGTAGTATTTTACGAGCCATTAGAATTCTTATAATTTGATGGTGTTTATTTCAAAATCTGCAATGAAGGGCTCATAAATATCTCTACATAAGTGGCATAGGTTATGCTAGTGGGTCTAAGATGATCTTTTTCTTTGTCTGTCATGGGTACTGTTGAGGTAGAGAATCTTCCAAATCCAGAATAATTCTTCTACTGGATGAGAAGTGTTTTTCTACATCACCATCTGATGTTTCTACAATCTTCATGACATCAGTTTTGTGGGCCTTTTTTGGCTCTATGACCTGAGTTAGAGTCCATTTTTCAGGAAGAGTGATTTCTTCCCACTTAAGCTGTTTTGAAGTGATATAATTATTTTTGGGATTATCCATTAAAAGTGTAGTTAGTCCCTTAGGAGTAGCTCTTTTTGCTGTAGGACTAACGGTAATAATGGCTTTGTAATAGACTCTATGGGTCATTGTAACATTTTCTGCTCCTGGTTTCATCTCGTAACCAGATGTTTGCAGATTTAAGGCTAGGCGGTCTAGGATGTTAGGGTGAGTTAAGGATATTGAGAAATTAGTGAAAGTATTAAAGAATAGTGGCCCATCACTCAGACTGGCTTCGATTAATCCTAAGAGTGAGTGAGAAAATTTTAAATTTCTACAATTTCTTAGGCATCCAAGAACAACAGTATTAAGACCCTTTCTAGTTAAAGGTTTTACAGCTACTTGAACAAGTCCTATATATGGGTAGTTGTATTTCACCTCAGATTGGACCTCTTTTAGATCCTTTTGTCCCAAAAGTTGGATGGTTTCTTGGGTTGTATCGATAGGCAAAGTTTATTAAAAGGTCCTACAATTACACACAATTTTCTAGTTTATCGAAGTAGTATTAAAATTTATTAAAGCTTGGATGTGCAAGCTAACTCCTTTTTTTTTCCTTTTACATTTTCATGCATACGTAGGCAGGTGCCTCTTGTTTTTTTAATACATCTTTATGCATATGTAGGCAGGTGCCTCTATTTTTCTTATACATCTTTATGCGTATGTAGGCACGTGCTTGCCTTTGCATTCCTTGGTGCATGCTGTATGTTTGTTTGCATGGACAAGACATTTAGTGTTGAACAGAAGCACTAGTTGCTGCTTTTTCTGTTCATGTTCTGGAATCGATCCTGTGGCACTCAATTAACCGAGCTTTGACCAAGGAACTATTTTTATTTCTTCAAACATACATGTGCCATTGGGACAGAAAGAAATATTCACATGTTTGTGTACAATGAGAACTGCAACCTTTTGCATGTGTTGTGTTCTTTCTTGCAATGTTTTGGGTTTAGCATGGAGGTCTGAACTACGCACTACAAAATTGTTCTATTTCTTGTTTTATGATTAAACTGAAATTTGCTGCATGCTTGTTTGATTTCAGGTCCGCGATCCAATGCCTGCTGTGTTTTTCTTCGTCATTGATGTCTCAATGAATGCTATACAGACTGGGGCAACTGCAGCAGCTTGTACTGCAATCAACCAGGCTCTTGCAGATCTTCCTGTAAGTTCCATTCTTTCTGTTTATCCATGAATTTTTTCTTAATGGCATGGATACATCTCATTTACCATGAAGCAACAGTGGGGCAATTAAGTTACCTGGTCAAAAAAACTTAAAATAGTTCAGTAGCTTGGCAGGATTTCCATTGATCTTATTCATCAAAAAATCTGGATATCTATTTATTACATTCTTTGCAGAAGTAAAGCTTTTACAGCACAAAGGTTGTCATTGGTAATTTGGTAGTTCTAGAATCCAGACATACTAGTAAAAATAACTAATACTACTACTCTCCTAATTCACTTCTAATGAAAAAGGAAAAAAGACATCTGATCAATCACTATTGCATTGTCTAAATGAGAAAATTTCCTTGTAGCTTTTCCAGGTCTTCGAAAAAAGCTAAAGGGATATACTGGTCCTTTCACTGTTATGTTACTCCAAGTACACCCTTTATGTCTTATAACCTTCCTCTTCCTCTCATATATGTAAAGGACGTGACAAATGAAATTAAGAAAGAAACAAATGAAGCTAGTTTCAGGAAAGATAAAAGGAAGAATGGAGCTCCTAAGGAAAAGAACAGGAAAGGTTGAAACCATGAAATTCATAATGAAAAGGTCATGATATTTTATAAAGAAGCCATCTTTTTGAAAGGAAAGGTGGAACATTGTGAAAGCTACTCAGTTGTTGTCACAATTTGTGGTTGATAAAATAAATAATGCTATTTCACCCCTTGAAAACCTTCTAGCAAACATTAAACTTGTCATGCTTTAGACTCTTTTCTCAACACCCATAATAGTTCTCAAGGAAAGGAATATTGAAGCTATTGAGAAAGGTAGAAGAAATAAATAACTCGAGATATATAATTCATCACCATTGCAGAAGAAAATACCAAAAGGCATTTCACCTCTTATTAGGGTAGTATGTCTTGAGGTGGTCAAGATGTTTTATAATATAACTCCCCTCTAGAGGAAAAAGGTTGGAGATGATGAATGCCACTCTCTTGGTTTTGCTCTTGGAGGAGTTGTCTAAAAAACTAGTATGACCCCCACCCCCAAAACCTACAGAAATAAACTTATTCCAAGCAACAAATAAATGATACTCCAAAAGCCTTTGCTTCTACACTATGATTATGATATTTTCTTACTTGCTCCAAATGGCAAACATAATTCAAGGATGCTCTATGTTTAGAAGGCCTGACTTTCTGATTAACAGTGTTCTGTGTCGAATGACATGCATATCCACTTGACATGCAATTTTGCTCCTTGAACCTTCTAGTTAAGATTATAAATAATTGACTAGGTTGCCTAATTTATTATCTTCATTCTTGTAGGCCACAATAAAGGTTATCATCAAACTTCAATTGGGCACTTCATGTGGACTGGGTTCTAAAAAAATATATATCTAAACAATTGGCCATGTTGCAGATGTTACAAAGCTATGTTCAGATGGCAAGTCGTGTGCATACATGCCTGGAATAGTGATTAGAGCTCTATTGATTCATTGATAAATGAGATATTATCTTCTTGATTATTGACTCTTTAAAAATCCGATTGAAGTTCAGATCCTAAGAATAGAAAAAGAAAAAAGAAATAGGAATAACTGCTGAATCTACACTTTACCCATTGATCTTCCATTTAAACTCTTTATTTTATGCATGGAGTTGATGAACAGGAGAGTTTTTTTTTTTTTTGACTCATTTTTTCGCAGTATGTATTGATAACCAAGAAAGTAAAGTCTCATCCTTTCCTCTTTGTTATAGTCCTTTTGATCCTAGTGCGTGCCCCAAAAAAGGGCACTTCTTAGTTCTTATATATAATAAGGATGCAGGATCCATGCTGGGGGGGGGGGGGGGGAGCTGAAGTGATATCACAAAAGTTTTAAGGTCGTCAGCTACAGACTTTCTACACTTAAACTGGCATTTGAAGTCCTTAAAATGCAAAGAACTAAAAGCTCTCTTTTCTAGAACTTTAAGGTGTGCACCGTTTTTTCTTTTATTTTCCTTTTCTTTCCGAGATGTCCTTGATTTGTCTCTTTGAACCACCACAAAGATTTTGTGATGCCTTTTGATGTCCAGAAGATATTGTATGGTGTGTTGAGCATATTTCCCTTCACCTCTTTTTTCTTTTTTCACATCTTTTAATCGAACTAAGATTGGTTGTTCATTGTCTCTCAGTAAAATCGAAATGTTCTTTGGAATGGTTATGTGATATGGGTGTCAAATGTCCAGGTGTCCAGATTAATTTGATAGGGGTACGATCAAGAAAACATGCACAAGGATATGTCTATGATAAATAGATGTGTGCATAATTTTATGTTTATCTGATGAATATTCTGGTTGGCCAATCATTCCATAATTTGATAAAAGCTGCAAACTCTTCTTTTGCTGTTTATTTTAAATATGAAAACTTTTATATAGAAGTGTCATAGTTGATATGCAATAGTCATGACCTTATGGTTCTTAGATTTAAAGTGTGAAGGGGTGTTATGAAGTACCCAAGCTTTTGACACATCAAGAAACACAGAGTTTGGAGCGTCCGCACAACATTTGTCTCCAAACAAATAGATGTGTTTGAATCAGGCACATCACTCTTTACACATAAAGAAGAATTCTTTCCAAAATTAACCACCGACTATATTTGACATATACCTTTGTCACCTTTCTTGAATCGGGATATGTTTATTACTTGTCAAGCTTAAGGCTTCTATTGTTCCTTTAAATGGAATGCTTCACTTATCTATGACCATCAATAATGAGAAACGCTATCCTACTACCATGTTACGCATCAAAAATGTGGTTACTTGCTAATCATGCTTAATCAAGGTTTTATGTCCCGGCGGAATAGGGGGTGTCCTAGCCGTCCCATCTTGTTCTTACAAGAAAACGGGATTGAGACGGGCTCGGGACTCTAAAATCCATCCTTGTAGGGAGAGAAGAAGAAAGAGGAAAGAAGGAAATGAAGGAAAGATGAAGAAAAAAGAAAAATGAAAGGAAAGAAGAAAAAGAAAGGAAAGGAGAAGAACAAGAAAGAAAAAGGAAAGGAAAGTAGAGAAAAAGAAAGAAAAGAAGGAAGAAAGGAAAATAAAAAAAAAGAAAGAAAGAAAGGAAAGAAGAAAGAGAGAAAGATGGAGGATATCCACTAGAATGCAGGACTGGAACTGCAGTCAGGATAGAACGGGACAGCGGGACGTCTCGTTCTATGGTGGAATCGGGACGCTTTTATCCCATGGGATTTAAAACCTTGTGCTTAATAACTTCTGGAATGTACTTAACTCTTGGATAAATGAACGAAAGCTTTAAGAAATCTCCATGTTCAACTTATAAGATATCATCTTATTTGCATTGTCATCAAATATATTCTTGCCGTGCTGTATGTTCTTCCTCAAAGCCATTTTCCTCTCTTGCATGAGGTTAAGAAATTTGATTTGAATACAGTCTGGGAAGTAGGAACAATATCTACACTTGAGGTACATGATCTCTTGCTTGTACAATGGTTGACACTTTGTTGCCCACACTTCTAGAAAGAGTCACAAATATTACTGGAAGTGCTGTTGCAAGACCATGCTTGCTTAGTTGGGGCAGAGCCTGGAATTTTCTCTTGGGAGGGAGCAAACATAATGCGTTACCAAAATAAAAAAAATGTTTACTCAAAAAGATATAAAAGTTTTTGTTGACTACTAAATAGAGAAATATAGAGTTAATATTTTGATTTATGTTGGCTTTTGTAAAAGAAATTATGAGTACTGTTTTGGGGTTAGAAGCTTAACAATGATTAACATGTTAAGGTTCTTATGAATCTACAAATTTTCTTAGGCAAAAGGTAGATTAGTGATGGCTGCTAAGAAACAGAAATAGAGAATCTCCTCTTTACTATGAAACAATGAAGGAGAAAGCCCAGCTCTCTTAAAACTAAGATTAGATGATTTGAGAAAAAGGAAAAAAAAAAACTTAGATCTTTGATGAGATTGGATAAACATGGACATGCCTGATGTCAATATTGCTTCGGAATGTGAATTTGTGAGGAGACTTGGTACTCTGTTACTTTCTTAAAATGGACTTAATATTCTATTGCAAATATATGGGAATGTATATGAATGACAATACTGTGTGTTGCATGCAGTTCTATTTCTTAAAGAAATGTTAAAGAAAATCTTCAGAATTTGGTTGTTGAGAAAAATGCTTAGGGGGAGAACAATTTCTTTAACTTCACATTAACTGTCTTGTTGTGTACGAACAAAAACACTAAAGCTGTGGAATATTTCTCAAATATCAGAAGATATGGGAAACTAACTTGTTGAGCATGAAAATTCTAGTTTCTTGTAACATTCCTAGACTAAAATCATACAATTCTTAACACAGCTTTTGAGCTTTTGCTAATATGCGGGAATCTTGTAATGTTACAGTTTTCTCAATCATTAAAACATGTGCAAATGCTCATTGAGTGAATGTTGGACACTTGGACTAGTTCTAGGAAAGGCAGGAGGGCCCTGACTCAATGTTGGACTAATTCTTGGAAAAGCAGGATGTTGCATTTTCGCATCCAGTATTTAACCTTTGCTCTTTATTGTTGTTATATTAAGCAATTATACCATTCTCTAATAGTGGCTTTCATTTTTTGTGTTGTGGTGTGGTTGTTATCTTGCTGATTTGGTCATGCTGACATTATGATGAGATGAGCAGTGATGTTAACATAACGACATCTTGAGGGAAAAATTAAATGTGGGTTTTAGTTTCATCTTTGAGGTTTCTATATCATTTTTTTTTTCTCTCAACTAGTACCTGCCACATCAACTGGATCACTTTGAGTATGGCCAGAAATATATTTTGGAGACTCATGCAAGAGGTCAATCTAAAACATATACTTTCTATGTACATTTCTTTCTTCTTCTTCTTCCTTTTTTTTTTTTTTAATTGTTGTTTAATTAAGTTTTTCATCAACATTTATGTCTTGATACGTAAATTTTATTTCTGTTCATATTGTAACCTATTATCTTGCATCATGCAACTTTTCTGAGGAAGAGGGACTGGAAATTGTTCAAGTTATTTATTGTAATTTGCTGCCTCTTTGCAGGAAGGTCCTCGAACGATGGTGGGCATTGCAACCTTCGATTCATCTATTCATTTTTACAATCTTAAACGAGCTTCACAGCAGGTAGATTGAACGGCTGCTATCATGGTCTTGCAACCATTTGCAGCTGGCATTAATTGTGATTTTTATAGGGATATTAAGAATCACCTATTTTTCTTGTTATGTTGGCTTGTATTGATAGAAATTGATTCCAGCCAAATCTGACTGGGGAGTTGTGTGATTTAACATGCTATACTCTGGCTTGACTGGTAGAAGAATAAAAAGTGCTCCCAACACAACATAGATATCTACAGAATGGTTTAGTAGACGAGTCAATTGTTTGTATCCTGGTCGGTTCATATGCAAGTTTTCATGTCACAAGGTACCTAATATATTTATTAAAAGCCTGAAATTTGGCTGGGTTGCTGTGACATGAGTCATCCAGTAGATGCGGCGTATGTACCATGACCTTTGGCAAGTCCTATATTGTTTGAGGGAACAATTTTCTAGACTAAATTCTGGATTAAAAACTAAAGAAGATAGTTCACTAGTTCTCACCTCTTCAAGTCTGGATTGTGTTTATACTTTATACTATTAAACATTGTCTTATTACACACACGCATCCATCATTATGATGCTTATCCAGTAGCAGACAAGCACCATGGAAAAGCTGCAAAGATATCTCTTAGCATTTCTTCAGCTACAAAATCTCAGTAGATATGGAATACATTTGCACAGTATGCTAGTCATACTAATGGATATCATGGAATGCTTCTTTTGCTTTTTTCTTAATAAACTTTATTGATTCTTATTATATTGCAGCCTTTGATGCTTATTGTTCCTGACATACAAGATGTTTATACACCCCTTCATACTGACCTGATAGTTCCACTTACTGAGGTGTGGGTTGCTCTTTTCTTTTTTCTACTCTTTCACAACTATTTTCGCATTCCTCTATCAACAAGGTTTTATGAAGAAGCTTAGAGAACTCTGTTGTTTTATTCTGAGGATGTAGTGCCGTCAAAATTTGGAGCAATTGCTGGATGGCATTCCAAACATGTTTGAAAATAATAGAGTTGCTGAATCTGCATTTGGTGCAGCTATCAAGGTATGCATTCTGTTAAGGTTGCTTATTAAACCTGGCTATGCTGGCTCTTCTTTTGTTCATATTTTAATTGTACTAGTTATTTACATGGGGATCTGAACTGTCTGCTGCAGTACGGTCGTAAGTTACTGAAACTTTATAATATCCTGTAGCAGTATTAACTTCAGAATAATTGGATGATTATTTTAAACTTCTTAAAGCTTACTTGAAAACTTTACAAATATTTTTTGTATGTACATCCATGCAGCAATGTTTAATCATGGATATCAGAAACTATAAGGTAAGCCATTCTCCTCAAAGAACAACTGACTAATCTTATATATTTTGTTCAGGCTGCGTTTCTGGCTATGAAACCCACAGGGGGAAAGCTACTCGTATTTCAATCAGGCAAGCCTCCAGTAAATTTGCTTTCGTTTAGTATTAGAACAAAATCATGTAATTTTTTGCTAGTTATTTCAGTTATTTTCACATCTTGTAGATTTAAAATAGCATGTCTCTCGGTTTTGGCTGGATTCTTGATGAAAAAAATTGCTCTTATAGGAGTGTAGAATGAACAATCCTTAGAAGTTCCAAAAATTCTTACCTCTAGTATTAGAACCATCATAAGTCTGTTTCTCATAGAATGTCTGAAGGGAGTTAAGAGAATTGATAACTAGACCAGCATTTTTAATCTCAATTTTGTGATAACATGATGGTTTCTCAATTTGCTGGCTTTGCTTGAAAATTACTGTCAGAGTTTGCCAGCTTCTAGTTGAGCAAGAACATCCAATATATTGCTTGCTGGCCTGGCTTTGACATGGAAAGCTGGGCTTAGCAATAAGCTGGCTCGAATCGGGCTTCCTCTTACAGGTGTATGAACAGAATATCAGCCAAAGCTCCAAAAAAAGGAAACACATGTTTATCCATATAATTTCCATTGCTACCCCCCCTTCCTGATCTAATCTTAGTTATGTTTATTATATTTAAAAAATTTCTTGTGAAAATCAAGTTTTAGAAGAAAGAGAAAAAGAAATTGTTACTATTTTCCAAAACAAATTCTCCTTTTGTCCCTATCCTTGATCGAGATTGAATCATCTCTTTCCATCCCAGTTCTTGTTGGCACATAAAAATTTGCATGTTGTATGTGAGAAAGTTGATATGGATGAATGGCAATATTTGGATAGGCTTATGAACTGCCAATGACCTGATTAATTTGGTTATGTTCAGCGTTTTCGAAACCGACCCGAACCGCCCGGTTCGGGGTGTTCCGAACCGAACCAGTGCCTAACTGGTCTGGTTCAGCCGTGGATTTCAGCATCCAGACCAAAAAAAAAAAGGGAACCGCTCGGTTCGGACCCCGAACCAAGCGGTATGTGGCCTGAACCGGTCGGTTCGGCCCTATTTCGGACCGAACCACCCAGTTCGATGCATTTAATAAGAGAGGGAGGCAAAGAGGAAGCCTTTCGGCTTTCTTTCTGTATTCTTCGTTTCTCCGACTGGATCCCTCTTTCTCCCACTTCAAGAATGGCAAGAAAATGAAGGAATAAGGTGGATTAGAGGTAAGTTTTCTTTCCTAGCTCCCTTTCCTCTCTTCCCCTCTTTTTTCTTTTAAAATCCGTGAAAAATAAAAAAAAGGAGAAACTATGTCAAAATTTTATTTTTTTTGTATGATTTTAATATATGTTGTAGATCTGTGGATGATCTACACAATAATACTAAAATCATTAATTTTCGTTAAATATATATTTTTTAAAAGTAAAAATATATATTTAAAATAAAAAATTATAAAAAAATAAATTTCAAAAAAATTATAAAATTAGATTATTAATGAGGGATTTACAAGCTACTTTCGGCATAAATTTGATGTCGATTTATCAATGTTGTGATGCATTTTGCGCATAGTATTTTACACCTAAATTTAAAAAAAAAAGGATTTTAAGCATGTTCACGAACTAAGAAATGTATATGTAGCATCAATGGTAGGATTCTACACGGATCTAAGATCAAATTATTTTTTTCATAATTATTTTTTTATTTTTTAATATATTTTTTTAAAAAATAATAAAAAATTAAAAAATTCAGAAAATATAAAAAACTCAGGTAAATGAAATCTATCATTTTTATGTAATTATTAAAGTAATGTGTTTGTCGATTTTCAGAAATGGATCTATCATGAAAGAAGGATTCAGAGCGTGACATTGATTGGGAGCATGGGGAGATGTTCTCAGATCGGCATCATTGGAGATGTAAATGGTGTAACATAGAATTCAAAGGAGGGGGGGTTACACGGTTGAAGCAATATTTGGCTGGCGGCTATTCGGATGTAGTTATGTGCCGTAAGTGTCCACAGGAGGTCCGTCAGTTGATGAAGAAGTATTTCGTTGATTTTAAAGTAGCGAAGAAAAGAAATTTGAAGAAGAAGGCAGAGGTGGACCGTCGAGCAGCAGAGCCACCTTATCACTGTAAGAAGTCAGGAAGAATTTGCTCCAGATGACGAGTAGGCACAGATCGATGCAGTCATTCGGACGAGTTTAGATGATCAGTGGCAGCTAGAGGAGCTGGCCAGGCATAGAGCTCGATTTGGGCCGTTAGTTTATGAGGGTGGGTCAGACTCAGGAAGCACTGGAGTAGAGTTTGAGTCATAATTTAGGAGAACATTCTCAGTTAGAGAGCCCGCCAGTAGAGGCACTAGCCGTCTTACATTCATGTTGGGAGCATTTGGTAGTGGAAAGAAATCCTTTAGACCAGTCAGTTTTGTTGCTGGCGAGGCTGGGGTGGATGCCTCTCAATGGGCAAGCAGCAACATTCCATCTAAACTTCCAGCTGATACGCCGCAGCATCCATCCTTGCAGTCTAGGCAGGCAGAGCGAGATAAGAACAAAAGAAAAAAAAAGATAAGTGCGGTCTCAGTAGAGTCCGAGCATTCGGTTCACTCAGATTCAAATATCAGATGGAGCAGTGATGGTAGTTCTTCAGTTGGTCATGGATCTGATGATCATGATGGGATCGGAGGACAGAAAATGCAGCCAGTTGGTGGTCTTCGATTCATTGATGAGTCTTAGTTTCTACATGCCATGTAGGATAGAGACCACGGTGTACGCGCTAGTAGAGCCTGTGATGATACGATTTCATACAGACGATGGCCTCCGCGAGGTCGTTCAGGACATGATGCAGCTACAGATGACCTCGTACGTGGAGTAGGGTCCATAGATGTGTCAGGTTCATCTTTGTATTCTAGATCCTCCTATCCGCAGCCACAGCCATCCTATGATCCTTACGGATATGGATATGGTGCATCGGAGATATCTTCGAGTGGCTCCTATCCTATACAGTCTGGAGTATCTTACGGATCGAAATTTGCTGTCGGTATATTTGGATGGGCTCCTTCACAGTCATGCTATCAGTTCGAGGATATCGCTTAGAGCCAGGATCTCAGTGACACTTTGATGGTGAGTTATGATCCAGTACGCCTACCTTATAGAATGAATGTAGAGGATTATAGAGCTATGTGGTTAGAGGGGTGGACTGATGTTCCTCCTGAATATATAAATGATATTATTATTTATGGACATCGACGGTCGATCAGATTCTGATGATTGGTACGTATTTATTATTTTTAGATTTTTTAAATTTATTTAAGCATTTTAAGATCCAATGATATCTTATCTATGTCTTGATTATTTAGGAATTAGGATGCTAAATAACATTATGTCACACTTAGATTCGTATCACATGTAATTAACGTTGTATCCGAGACTTCCGAGTGATACAAATATTAATTAATGTCACTAAATAACAATTTGAATACTCTTTTCTCATTAAAAAAAACATTGAATACTCCTTTCAAAAAAAAAAAAATTGGCGTGCTGGTTTAACCGGCACGCCTGGTCGTACCGTATGTCGGTATGGTACGGAACAGGTATCGTAACATACCGTATCGATCGGCATAGTGGCCGGTACCGATTTCGAAAACATTGGTTATGTCCAATAAAGTTGGTGAAGTTTTGCATGAGGTTATAAACCAAAATGTGTCTTCAGTGTGGAGGAAGTGGCCTAAGAGGACCAAAATGATATAGTGGACAAGGAATTAAAAAAGCTGCCACAATAGGGCTTTAGATGTCAAAAGGGGCACAGATAGTTGAGGTATCACTTATGCTAGACAGGTGCTAGGGACAAACTTTCTTATGGTGGAGGGCGACTCTGCTATTGTTATCAGGTGGATACAGCACTAGACTGCTTTGGCGGGGGCTCAACCCCTACTGCATGACGTTTGGCAGATCTCAAAGGACTGTCTCTCTTTGGAAGCTATGCACATCTATCGGGGCGAATAGTGTGGACTAGGTAGCCTCCTACATGGCCAAGCATTTAGGAGAGTTTTTTTTATGGATTGATTGTGTATTTATTCTGACAGCCTTGCGGGACCTTTTATTTTTCAATTTTGTTGGATGTATCCCTACCTGACGGATATGATCCTTCTGTCCTATCCAAAAGAAAAATAATTGAGGTAGTACTTTTGTTTCTTTTTTATACTGGGTAGATTGCATATTTATATTGTTTTATTTCCTCCACATTAATATACTTTTGCAGCATTCGATTACTAATGGTTAATGTAAGGTTGTATCTCTATGTAGTATAACTTTATACCATATGTAATGCTATAATATAATGTTTTGTGATAGATAAGAAATTTAGAGATGTTGATAAAATAATCGATTGAATCGAGAACAAATAGGATTTTCTTTTTGAGAAAGAGGGAAAATCATGGGAATGTGAATGGTTAATGCTGGAAGCTGATGAATACTTTAAAGGTGGAAATGATCTATTCGAATTACAATTAAGAAAGATGTTCAAAAATCAAGAACTTTGTAAAATGCAAAGGATAAACTAGTGCATTATCTTAGGCCTATGAAATACTCAAAAAGGTTTGAAATATCTTTGGAGACATGAGTTCTTTTTGTTTACTAGTTAACCTAATGAAAACGGCAAGATAAGTAAAATGCAAATGATTGAGATCATGGTTTGCTAAACCGCCCCGAACTTTCTAGTTTGGGGCATGCTGAACTATACTGGCGGCCGATTGGGATGGTTCTAGCATCCAAAATGAGAAACCGGAGAGGAGAGGGAGAGGAAGAGAGAGCCTTCGAAAAATCCCCCAAAAAATAAAGAAAACCTAGTGAAGTTGGCAACACTTGCTGATTTCACTCGATAAATCACAAAAAAATAAAAATAAAAATGAAATAGGGGTCAAAACCCCTATTTTGATCGGGAGGAGGGCGGAGTCTCTCCTTCAGCCTTCACCGGCTTCTTCCTCTACCCTCTCTATGTGTTGGTTCGGGATCCATATGGAACGGAATACCGAACCATACTACTGGCCGACTAGTCTGGGCTCTAGTACCGGCATAGCAAATCTTGATTAAGATGTACTAAATTAAGGCAGATCTATTGATGTAATTGTTGAATTAATTTGTTTAGAATAACTTAGGTTAGAGGATGGTGGAACAATGACCAGGAGACATGTCAATTGTTTGTCAAACAATTGATTTTATTGTTAGAAGCTTATACAATTGTTTAAAATAAGGGCTGAAAAAATTTTGTTACTTATGTATTAACCGTTGATGTTCAAATAGAGACTTTTTTTAAAAAATTATACAAATGAGTTGTTGTTAGAGGAAGATGATCATATTTGGTTAGAGGTGCATGGGATTCTTGGAGATAAACGTCAAAAAGTTATCAGAGATATTAAAAAAGACTGTCTATGAAAGCTAATTTCAAGAACCTGCCAATTCAACTTGTTCCTTTTGTGCAAACTGTAAAATGGTATAGGGGATCTTATTTCAAGCAAATATCACCTGGACACTCGAATCGACCCTGAATTGGGTGATTCAGGAAGATCATGGTTGGTTGCTCGTGTTGAGGCTGAACCATTGCCTAAACCAGGTGGTATCATTTGGTACAACTTCAGGAATAGTTCTTAGTGGGGAAAAAGGCTTGTTCTTTATTTGTAGGTGGAAACAAGCTAAGGAGATTCTAGGAGCATCCTGTGCCAATGTTGACTGGATTCAGCCTTGTATCTTTGAATTTTGAGCCTGGAACAACCATGTTTTTATTTGAATTTGTGGTCCAAGTAAGGAAACATGAAATCAAGTTGTAAAATAGATGAACTTGAGACATTTAATTCAAAATTAGGTAGTAATCAGCCTAAGGTCTGCTGTACTGGATCGAACTAGATGGTAAGGGGCATACCACATCGTACCATATCGGTTTGATATTGGAACACAGTATGGGGAATGTACTGACACATGATATGGGGGGCGTACCGATGCTCAGTATGCCGAACTAGCCCCATACTGACACAGTAATAGGTTGGCACTGGTATGGGGTCCAATACTGAGACGGCGAACCTTAAATCAGCCTCTTGTTAGACGTTGAATGAAATACAGTAAAGTATTATGCTAATTTAAGGATTCTCACCCGTTATTTGCACAAGAGGAGAAGATTGATATCTTTATTATATTTCTACATGGCTTAACCTTAAACAAAGTATTTCTTTCAAAAAGCTTGATGTTATCTCTAATTGTTCATTAAGTATGCATGTTTCAATCTTTATCATAAATACGTTTTAAATTTATTTTTGACTCCTTGAAATGCAATTGTATGTGAGAGTTATGCATGCCATTTACTTCAGCACACAGAGAAGATCGTGCCTACGACACTTAAATTGACTCTCCTGGCTTATTTGTTGCAAAAACATACCATTGCAGTAGGTAAATATGCTTTAAAGGCCAAAACTAGATTTTGGAGGCCAAAAAATGCTGTAGGCTGTAGCAAAACTTTTTTTGGGGTGTATCTTTATGTACCTATTGATACCCACTGTCAGCATGATCGTCAGTACAGTGTGTGCCATGCCCATTCTTACTCGTTACGGATTTGATTCTTGATACCTGTGTATAGAACAAAACTCTAGTCCCAACTAAATGGTATTGTTATAGTTGAAGTAGAAATGACACTGTGAAATGGCCAAAATCTTGCTCCGATTTTTTATTAATTTCAAATTGCAACTACTTATCAGCCCTTCCTGATGTAATTTTAAATAAAATGCAAAAGCGTATTATTATGGGACCTGCGGTGCTTCATTTATTATAGATTCCTACTTATTCAAGACCAATAAAGGCAGATGAGCGGAAATTAGTGTATATATCTTTGTTTTGTATACACCTATGTAATCTGCAAGTGTATGTGGCATCCATCTGTTTAGCTCATGGGTTTATAGTTTGCTTCATCCCTTTTCTGGTTGTCTTTTGTTATATTTAATAGAATAATTTCTGATTGTATTTTGTTGCTTGCAGTCTTGCCATCAGTTGGTATTGGGTCTCTTTTCTCCAGAGAAGCAGAAGGAAGAACAAATGTTTCTTCAGGAGATAAGGTTTTACATATATATATATATGTAGCTTTTAGTGTTCTTGTGCTCTTGATTGTGCCATTCTTGTGCAGTAATACTGATATTTGGTGGATAGTTTCTTATTAATTTCAAGTGAGTCATGGCAAAAAATGTCAGAAGCTGGAAATCATGACAGTCCAGTTATTCATTTATAGAATGCTTTCAATTTTTTATACATAAACTGACTTGCAGTTCGGTCATTGTGTCTTGATTCTTATTTTTCTCTTGCATTCTAAAATGATAACAAGCTGAAAATATTATTGTGGCACATGATTATATTGCTGTGGCACTTTGTGCTTTTATTACAAGTTTTAAGTGGTAAACTGCCTTCTGATTTGCTTATATGTTACTATAGATGCAAGTAGAGTCCATTAGAAATTCATGTCTAACTGAAAGTTGAATAAGCAGTATATTCTATCTAACGTCCTTCTCTGGATTCCAGGAGGCTCACAAATTGCTTCAGCCAGGAGATAAGACTCTGAAAACAATGGCAATAGAGTTTGCTGAATATCAGGTGATTATATACAAATAACCGAGCTGAATTTTGAAACGAATCTGTCTTGTATGAAGGCAAAATAATAACATGCAATGTTTTCCAGGTTTGCGTGGATATATTCCTTACAACTCAGACCTTTGTAGACATCGCTTCCATCTCTGTTGTTCCGAGAACTACTGGAGGACAGGTAGACTTTCTTAGTTCTCATGCTTTAGCAGAAATTATGGTACAAGATACTGTTTTACTTCTTAATTAAATCAATGGTACTGTAACATTTTATATTGATCACATCTATAAATGTTCTTCTGGATACAGATGCCCTAGGTGGATTAGTATTTTTTTTTTTTTTTTTTTTGTCATAACTGGTTATGCAATCAAAGATGACAGATTATAAATTTGGGTTGGGGATATACTAAAAACAAAATAACAAAGACCACATAATACCATAACTATGTTGAGAGGTGTTGTTTTAGGTGCTGGTGCATTTCAGAAGTGATTTATTTTCTTTTTCCTTGTTACAGGTTTATTATTACTACCCATTTTCAGTTCTTTCTGATCCTGCTAAACTCTACAATGATCTTAGATGGAACATCAGTAGACCCCAAGGTTTTGAAGCTGTGATGCGTATAAGATGTAGCCAGGTAAGTCTGATAAGAGACATACTTGCTAGCACAAATACTTAATCTTTTGAAAGACTTCTTTGGCCATGATTATTGTTTTCTGGAATGTTTTTTTTAATAGGGTCTTCAAGTTCAGGAGTATTCTGGAAATTTTTGCAAGCGCATTCCCACTGATATTGATCTCCCTGCGGTCAGTACCATATTTTTTAAGCTGTTATTTAATCTTGAAAATCATGCTGCCATAAATTTACTTTACATTTGGATTTCTTCACAAGTAATTGGATGGTTGAATCCACGTAAACCAGATAATTGGATGGTTGAATCCATTTTAACCAGTCAGGTTTGAGTAGATAACTGGCAAAATTCCTGGACTAACCTTCTGTGTCATTGGCAATCAAGAGATTCAAGACCAATTTTTGTATTGCTGTCATAACAAGGTATACATAGATTTGAAAACTGATGGCTGAATTCATCCAGGCCCCCGCATGTTCTCATAAACTGTAACAATTAGATGATTAGGCGAATGCTAACAAATCTTGACTTTTGACAATTACATGAGTTGGTATGGGAACGCTAACAAATCATGATTTTGATTCTTGGTAGCCAGAATCTTCTACCTAGGGTAACGAACTCGCTTTAAAATCTTCTTGGAATCTTGATACCACACATGTTTTCTGAGCATGTCCTTACTAAAACTGTTAAGAAAATATCTTATTCCTGGCACCTGCTCTCGCTTCCATTTTAACAAATCATGACATGATCGAATTAACAGCATCTCTCCACTACACCATGTCATTCACTCTAATACTATCATATATGTTTTTGTTGTCTTTCCATTCTTTGGTATAATTGAATCAAGATACAGAAACTGAACACACTGCGGTTTCTCCAATATGATGACTTTTACTAAATTGATATACTTAGGCATCTTTTTTTTATCTGTCAAGTCAATTAATATAAATGTAATATGCACATTTAACATAATACCTTCTTTAGAAATTGGGATCTTGATAAATCCAGAAGTAGAACTTATCTATGTAAGTTGTAATGACAAAGTGCCTAATTATGTTGAAAGGGGAAAATGATCAACAACTTCAGTCATTTTGTCACAATTAAGTTTCTTCTTGTAAAGCTGCATTCTTGATCAATAATTAGGAATACTTTATTTGATCTTGAAAAATATAATAAAATCCCTAATTTTACTGAAGATTTCCAAATACCGAGTAGAATCTGCTTTCACATACATGTCCATTTAACAGTGCTAACTTGTCCGTTTCGCTTAGTTTTTTGCTATCAACTTTGCTCTGATCGGGCCCTTTTAAAGAGTATAGGCCTTCTGAATCATTGACCTGTCTACTAAGTTTTCCATTTATGGGGGAATTTAATGGTCCTTGCTGTTGTATCTAAATTTTAAAACATATATGCAATTTGAAATTAGAATAGGATTTGCTGAAAACAAAGGTTCCTATGCTCCTTTTTTTTTTTTTTTTAAACATTGCATATCTTTTTTTTTGCCGACTCAGATTGATTGTGATAAAACCATAATGGTCACCTTCAAACATGATGATAAGTTCCAGGAGGGCTCAGAATGTGCTTTCCAGGTATGAAGAAATCCTTGCATGCAAATGTCTTCATATTGTTTAAGTCAATTCTGGTATGCCTCGTACAGACTAGATTACACTTTATTTTCAAGTATTAATATCATGTTTAACTTTGTTGGCAATGCCATCTATAATTTTTTAAAAGCAATCTTGTTTAATTATGCTTTCTTGTCCAGTGTGCACTTCTTTACACTACAGTATACGGGCAAAGAAGAATTCGAATTATAAATCTCTCGCTTCCCTGCACCAGCATGCTCAGCAATCTGTTCCGTTCAGCTGATTTGGACAGTCAGTTTACCTGTTTTCTGAAGCAAGGTAAGATATCCTAAATTTTGTTGTTTGCCCTTGCACTGTTTATTTATTAAATTCATTTTGGTTCTATCTGTCTTACTAAAGCAGTATGAATATTCTTAATTTCAACTTGATTGAGAACAGTAATATGTTGTTGTTTATTCTACTCTGGTATGCATTGCAGACTTTCTTGGACAATTTCTTCACTCTAAATGACTTTTTTTTTAAAATCTGCAATTATAGCTGCAAACGGCATCCCAGCTAGTCCTCTTTCTCAAGTGCGGGAACAAATCACAAATCTCTGTATCAACATCTTATGCTCTTATCGAAAATTTTGTGCAACCGTATCATCATCTGGACAGTTAATTCTTCCTGAAGCTCTTAAGCTTTTGCCTCTATATACTCTAGGTATTCCCACAACCTGAAGTTAAAATGTTTCTGGTAGTTGCTGTGCATGAAAGAACTTATTAGTTGCCTGTCTACATTTCTTTAAATTTGGATCGGTCTTTAATAGTTGATATAATAGCTCAAATGTGAATGTGAATTATCTTATTATCATGACGGGTGTTTCCTGGCATGAAATATCAGCTGTCAACTGAACTCTGATTTAAATTGTTTTTCTTAGTTAAATCTAACAAGCTCATTATCTTGGCAACTTTTTAACAAAAAATCACTTCTCGAAAAGCTTTTGGTGGATTTTTAAGCTGGTGTTTGGCTGCTGTCCAGGTGACATTGATCTTTATCAGTAGCCGAGCACCATGTATGTTGGAACTTCTTCAAACTAGATAATGTTAATTTGCTGATATTGTGTTACAAACAGGATCCTCACAGTACTTTATAGTTGAACTAGGTCAGCAAGCCTGCTTGTGATTGCATTGTGTATAACTATATCTCATTTTTGAATCCATTATGCTTTGTCAGCATCTTGGTCTTCAAGCAAGTCGAGGTTATTAAAAAAGAAAATAACTAATAAAAGCTAATTGTGTCCTTTCATGTGTGGGGAGGAGGAAGTAGGTCTTCGGTAAAGTTGGTCAGACCAGATAGCACCTGGTCCAAATTTGTTTCATTAACTAAAGATGCCAATCAATCTGATAAACTTACAAATCATAAATCACTAAACTAGTCTGGCCCTCTTTGTTATCAAAGCTTAAACTTCAAAATGCCGGTGCCATGCCAATAAGTTAGTAGCATGGTGCATGCTGTATGTGATCATGATTCGCCGAATCGGTCCGAATCGAGCAGTTCAAGACGTGCCGAACCATACCAGCAGTTAATCGGTGCGGTTCGGACATCCAATTCGAAATGCCAGCGAAAACGAAGCAAGAGAGAAGGAAAGAGAGGAAGAGAGAGAGAAGATGGGAGGGAAGGAGAGGAGAAGGCCGGTGGTGGCCCTCTAAGGCCGTCGGAGGGTCGTCGAGAGTCCATGTCTCCATGGTCCTCCGCGAGAGACTAAGAAGAGAGAGAGATAGAGAGAGCATGGTTCGTCGAACCGGACGGTTCGGGACATCCTGAATCGGGTGGTTCGGGGCATCCCAAACCGTATCGGTTACTAATCGATGCGGTTTGGACATCTGATTTGGAATGCTGGTGAAACCAAAGTGTGCGAAAAGAAAAAAGAGGAAGAGAGAGAGGAGGAGAGGGCAAGGCTGGTAGTGGCCCGTTGAGGCTATTGGAGGGTCGTTGAGACTCCGAGTCTCTGCAGTCCTTCGTAAGAGACTGACAAGAGAGATGAAAGAGGAGAGCGGGAGGGGAGTGGGGGGAGGAGAAGGTGGTGGGGAGGTTGCCAGAGGGCCGCTGGATGGTTGTCGTGGCCGTCGAATGGCCCAAAACCCCCTGCGGTCGGGTGTTGGGTTTTTAAAAAATCCGACATAGTGAAGCTGATAATAGGTTTGTTGGCTTAATTATTTGGTCAATTTTTTTAAAAAAATCTGATACACAGTTAAGCCTACAATGGATTTGCCAGCTTCACTTGACAAACTCATTGTCGGCTTTACTGTGTATTGGATTTTTTAAAAATTTTGATGAAATAGGAACGAAGTCTTTGTTTGGAACCTGCAGTGGCCACAAGGGGTTTTGGGTTGTTCGATGGCCTCCCCATTAGGGGTGAGCATTGTCTGGTTTGGATCGGTTTCATGCTTAAACTTAAGCCGAACCAGTCCTAAATGGTTTGGCATTTCTAGAAACCAAATCAGATCAATAGAAGATTGAAACCAAACCAAACCAACATGATTTAAACAGTCTGACTTGGTTTGGTTTACCGGTTTATATTATTATTATTTTTTTTTGTGATTCATGAAGACTTATTTTTTTTCACATAAGAGTACCACCAAGAGAATTTATCAGTAAAATGATTTAAATTGACATAATATATTGTCACTCAACAAAATGAAATTCTTAAGCAAATACCATCATTAAGGATTAAGATAAAGATCTCCAACATATTACAAAAAAAATAAACAATCCAGTAAGTCACTTAGGGTTTAAGGCTAATCAACACAAAATCAAATTGATAAACAACACCATAAATCCAGAATTATTTTCTAATACATTAATACTCCAACATAAACAACATCCTACTCAAAATGATGTCATTTTATTAAAGCCAGTTCGGTTCGGTTTGAGAATGGTTTTATTTACTGACAAACCTGAACCAATCCAAATCTATTTTTTATATATTAAAAATCAACTAAATCAAACTGAATAAAATTTTAAACCAAACCAAATCTGCAGTTTGTTTTGGTTTCACCGGTTTGATTGGTTCAGGTTCGGTTTTTGCTCACCCCTACTCCCCATTGCCTTCCCCTCTCTCTTCTCAGTTTCTTTCGTGGAGGACTGTGGAGCTCAGGAAGCCTCGGTAGCCCTCCAGTGGCCACCACAGGCGTCTTCGTTGGCCACTTGTTCCTTTCCTCCTTTCTCTCTCTTTCTCTCTCTTTTCCTCATCGATTTATCCTCCATTTTTGTGTGGGTTCGGATCCGGTACAGCGGTGTACTGTCGGCCGACTGGCATGGGGTTTGGTTATGAGTCAGCAATCCTTGAGAGAGAGAGGAGAAGGGAGGGAGAAGAGGGAAGGAGGCCATTGGATGGCCGTCGCGGCTATTGGATGGCCCAAAATCCCCTGTGGTCACAGTGGGTTTGAAACAAGGGCGAAGCCACTTTCTCGAACCCATCGGGGGGGGGGGGGGTGTTGGGCCATCCAACAGCCATTCAGTGGCCCTCCGGCGGCTTCCCCGCCGTCTTTCCCTCCCTCCTCTTCCCTTCCTTCCCCTCTCTCTTCTCAATTTCTCTCGCGGAGGATCATGGAGCTCAGGAGGCCTTTGCAGCCTTCTGGTGGGCACCACAGATGTCTCCGCTAGCCACTTGTTCCTTCCCTCCTTCTCTCTTTCTTTCTTTTCCTCCCTGGTTCTCTCGTTTCCATGTTAGCTTGAGCCCGGCACAAGGGTGTCTCAACTCGTACTGCCGGTAGCATGGGGTCCGATTCTATGTCGGCAATCCTTACATGTGATAATGTTTCATGCTAGTGCTTCTCATGCACTGGATCACCAATTTCACTACGAGATGAGCATGGAGGGATAGGCACATAGGTAAATAGATATATGTTTTTGCCTTTTTCTATTTTAAAAGAACCATTTTAACCTAAGTATCTTAGATGTTGTTTAGTGTGGTTTAGAATCAATTACTTATGTACTATAATAAAAAATAAGATGTGGATTTGTTGATTTCTTTGCATTGTGAAAGAAAACTTAGGATGGTTAGAATACAACATAATCACTAATAAAACACATAATATAATGAATCCAGTTCAAATTATGCAAGTCATGCGAGAGTTGTATGGTATCCTATAAATTTCATATTGGACCCTGTCACAATTTTGGTGTCTTCACTTAATTATGATAAGAGATGTAGCGAACAGTGATTAACTAATAACTAGCCTATATTTTCTCTCATATCAGGCTAATTTGGATATTTATATTTTGGTTAGCACCATAAACTCCTAATTTTATAAAACTGCTAATGTATGATTGCCGTTGCATCCTCTAATTAGTTTTCTGACTTTTAATAAAAGATTATTCATTCTGTCACCTTGCGTTTCAAAGTTCAGATGCTGCAAGTCTATTAAAATAAGTTGAATTTGGTTAATTGTTTTCTCTTTTTCTTCGTATTAAGATAGTTGCAAAGCTATCCTTGTAGGACGGACATGCCAATTAGACCTCAACAATGATTGTGCCTAGCCAAGCCTTGACACATCAGCACCACATCTATCATCTTGAGCCTAGACTAGCTGGACCTCGGGCTTCACTTCCTCATCTCGAGTCCAAAATGATGATATATTTTCAAGTCTTGTTCTGGCCCAGTTTGTTCTGACTTGACCAATTCCAAGCCCTAGGTTCAATCGTTCCCTTTCACCCTTATTTGTGATGGTGCAAAGAGAGTGGGAGAGAGAGGAGAGCGAGGCCTTTGGACAGATGGATGGAAGCCGGGAGAGGAGGTGAAGATGTAGGATGCTAAGGAGCCAAGGGAGAAGAAAGAGGGAGAGGATAGAGAGGGACGTGGTAGAGGATGTAACTTGATTGCTAGTCCAGCATCAAGGGTGTTGTTCTGAGATGCAGTATGTTGAGCAAGATTGTTCCCCACAGATGGCTGCCACACATCATGTCATTTCTAAAAAATGGGGTAGAGAGGGAGCAAGAGTGGTGGTCCACCAATTCCACATGGTTGCTGCCTCTTATGTGCTTTGGATGTAGGGGAGAAACAGGGGTGAGGAAGGTGGTCCACCTCCAAATGGTTGTTTCCCCTCATGCCAATTTTGAGAGAAGAGAGGAGACTAAAACCCTAATTCTATCATCGAAAGGAGCAAAGGGAGCAAGCTAGCAAGGGGAAGATGGAACCCTAGAAGGATACAAGAACTGCCAAATTGTCCTGAATCAGGCGGTTCGTGGCATACCAAGCCAAATCTACTAAGAACCGGTGGTTCGGCTACTTGACTTAGTCCCAATAGAGTATCAGTTTGAACTGGGATGAATTGTTTTAGGCTGTTTTGAGAGTTGGCAAGAAATGAGATGAACTATTTCAAGCTATTTCAGGTTGTTCTAGACTGAATCGGGCACTTTGGTAATTTATAAACGAGTTACAAGTCGCAACTCCTAATGTCGTCTCCCCTCCTGATCTTCTTCCCCCCTCCTCTCCCTTTGTCCCTCTCGATCCTTGGTTCCCCTTTCTTCTCTCCTGATTTTTCTTTTGGTTGCTGTAATTGCTGCCATAGCCGTCGACAATGATGACGATGACCATGGGACACTGGTGGTATTCATCCATCCCTTCATCTCTCTCCCTCTGTTTGAGAAAACCCTCCACCGTGGCCCTCGATGTGCCCATCTTTGCCTCCCCTAAAGCCTCGCCAATGCAACTTTAGCTTCACCAAAGATCTCTATCCCGAATGTGAGGGGAACCCTAATATTCTCTCCCCCCCCCCTCTCTCTCCCTCTCTCTCTATCCCCCTCTCCCTCTCCCTCACCCCGGTTCTAGTATGCTTTGGATCGGTGCAGTAGGTATCACTACCATATCAAGTTGGTAGCTGGCCGGTATGGCCCCCGATACCAGTTCAGTGATCCTTGATTGTATGATTTAGAAGTTGATATTGATGTATATCATGATATTATAAATGGGTTGTTATATATTATCTAGCCAGTTCTATTGTGGTGAGCCTATTGGAGCAACTAGAAGCTTGGCTTGAATGATTGTTAGGCCTCTGAAATTGAGTTTGACTTGGTCCTTTGAGCCTACAGTCTTTGTCCTGCCAAATCTAGGTTGGGTGGTTCAGATTGGGCAAGTTGGCCTAACTTGCGCAAGTCTAATGTACATGTTGTCTATAAAATAATGTATTCTTAAAGTGGGATTACCTTCTTCCTTCAAAAGACATGAAGACATCGGAAAAAGAAAATGTTTAAGACCTTAAAGCAATCCAACTTGTCATGTATCCATTTATTCTTGCTTTTGCTAATGGTATCGAACTAGCTTATGTGACATCATTAAATGCACTAGTTTGCTATGCATGACACATTGGGCATGATACATGCTATACGACATGCACTAGTTGTGGGCCAACACTCAAATTTATGTTTGTAATGAGATGCTTGATTTGGTTAGCTGATCCAGTCAAGGTTTTGGTTTAAGTGAGGCTTAGAGGAGGGTTGACACTCATTTTGGAGGAAGGCATGGAAAGGGGTTGATGGCATAGGTAGATGGGGTTCAATGAGAGTGGAGTCTAAAGGGAATTGGATGCGGTACTGGGAGGGTATTGATGGTGGTGGCGCACTAGGGTGGAGGGAGCTGACAAGGTTTGGGGGATCTAGGAAGTCATGTTAGTGTTTCCAGTGGTGGTCTAGAGGGAGGATGGGGTGATGAAAGAGAAGAGGATTAAGAGAAGAAGAGGGAGGATTTACCTACAAAAGGAAGTGTCCGATGGCAATGTTGTAAGACTTTTTTCAATTTTTTTTTTTAAATTTTAAAAAATAGCATTGAAACAACACGAAAAGCAAGAAGCATATTCAAATTATTTTAAGTTGTGATCTGAATAATGATAAGAAGTCAACATAATGATAGAAAAAAGTTTATCTTCCGGACAGCCATAGGGTCATTATTGTCATACCCAAGGAACAAATACTATGTTTGATTACTCAATACACCTTTATTCCACCCTATAAATTCTAGAATATCGTAATTTGAGTTATTTGAACCAAAAGCAATATACATAATGATTTAGGCTTATTGAACTCAAATGCCCCTTTGAGGTAAGAGGTAGAAGATAGCTAATTTTTTAAAAATATAGAAGAGGTATGAAAATGATTAACAGGAGCTCTTAGCTCTGAAACAACTAAATCTCTTTTCTGTCTTCTCTTAAAGTTGAAAATCTTAATGAGATTGCTGATTTTGATGGTTCAAAGTTTGTTAATGATGATTTGGTCATTGTATAAGTCAAAGAAATTAATTCATCTTAAAAGATCGATACTGCAGCAGTTATATTATGTAAAAAAATGACTTGGATCTGATCTTACTATTCCTGGATCATACGCTTTACAAGCCATATCCTCTGTTCCATTCCATTCTGATCTTGATCTAGGGATCCGATCCAGATACTAAGGCACATTAAGATTCTGATCACGGAATCGAGATTGTAGATCATAAGATCCTGACAACAATTTCTGATTGAGTAGGCACTAGTGGTAGATGTGGCCAACAGTGGACAGTTGTTAATTAGATGATAACAAGAAAGGAGAGGGGCATTGTGCTTGGTCAGAGAGAGGGAAGGTGGAAGAAGGTAAAATGCATCAGGATTGGTGGCTGGATTTGTGGAATATATTTATACAATGTCGCATATGTGATTTTACATAATATTGCAAATTAAATCTAGAAGAGGATCTTGAATGCTATGTTATATGTACTGGTTACATATGTCTTAGGTATGTCAGCATTGACTCTGACATCACTTTTTTCTTTTCTGCAACATGGCTGTAATCGCTCAATTAATCTTGTACATGTAGAATTAGATAGAGATGCTATTGTACCATATGGAATGCCTGCTAATAACTTTTATCTTGTTACTTTGTCATGTTCCAGCTTTGGTCAAAAGCATTGGCTTGCGAAATGATGGGCGGCTGGATGACCGGTCCTACTGGGTCAGCCGTTCTGCTTCACTTTCTATTCCAATGGCATTTCCATTGGTGTACCCTAGGATGATTTCTATTCATGATCTTGCTTCAAAGGTACAGATGATAGGTCTATATGTCTGAAAAGAGATGCAACAATGTTCTGTATTATTATAGTAAATCCATATGTACATTTGAATTTTCTGATGTGACAGGAGGATGATGGATCTCTTTTATCTGCTACAATTCCTTTATCCAGTGAGCATATAAATGATGATGGAATTTATCTGCTGGAAAATGGTGAGGATGGTCTGATTTATGTAGGAAACATGGTGAATCCAGATACTGTCCAACGGATATTTGGAGTTTCTTCTGTGGATGGGATTCCAACCCAGGCATGCTTCACAACCTTCTGCAGTTTAGTCATTAAAGTCAACCTGTTTCACTGGTTTTTGCACATACAGCTGATATTAGGAGCCTGTTTCAAGAATTTGGCGCTATTTTTGGTTGTAAAGGTTAAATGGCTCCTCCATTGATTCACATCTTGATCCATGCTTAATGAGAACCTGAAAATTAGGGGTTGTATGAAGGCATCCCATTGTCAAAGATGGAACCAAGATGACCATCCACCTATCTCACTCTCAATCTACCAACATCTTCTTCCATCATACTTTATTCAGCTTTCTAATTTTGGTATTCTTCTGGAGGAGCTATTTGGCATGCCAAACACTGGTGAAGTTTTTTATCAGAATACTGCATACAACAAATTAAATACCTTAATAATGAATCAGGATTTATTGCAGCATTAAACAGAATTTTACTTCATTTACTGGGTTTAAAATTTTGTGTAGCCAACGAACCTTTAAAATCGAGGACTATAAAAGCTAGTTATCTGTTTCAGTGTCTATGAGCTGGAATTGGACTAACTCCTTAACATGTAGTTCTATCATATGCTTGGTATTGCATTAATGCAGCTGACAATTCTTTTGAGCAGGCGAATATCTTGGATCAAGGAATGCCCCTAAGTTTTTGGTATTTTGAAATGGTACTTACTTCGGCTACTAGCTTTGCGATAGGAGCTCCTTAGCTTAGCTTTGATAGTAGTTTCCATCCCCTTTGACAAAAGTTATTGTAGTTCGCTTTAGGAGTGAAAAGCTTTCTGAGATGGCTTATCTCTCCGGAACGGGGATTCTGTCTATACTTTATACTTTGGCTGCCTTAACAGTTACCCACAACTAACAAACGGAGCCCTTATCCTATTACATACTTTGATTCATTTCAATCAGGTTGGGTGAACATCCATCTCTCTATCGCTTTCCTGTGTTAAGGTCTAGTTGTCATTCTTCTCCCTCGTTGCCTGAAGGCATCGTGGAGGAGGGCCCGTGACGGAAATCCCAAACCGATCCCCCGGGTGTGAGTTCTGCTCTGCTCTGATGTCAAAATCTTTGTGTGATCCCTGAATGTTTTTAGGTGCCTCTGCTTAATAAAGTCATTTTACTAGTCAAGTGGCAAGCCTACAAGTGATTTAGAAAAATTTACACTTGCAATACTAGGTAGTAATGGTGCTTCACGGCTACCAGATGGAGCAACCAACTACCTAATATTGTGTCCTGGCATGTTATTTTTAAGATCTGCTCTTTGTGGGCTTTGCTTTAACCTAGGGTCCACTGTGAAATTTACATCTAGATTAATATTTAATATGAGCTCCCAATTTGGAAATTAAATACATAAATTTTTCTCTCTCTTTGACTGGTACATGTTGAATGATCACATCCTTTTGCAATTAAACATGGGATATTATAGTCTATCTGATTCAGCTTGAAAGTAGATCTCATGACTTCCAGAGGTGCACAGCTAGTATCATAAAGAAATCTGGTAGGACATTTGAAATGATTTATCAGTCAAGGCAAAGCAGTTTTAAGTCAGTTCCAGAGGTGTATTTCTTGATAGCTTAACCTTCCAGTAGCTTCATTACATTTCTGAAGCTGGCGATTGCCGATATGGCTGCAGCTAAGAGATGCTGGTTATTTTAACTTATAAAAATGGATTTCTGTTGGTACTTGGTACTTCAGCTATGGAAACAGTTACACTCTTTGGTGGTTTGGATGGATGGTCACACTCTATCATTTCAAAGCATAGTTACTCATTGACCTTTTAATTGTTGGGTCTAAAAATTCACTATTTAGGTTGTTCCAGCTTGAGATTGCCCATACAGCTAAGGTGCATACTTTTATGATCTGACCTTTAGCAATGTTCCTGGAAGTTAACCATGTTAAACCTGTTTCAAATTATTTGCTTTGGCTTCATTAGTGCCTGATGTTGTGGACATGCTTTTCCAGAGATTAAATGAATCTCTTCTTTAGGCTTTTGGAATTATTTCTACAATCAACATCCAAGCTACAATATGATAGCCATATCTCCATGAATCGCTGGTTTCATTGTTTATCCACCGGTGCCTACATGACATAGCATCAGATGTTTATGACTAAACAGCTTTTCTTTTCTTTTCTTAAAAAAAAAAAAGATGACAAGAAAAACTTCAAAGCCCCATTAGGTATTTGATTATGATAAAAAGAAAAGCTTTTCTCGTATGACCTTCTGAAGTTCAAATTACAAATCCCTCACTGTTTTCTATCCAAAGTATGAATTTCAATAAGATGAAATATTCCGGGCTTGCTATTGTAAAATACTATGAGCATGTTCAGAGTCATGCACTTTGATTCTTCAAAAATGACCTAGCTTTGAATCTATATGGGAATCCTTCTTTCCATTGTTTAGCTTCTTTCACATGTGGAAGTAGGTTTTTTGTTATGAATCCCTAAGTTTTGAGTAATGTTCCCCTGAATATTTAATACTAGAAATATTATTACATTAATACTAAAAATTTTTATGCATCTAACACATCATATGCATTGAGTTTGTTTTTATCACTTGATAGATATATTTGTGAGAAACCAAGAAGTGCATCTAATTTTATTGAAAAAGAAGAGTGCATATTTGATCTGTTCTTAATGCATGTCAAGTGTTTGCCTCAAGCTGGCAGTTACATATTGTAACACTCTGGAATCAGCCATGCTTATTTCTATTTTCGATTCAACTTATTGTAAACAGCAATAATAAATGTGTCATGTACTTCTGATGCATCCATTATCCTTGCAGCTGGTACTGCAGCATTTTGATAATGATCTTTCAAAGAAACTAAATGATGTTGTTGATGAGACAAGACGCCAGAGATGTTCATACTTACGGTATGGCAGATATTCCACTCTTTGTACTTGGAACTGTTAATAATAGCAAAATTGACGATTTAAACTTTTGGTGCAGTTTGCGGCTGTGCAGAAAAGGAGATCCATCAGGTCAGTTAACACCCCTTGGTTTCAGAAGTTTCTCCAGTAATAGCAAGGCATATGTGGTTTTCTTGTTCTAATCTACTGGGGACCATTAATGTTTGCAAAAATAAATTATTTGGAGTTATATTAATTGCACAATCTCTAGCAATCTACAGAATGTCTTGCTTATTTATTATCTGACTGCTGTTATTGCTAACACCTGTACCGGACCTTTTATATGTGCAGGTTTGTTTTTCCTTTCGTATATGGTCGAAGACAAGATTCCGGGTGGCCTTTCCTATGTGGAGTTCCTTGTACAAGTTCATCGGCAAATACAAACAAAAATGGCATGAAGCTTAAGACATGTTCATCAAGTTTTGGTTGCTATGAGATTTTCCTTGGTAAAAGATCCATCCAAATTGGAGATGGATAGAAGATTTGAGAATGGGATTCGTTCTGACAAATGCACATGCTTGGTGCTGTTGATGCCAACAAGTCCATTTAAATGAGAGGAGGTGCGGGACTTTTGTGGTTGCAGTTTTTGCAACTATCAGGACTTGGAGACAGGTGATACAAATATTGTAAAAACAGAGCTTGGTTATTAATCTGAGGTCGTCCTTTTTCTTGATATTTGGTTTTTATTTGTTGTAAACTAAGAGGGTGTAAGATATGGAAAGAAATGTTGGGGGCTTAGCAATAAACGTTAGTTTGGTGGTTGGTTACTATTTCATCATGAGTAACTATTATTGACGTGTAACAATTTTATAGCAGGCTCTCCTTGCATATTAAACTTTATATCTATCTTTGGTATGGTTTCATTTCCATCATTAAGGATCTTCTTTAATGGTCGAGTGCCAGACAAAGGTAGCTATAATTTTCTTTCCCATTTTTATGTTATGTCTTTGGAATTATGCAGAGAAATGAAACATGCCAGCGCTAGTCCTTGACCATGTTTGTGTTCTGCAATGCTGGTAGCTGTACAGCTCTGATCTCTTGCCAGAGCTGCCACATGTAATTAGAAGAGGGACCGTAGGTTGACTGCTCCGGAAATCTATTGTATATTGCGGGCAAGATCTATTTAGCTTGTCATAGTTTCGGTTTCAACTGTTTATTTTTTATTATTTTTTTAAAAAAATTTTGTGCATAGCGTGCTGGGCAATAAAATTGATATGGAGTGCATCATTCAACCATATTAGAGTACGTAGTCATCGTTTTCTAAAATGTATTTAATAATATATTTAATATTTATAATTTTATTTTTTTGTTTAAAATTTTGAATAAAAAATATTTTATTTATTTGAAAAAAATTATGATATTCATATTAAGACCTTCTGCATAATTTTTTTCAGAAGTTATAAAGAAGAAAAGATATTTTTATCATTAAAAATTTATAAAATTTTTAAATAATGAAAATATTTTTTTTTTAATGAAATTTTATGATCAAATTATGAATAAAACATCATCATTTGACTATAGAATGTCATAATATAGTAATAGGATGTCATAATTTTTTTAAAATCAAAATTTTGAATGAAAAAATTAAATTACGGATATTAAATGTGTATTGAAAAGTGGTAATTACATGATCTAATCAGATGGGATGGTGCATACTGTATGTAGTTTACAAAAAATTATTCATTATTTCTCAACTCGTTCAATTTAAGTGCATGCTCGTGGGATGCAGCACTAAAGGCATTTCACTGGGAACAAAAATAAATGCTGAAAGTTAAGATTCTTTCCAAATTAATATTAATAAATTTGTTTATTTACTCAGGAACTTGCAGCATCCGGTGCGTCTATATTTTAGTGTTGACTGGCCATTATTCATTTTATCATAACATTCTCAATTATCTTCCGAGGCGTCTTTTATTTGGTATGCGAAGGTGCTGAAGTTTTTATTCCGGGGAAGAAAGTAACAAAGCGTAGCAGTAGCTTACATAACAGACTCCATTCAGATTACAAATGGAAAAAGAATCTTCTGAGGCATCTTGATCGAGTCTAATGCTTCAGTCTTTAAAACCAGCATGGTTGATTATTTGTGGACTCAACTGAAGCAGCTTCCTATTAACTATGGTTCATGGAAGTATCATAAACATTTTAATGTCATGTTTTTCTTCTCTAATATGCTTATCTGTCATGGAAAATCTGAAGACATTTAAAATAAACTTCATGGACTAACTGAATATATTGTTAAGATTGTAAAACCTACATGATGATTATACTATTAGTATGCTAATGTCATAATGTTTACAAAAGCATTATTAGAATGAGAGTACAAATCCTATATTCCTGACTTGGGAGGCAAGAGCCATCCCACCCTCATGCACCCAGGCTCCTGGGTAGACTGAGCTAATGCTCGTGGAACCAGGACTTCGTACCGGGGTCGAAAATTAAGGGATGACACCTCTCTTAATCAAAAGCCCCGTTCTCTCATGGTCTCATCCAAGAGGTGAGTAGGTGTGCCACTGAACTGCATGCTCAAGTACGTATAAAGGTCAAATTTACCATTGTGTGTATTTCTTTTACTCCTGGACTTTGATGGGCTTAACTCATTTTATCAATTATAGTTTGGAATGGAGTTCCATGTGGAAGGCAAGTTGAATGGCAAGATTTGCATTCATTCAGTGAATGGTGGATCCAAATTGAATGGTTCTTCTTGATTCACAGTCCCAAAAGATATCCATCACAATGCTCTCCTCTTGTAACCATCATATTTAGAACGTTAACTCGATGGGCAGTGTCAAGTTTAGCATTAATCCAAACCCAATCCAACATTTATATCTTCTAACTCCAACTCAACCCAACACAATCTAGGTTTGAAATTTGTCCAACCTTATCCAACATGATTCAGTCTCTTCTTAAGCAAAGTTTGGAATGAGTTAGCCAAGTCTCCGGTTGAGCTAGGTTGGGTTAGATTAACCAGGTTCAGTCAGGTTGTATTTGTAATTTATGAACAATGAAAGGTTTTATGCATTTTGATAAGTTAACATTATATTGATTGGGATCTTGTTGGAGTGTACTTATATAATTGTATAGTTTAACAAGGCTAACAATATCACTAAATGGATCATATAAGTAGTTTATGTAAAATATAAATATAGACATTTATTTTTCCGGCCAGACCGAGTTAGGTTCACATTGAGCTGGGGTTGGGTCTCCTGTTTGTGTGTTTATATGCAATTATATGATTTAACTAGGCTGAAAATATAAGTAAATGGAGCATATAAGCAGGCTGTGTGAAAGACAAATGTAGACTTATTCATTGTTGTGCTGCATTGGGTTCAAGTTGAGTTAGGTCTGGGCCCTTGTCAGCTTTTATCTCAACACTAATCCAATCGAACTCAGCTTGAAGTGAGATTTTCATCAAATTTCGTAAAACCTTGGGCTACTGCTATCTCTGGTAACTTTGGTCATATATTGATAGTTGGCCATCCATGGCATTCTCTCGTCAATGTTCAGATAGGACTGCTAGGAGTTCAAATGCTAGCGACATGCAGATAAAAAATCATTCTCGACAAGTTAAGAGATGCATTGTTTTTTTTTTTGAAAATTCTAATTAATGTGCATAAATATTTTTTATTATTAAGATGATAATTCTATTCTATGATTCAAAAAGCAGTACAGAAAATCAATATGACAATCTTTTTTTTGACGAAAAATCAATATGATAATCTTGATACCTATATTTAGTACAAGTGACACCATCCATACATCTCCAAATGAAAAATGATGTAGGGATAAACATCATTCCATTAAAGATTAACAATGTAATTTTCAACAACACACTAACTGTGGAAATAGTTCAGCAAACCCCTGCTCTTCAGCGTTTCAAACCAACTAGTCCGCTAGATGTATTGAACAACAATTTGTTTATACTTTTGGCATCCCAAGATGATGATGATGTTTTGACTGAAAGTTACTATGATAAACATGACCAAATCAAATATTTTTCTGGTTGGTTACACACATCAAGAAGGCAAGCTTTTAAGGATTACTTGATCTCATGCAACAGACGAGAGAAAACCTTCCTTTATGAGAGGGTAATAGTAAAAGTTGGCCGTGTTACTCAACTCTACAATTTCATAATCATATGACAATAGATAAGCAAATACACGAGAAATTCGGATGGTTCTCAAGCACTGCTTTGACAAGGATTATACAAAGACATAAATGTATAAATATTTAATAGACTTGTCAAGCATGGTTATGAAAAACATCTCCAATCTTGCATAAATATTTAAAAAACGATGTGAAGTAGAATCTAAACCCCTCATGTAAGGTCCTAATCTACTTCTGGAGAAGAAACAATAAAATATCTAACATAATTAGTTCAATGCTAAGTGTTACTCAACATACATCCACTGAAATTTTAGAGGACACAACCAGATTGCATGTATAGAAGATTATAGATGAAAGAGTTCAAACCAAGATGGAAGGGGAAAAAAAAAAAGAAGACAAAAATGCAAAACACAAACCATTCAAATATTGTAGTGTCTTTCTTAATGGTCTGGAGCATATCAAGAGGACCAAACTAGTCATTATGGTTCCTATCATGGTTCCGGGACTGTTCAAATGGATATGCAAAACTTTGAGGACCAGACCACTTAAGCTGAGGCCCAATTTGGCATTATTGTATGTACTAGAGCTTTCATCCATGGAGTTTTAAGCGGTCAAGCTTTTGCTAACAGAACTAATAAGAACTTGTTTGCTGTTATATTTATGAGGTGTGTGGAACTTTAATATCTGTTTGCTAATCAAACTAAGAAAGAATGTTTAGCCTAAGGAAATGGTAATAAAGAAAATTATGCAATACTTTCAATTACTTGATTGTTTGTACTATATATCAAAAGCTGTTATTAAAAAAAATTCTTAATTTATAATATATAATGAATTCATCTGAATAACAGACAAGAATATTTTTCTTTATTTATTATAATAATATAACACTCTTATTATATTATTATACTATTATTATATTTATATTATATCATATAAAAAATTATATTATAATGATATGGTATTACTGTAATCATATTATACTTTTACATTATATTATTTATTATATCATTTACTTTCAAAATAAGTGCAACAGGTTCAAGAGGAAGCTAGGGAGGATAACAAATTATAAATTAACCATCATAAGTAATTTCAGGAAAATCTAATAAATTATAATATACTTTAAATTTAACAATGGGTTGCTACAATATTTGGAGCTAACTCTAATTGGTACAGGAAGATTTTAAAGGACATGTATGATTTATTGGAAGCTCGAAATTGGAGGCAAGAGAGTCTCAAGCACCTATTGGGATGGCATGAAAGGTGACATCGCAATATATATGTTGCAGTTTGAGGTTTGCTAGAGGAACACCCAGACTTCTTGAGCCCTTGCTAGTTTCAGATCATGTATGAACCAATATCTCTATGGACTTCATTGATGGCTTATCTGTCTCTTTTTTTTTTTTTTGGATGAAAAGGGAGGTGTGAGCCATCTGTGTTATTAATTAGAAATAATTTACCAAAGTGGTCAGGTGGGGGTGACTAGTATGTACAGGATTAGAGGAGGACCTCTGATATAAGAGCAAAGAAACAAAAGAATAAGCACATCCCTACCCACTGCATGAACATTTTGCATGGGAAATTCGATTAGCATCACATAAAACACTGAAGTGCCCCACTTTCCATGGTTGATGTGTGTCACACCCCCGACCCAAGATTTTGAATCGAGGGTCATGGCAACCACCGCATACTCATAGAAAACTCTTCCCATAATCATGCAAGGCATCTTATCATACTATCCTAAAACAACAGCGGAATAATTAGTCAATAATTTAAATCCAAAACATAACGACCTAAATTTTTCCTTTAATGTCTCAATAAATTCAACAATGATTCATAGTCCTTACATCAAATTCAATAAGACTTTCAACCGAAAATAAAAGTATAGAGATTCTGCTTCTGATCACTCTTCCATTCATATCTTGTATCATCTTAATTTCTCAACATCTGTAAAAACAGTAAAATAAGAGGTAATGAGCTAGACAGCCCAGTAAGCAATGATCACTTCTCAACAGATTTCATCAGGCATTTAAGTAAATAATAATTTATAGAAAATAAGCATATAGAGTTCATCAATTCGAAATTAATTTCAATTATGCAACATAATTCATGCTAAATTCATTTCTTTTTCGAAAATTCAAATTTCTTTCGAGATTTCAATTTCTTTTGTTCTTCAATTCTTTTCGTCAACCATGAGCTATGACCACATTTTTCTTATGGCAGGGTCATAATACCGCGTATCTGCTTGCGGTAGGCTGCGAATCATCTGGCAGCCATGTCCTTTGGAACCGCTGGTCTCTTTGGCGGTTTGTCGCTTGTCTCTCTGGCGACATGTCGCTGGTCTCGCTGGCGACATAAACCCTCAGGACAATCAATTGCCAACGTATATGCCCCCATTGGCAGGGTCCTTTACGTAGTCAGGTTGTCAATTCATAATGTTTCTTATATCATAATTCTTCATAAATCATATTTCATATTCTAATTTCGATAATAAAACATATAACATGTAGTATCGAAATCAATCAATGTAATGCATCATGAAATCAATATGTTCAATCATGCTTCATCATAACATTTCAAATAAGATATTTTCATAACAAAATACCATTCATCCAATTCATGCATCGTTTCACAAATCATGTCAGAAAAATACATTATAATTTACCGATAAATCTAGAAAAAGTGAAATATTACTTACCTCGAAACGCATTCCAATAAATCCACATAATTCTATAATTTTTTTTTCAAAAATTTTGTTCGTAGATCATATCGCGATATCCCATGATCAAACATCCACAATCCTATACAGAATCAATTTCAATAATTAGACAGAATACGAATACCATATTTTAACGGTTTAGATTAGGTCCGATCATCTAATTTTATTTAATCAAAATCTAATTAGAACCTAAACGATCCAAAGTTTGACTATCAGATCAAATCGGATAAGAAGTGATAGGACCGAGGTTTCTTCATCGATTTCATAAAATCAAGTGGAGAGAGAAAATCAAAGGAGAGAGAATTCATGAGGTACAATTCGAATTGATCAGGTGATACAATCTAACATTACGATTGATTCAATATCTCGATTGGTGAAATCAACATGATCAAATCAAGTCATGGTTAGATCGAAATCATGGATGATCAAATCTAAAGATTCATGGTCTGATTAAGGTGGGTGCCAGTACGCTGTCTGACAATCACAGATCAGGATTCTTCATTAGAATCAGATCAGGACTATTAAAAGAAATTTCTTCATTCACTAACCTTTTTAGAGAGAGAATCAATCAAGAGAGAGAATATTTTAGAAAGAGAAAATTTTAGAGAGAGAAAACTCATCTTGAATTCTTCAGACAATATGATTCAATAAATTCGAACGATCAGATCAAATCATGCTGAAATTATCATGTAGACAATTCAATAAAATCATCAGAAATAAAATCTAAAAATACCTGATCTGATCAAAGTGGATGTCGGTGTACCATCCGACGATCACAGATCAAAAATCCATCACGAAGATCATTTAAATTCATCATCATTCTTCTCAAAATTCTAGAAATCTTAGGAGAGAGAAATAATCTAGAGAGAGGATTTTAGAGAGAGAAAATAGAGAGAGAAAGTCTAATTCTAGAGAGAGAAAATATTAGTTCAGGCTGAAGAGAGAGAGGAAAGAGGGAGAAACTCTCTTTCTCATATTTTATTATTTATATCATTATTTATTAATTAATTTAATTTAATTTATTATTATTTATTTTTCTTTTTCTTCACGAGAGAGAGGAGAGAAAATCCTATTTATTATATTATTATATTATTATTATTTTATTTTTCTTCTTTCTTTTTTTTTCCTTTTCCTTTTCCTTTTTCTTTTCTTTTTCTTCTTTTTCTTTTCTTTTTCTTTTCTTTTCCTTCTTCTTCTTTTCTTTTTCTTTTTTTCTTTTCCTTCTTCTCCTTCTTCTTTTCCTTTGGGTCCCCTCGTTGGTGTTCTGACTGGCAGTGCAGTCGGCATGGGGCAGCCGTCGGCAGGAGGGGAGGCGATCCGGCGGCAAGAGGGGGACCAAACCGGTGGTCGGCGGTGACCACCGGCATCGAAATCAAAGAGAAACGGCAAAAATGAAGGTTACTTCTGCAACAAAATCCGGCGACTCCGGTCGCCGATGAGCGTGCACATCGGCACGAGAAGGAAGGGGGAGAAGAGAGGAAGGGGAGGAGGCTTACCTCCATCGCCGGCGAAGCTTTTCCGGCGAGAAATTGGATGGTACATGGACGGTCTTCCGCGGTAGATTTTCCGACGATTGCCACCGATTGAGCTTAGGATTTTCGATGGAAAGGAGAGAGGAGGGATCTCCTCCTTAAATAGGGCCGGAGGGAGCTCGTCTCCGACTCTGATTGGGAGCCAGCCAAAGGAGGAAGACCCTTGTTTTTCTATTTTTTTTTTTTTTTTTGAGCTTTGTTACATGGGCTGGGATTTGTTATCGGGCTGGGCCATCACAATGTGTTTGCTCCACATTATCAATCGCTTTACCACAAAAACAGGTGATGGGAAATTCATAGTAAACTGACTATCTTAGATCATTTCATTATACTCCGATCTTTTTGGTTTTACCAACCGCTCAAGTTCGACTCCTAGTCATATAGCATCCGAAGGAGTTCGACAAAGCTGGATTGATGCTGCCCTCCTTTTACCATCCAACTTCGAAGAAAAAGGATAATTTGCTTTAGAACTAGCATAGGAGCTATTGCTTTGAATCGGGAAATTATATTATTGTGTTCCCCCCAAAAGTTCTAGATCGTGACTGCTAGAAGGCCTCTTTTTGCCACTCTCAGATCTGAGCTTATTGTTCCTCCCAACCAAGCAGATATTAGGTTTGATGTCCACTAAATGCATCCAGCTAGCTTGTTTTTGCCTCAAGCTGCTGCCAGACCCATTAGAACTAAGGACACAACAGAAATATATAAATGATTTTTACTACAAAATGGATAGGCACTCAGCGTTGTCCAGCTCCGTTTCTTCAGGTTCTCCCCGGTGAGAAGCTTGTTTTTGATTGGTAGCCACAGGATTTTGGCTTTTTCTGGCAGCTGCGATTTCCAGAGGCTACTTAGAGATGATGTTATACCTCCATGCATGAAGAATGGATAACCGTCTTTAATCGTGTATTCTTTTGACTTGCTCTATTTCCATTCCAGCTTGTCCTTTCTTTCGATAAAAGGAGGTTGTTCAGACTTTCTGATGGATCTTCAAGTTCTTCTCTTCCTTTGATGCTAAACGGAGTTTAAAAAATCGATGGGAGGTTCCCAACAAAACTTGCAACCAAGATGAGAGGTTTGTTCATTAGCAGATTAGGAGTGGGATATAATTCTTTCAGCACTGATTCTCCCAGCCATTTATCTTGCCAGAATACAATGTTCATATCATTACCTAATCTGAAGGATGTACTTTGGATGAATAATTCCCTTACCTTTAATACACTTCTCCGTGCCCCTCAGCCACCAAATTTCTTTGGCCCACAGACTTAGGCCGTATTTAGGATTGCTGCCGGTAGCAGAGCTTTTGAGAAGTTAAGTTCTTGAAAATAAAATTTTCACAAAAAACTATTTACTATTTGATAACCATATTTATAAAATACTTTGAAATTTTAATATATGTTTGGTAAAAAAAATTAAAAAAATATATATTTTTAGTATAATAAAATGATAATAAAAAATATTATATAGTATTGTATAGTGGAGAATAATATAATATGATATGATATATGATCATGGGTTTCCAAACCGTTTCGAACCAATCGGTTTGGGGCATACTGAACCATATACCGACAGAGAACTTGAATGATTTTGGCGAAGAAAATGGCACATGCCAGTGGCAGAGAAGAAAGAGAGGGAAACATAGGTAGAGAGAGAGAGAGGAGGAGACGGAGAGAGAGGAGGATGCCGTCGGAAGCTGGCGGTGGCCCTTTACGGCTGTCGGAGGGTGGTGGAAGCCACCGCGGCTTGATTTGCCCGATGAGGCTGCCATAATGAGCGAGAAAGGGAGAGAGAAGGGGGAGACCATCGGAGATGGGAGGATGAGATGGCGGAGAGACCATCGGAGGTCTCTGGATGGCCATTGTGGACATCAGACAAGGGAAATGGTACGGGCAGCGTCGCACCTACAGAATAGGGGCTGTCGCCTCTATTCATGCATCGGTCCTTTTTTAAAAACAGAGATGAATAATGAAGCTGGCAAACCATTTGTTGACTTTACTATTTAAGATATTTTTTTAAAAAAATTAAAATCAGTAAAGTCAGCAATTTGATTGCTGGCTTCATTTTTTTGATTAAAAAAAAAATAAATTAAAATAGTGAAGCCGATAAATGGTTTGCTGGCTTTACTTAAGTTTCAGTTTTTTTAGAAAAATCTATGAAATAGAGATATTGCCCCTGTTTCATACCCACGACACCGCACGTGTGAACTGCGTGATTTGACTACCACGACGGCCAGCTGGAGGCCGTCCGGTGGTCTCTTCGACTTCTTCTCCTCCCTTCTTTTTTTTCTTCCTCCCTCTCTCTCTATTTCTCTCCCTTTCTCTCTTTTCTTCTCCCAATTCACTTTCTTTGCCTTCATCGGTTTGCGCCGGTCTGGTACAGTATGGGGCCATATTGTGCCGTCGGCTGGTCAGAATGGCCACCGATACCAGCACAGCAAACCTTGTATATGATTATATATTAAAATAATATTATATTACATAATATTATTATCATATAATATAATATAATATTATAATATAAAATGATATAATTATAATTATAATATAATTTATAATGTAATGTAATATTGTAATATAATATAATAGATTATAATCTAATCTAATAATAAATTATAATATAATAAATTATATTATAATATAATAATATTATAATATTATTAAATATTATTATATCAAATTATACTTTATAATATAATAATATTATAATAGATTATGTTATATATTTATAATATATTATGATATTAATTTATTAATATACTAAGTATAATAATATAATATGATATGATATAAGATGTAATTATGAGATTTCTTAGTGGATATTTTGATCATTAAAAAAAATTATTTAGATAAAAATAGCTTTTTGATATTAGCCAAAAAGTATTTTAGAAAAAGCTTCAAAATAAAATTTTTTTCACGTACATCTTTTTAGCTTTCTGACAAAGTTAAAATAATTTTTTAATTTTTTTACTAAATATCACTATACCATCCAAAAATATTTTTGAAGGGTCAGAAAGTACTTTTTTTAGCACTTTAAAAACTTAGTCTTAGATAAAAGTCTTATTTTACTAAGCAGTGCCCTCCAAAGAGAATCACTACCTTACGATAAAAGTCTTCTTTTCATTTTCTCAATTTTCTTGATTACTTCTGCTGGTATTAAAAGGGACAATGTTTGGTACATAGGGATTAAACCAAAAACTATATTGATTAGAGCGATTCTCTCTGTCGTTGTAAGAATTTTTTCCTTCCATGCAGCCAACTCTTTTCTATTTTTCTTCAAGAAAGTGCTAGTCTCTTAGATATAAGATTTTATGGTACAGAAAAAATGATATTAGTATTATTTATAAAATTAATACTTATTAATAAATATATTAGTATATTAAATATATTATTATTTATAATTATATTAATGATAAATATATTAATATTATTAATTTAATATTAATTTAATATAAATAATCATATTTTCATCAAAAAATAATATTTTTAGATTACCTCCACTCCGTAATCTAGCATAGAAAAATAAATACCGCTAGAGTGATGGAATTTGTTTTACTTTCTCTTTCAGAAAAATAGAACGGGATCCATTATTTATCTTACTATCTCTCTTATCCACTTTAGCTTAGATACTAAATATGGGATTTATTTTTCTATGCCATATTACCCCAACTAAATGAGCCTAACAATGCATGTGCAGTGAATCGCATGGTGATTTTCATCGAGTTGCTAAACATAGTAAGCCCATATTAAGTAGGAGACTACTAAAAAACTAATCCTATCGTAATAGGCATAATCGTAGATCTAAAATCATTAATGAAAATTCTTTGAGGGTCCATTTGGTTGAGATTTTTCTATTGTGAGAAAATAAATCTCATATCAGATTATTATGTTTGGTATAAAAAATAAAAGAGAGATATAGTAATTGGTGGGTTCTGTTGTAGGAGAGAGATCTGTCGATCGGGACCAATCCTTCATTAAAGCGCACTCAAGATGACATGATCAGGTCACACCAGTTGTAAACCCAGAACTACTAATTCGACCAGCCGCACAGGTAAAGTCTGCATCTGACATCCACGACTAAGAATCTTAATTCAGAGAAGGTGGAAGAGATTCTGTCCTTAATAAAAGATCAAAATATGGTATAATGATTTACAGAGCTAGGTCTAACAAACTCATAGATTCCAGCTAGCAGCTTATGGGCTAAACCTCGATACAAAAGAGGTATGAAGAGGATCCTTAGGTAAGCAAGTAAGCAAAATATAAGCAACTCGAGAGAAGGGTAAGCCCTCTCCACTCTCCCAGCTCTCGCTTTCTTTTCTCTCTACTATTCTCAAAGCTCGGCTAACTTAAACATTAGAGGACCTTCCGCTGGAACATCCCGACGAGTATGGGCTTCCTTTATAGCTACCTTCCGACATCGTAAATCTCAAGCAGCGTCCAGTTCCAACCACATCAATACCTCTCTAGAGTCTTGTGGCAATAGATTGGCCCTAGAGGAAGGGCCTTATCCCTTTCAAGAGAACAGATAGCATGGTGCAGATGAGAGCACAAAACTCCATCATTTCTCACTGGCAATCCATCCATCGCAGTCAAAGTAGTGCTATCCATGGGTCCGTTTCCATGCAACCCAAGACCATAATCAATTCGTCACCACTTGATGTCCTGGCTTGTCAGATCCAGGTGCTAATCGGTGTTGTGCAGCAACTGCAACAAATGATGGAGTGGCAACAACAGTGTGTGGAGTCGAACCTCCAAGCGATTTTCTCTCATCCAGGTTGGCAATCTTGCTCTTGGAGTCTGAGATCCACTCCCTGATGACACTCCCATTACTAACCTGCTATTGCAGTTTGTTCCTCCTATTGGAGTTTCAGAAAGGAGGCACACTCGAGAAGCTCTTCCTGTACTGATGATTTGGTCCTAACCTACTTCTTCAGGCTTGAAAGATCTTGATGGAAGGAGAAACTTAAAAGGAGAGTTCAAGACATCAAGCATCGCCTCGGTGAAGTCCAGAATGGGCCTTATCAGTGCAATGACGGTCTTGACTTTTATTCTCAACCACCATTCTCTCAGGCCATCCTAGAAAAATCGATCCCAGATTGGTTTAAAATATCCCAGTTGGAGCCATATGATGGTTGCACGAATCCTCATGATCACCTGCAGGGTTATAGAATCCTTATGATGCTTCAGAGTACCTCATATGCCTTCCTTTATCTCGCTTTTCTGACCACCCTTAAAAAGTCAGCACGGGCATGGTATTCCAGACTCCAATTAAGGTCCATTTATTTGTTCGAGCAGCTCGGCATATTGTTCGTTACTCACTTTAACAGCTACCGACTCTAACCAAAGAACTCTAACAGCCTCTTTTCTCTCCAACAAGGATAGGGTGAGTCATTACACAACTACATTGCATGCTTCAATACTGCTATGCCTAAGGTGCAGAGCTCAACTAGTTAGTGGTGATGTCAGCACTCAAATGAAGGCTGCAAAATAAACACCTTAGCTTTTTCCTCTTACACTGACCTATTGGTCCGAGCTCGAAAGTATATCTAGACAAAAGAAGCTCGGAGCTATGCAAGTAGGCGAAAGGAAAAAAGATCTCCAATAAGAAGAGAGATCAGGAAGATCCTCGAGTAGGCCAGACTGAGAGGAAATCTTTCTGACCGCAAAAGAGCTACTGACCAAGGAGTCCTCCCTGATGGTTCGATAGCTACATTCCTTTGTTCGCCCCCAGATTCTAGATTCTAATAGAGATCGAGGGTTCAAGGATATCTGCAGCAACCAAAGCTAACGAAGTCTCCTCCAGATAAGAGCAAGAGGAAGTACTACTGCTTCCATCATGACCACGGCCACGACATCGAGGAATGCCACCAGCTCAAGGACAAAATCAAAGTCTTGATTTAGAGAGGCTATCTCGACAAGTATATTTGAGAGCAGCAAAATCAAGAACCCAATGAGGAGAACAATGATAACCGATTGATGGTTGGTGTCATCAGTACCATCTCCACCCCAACTGGCAGTGTGGGGGGTAGGAGCCCTAACTAAGGAGAAAAAGGGGATGGTGTTTGGGGGGATTATTTTCCTTCCTAATTTTAGAGGGAAGTCAATGGCACTAGTGTCAGACTATCGACTATCGCCACTCAAGATCTAAATATAATTTCTACTTATAATGAAAACTTAACTGACATTTTGTTTCACAATACTTTCTGAAAGATAAAATTATCAGCCAACCCAAAGGAGGCGAGGATAGAGTTGAGCCTATGTTGGATGAGGCTCGGCCCCAATGATGGTACTTTCGAGGCAACTTCGAAAAGCTCATACGGCTCAAGACAACCCAATCAAGGTAATTAGGTCCTCTATTAGACCCCATGTGTGGACAAAGCATCAAGCCGCCCCAGGCTTGGGGACTAAAGATGGCACAGCATCCAAGAAAGGGCAAAAGGCTCTCTGAGATCTTCCAGAATACGGAAGACCTACTGACGCAGAAATTCAAAGATATTCAAACCGACACCTTACCTCACCGGACAATGTGATGCTCTTTGCTCATAGTGAAGGAAAAAATCGACTTTTTCCTTGTAGGATCTTCCAGATCTAATGAGATCTGGGGCGGAATATTTCAAAAAAAAAATCCTATGATATTTCAGATCTAAGATCTATTAGATCTGATTCTTATTATCTAATATTTAATCTAAAATTAAATCTAAAAATATAAGAAATAGAAAAATACCTCTAGGGTAACTAGATTACTCTGTAGATGATCGCAGCAATGCCCGAGGTTCTAAAATAGCCATGCAATCGTCTGGCCTTTATCGATATCCACTCGAGCAGGATCTAGATCATCTTCTCCTCATGAATCTTTACTCCAAAAATTAGATCTAGAAGATCTTCAAAAGATCTTCTAAAGCTGGAGCAGCAGCTTCTCGATAAATCCCTACAACCTTCTGATCAGGGAGCCACCACATCTTGGACAAGCACCAGATGGATGTCTAACTTCTTGAACGTGAAGAGGGGAGAGAGAGGACCAGAGGGAGTATGGAGAAGTGGAGGGATATCAGGTTTTTGCTGAGGATTGAGTAGAGTCTCTAAACCCTAGGCGCAGATAGGGTTTAAATAGATTCTGCTGCGCCATGCAGTGCCACATCATTCGATCAATCAAAAAATTTCAATTAATTCTGAAAAAAATTTAATTGGTGGAGTGATGTCATCTGATCATATCAGATAAGAACCCCATAATTTCTCCTACTGTTGGTGCCAATACTGGATAAGCACAGTGAGATTGACGCCCAACAGTTTGAGTCGATCAAGGTATAGAGTCCTCATCTCATGGGACTCCATCCTTATCCACTTGGGGCGCACACCATATCTGATTATGGCACCCACTTTGAGGGTAAAATTAGCAGGTGGATACTCCACAAAAATTCTCCAATGACCTCTTGCCAAGTGGCCTTCAGTCCAAGATCCATGGGTCAACGTTTGACTAATGTCCTAAAACGGAAATGGCAAGTGACAGGAATTAGCAGGTGTTATCTTAAATTCATCTCATGAATTAAGACAAGATTTTTCTGAGCTGGACTGGCTCCAGTTAGGCTGAGAGAAATCTTCTCAAGGTTCTCTGTGTGAGTCAAATCACATTTGGCTCAATCGAGATAGAAAAGATTACACGAAGAAAAAGTTAGGCTCAATCGTGTGCTAGCATGATTTTCTTGAACCTAATTGGATCTAATCCAAATCAATCGAACTGGGCTTGCTTAATTGATGACATCCAGACTCTAACTCTTGTTTGTGTGATCCAGTTAGGTTCATTTCTGTATGGTAATGAGACATATCGTGATCTCATCATCAACATCATCGAAACTCCTTTCGATGGATCAGAACTCTTTTGATTCAAATAATTTAGAATGATCGATCATCAATATCATTCTAATTGCTCTCAAAATCCACCAGTGATACCTAGCAGTATATGGTGGCAATCCATCATAAATGAAGACGAACATCTCGGTGCAGCTACCTGTATGATTGAGTTCTTCTATCATGAGTCCCGACTGAATTAGGGTTAAGGTGAACTCGTCAAACCCAACATCAGTCATATGAATCAATCGATCGATCCGAGTTCGATGTGAAACCCCAATGAAAAACTCTTTTCCATTATTTCACTCTGCCATGGCCATGGGCTTAAGGACTCGATCTTTCGATCATCATAGGACTACTCCTTTCATCTACCGAGGTTGATAGATCCCATCTTGGTGCAATCTGATTTCTATAATGAATATGCTACAGCCAACATACACCTCAGAGTTTCGAATGGCTAGGAGACCGAGTTATGGTATAGTCAAACTATAACACACTCAAGGTGAACTGTCAATGCACCGCAGGTCAAAGAATTAGACACACAGCTGCAGCATCGAGCTAGTCATCGACGAGAAGGTAGACTTCCTTATGACTGCTCGAGGTGGTCACGCTCAGTACTCTCCTTCTCAACGAATACCTGTACTCTCGCTCTGATGTCTCCACACCGTAGACTCAAGACACATCTACCCTAAGAAAGCGATCGTACACCAACCTTTCGGATCGATCACCATCCTCGTGATGATCCTATGGTCAGGAGCTATTTATGAGTTAGTTATGTAAATTCATGCCTTAAATTTTCAACTCTTGAAAATATGAATTAACATTCCTACTAACTCAAAGGATGTATCACAGACATAATGTACACAATATGATAGTAGAATAACCCTTTTATTCATTTATAGTCAAAATTATAAATTTGCCCTTACATTTGTACAGGAATGTGTCAGCCAATCTGACATCTAGGGCACATATCTAACAAACTCTCACTTGACCTAATGCCAATTGGCTACATATCTAAGTTCCATCTTCTCAAGGTGGGCTTCGATCTTCTGCTGACCTAATGGCTTTGTCAGCGGGTCTGCCACATTATCTGTAGAGTCGACTCTCTTAATCTCGACATAACCTTTTTCGAGATAATCATGGATCAGATGGAATCGCCGCTCGATATGCTTGAACTTCTGGTGAGACCTTGGCTCCTTAGCTAGGACTATGGCGCCATTATTATCGCAGTAAAGAGGGATGGCATCCGATGACATCACTCCAAGCTCTGCGACAAACTTCTTGTACCAGAATACCTCCTTCGCAGCTTTCGATGCAGCAATACACTCTGTCTTTATGGTGAAATCAGCAATCACCGTCTGCTTGAAACTCTTCCAGCTAACTGCACCACCATTGCAAATGAACAGACTCTCAAATATCAACTTTCGATCATCTATATCAGATATAAAGTCTGAGTCTGTAAATTTCTGAACCTGGAGTTCTCCATTTCTAAAGACTAGAAACATATCCTTAGTTCTTCTCAAGTACTTAAGGATGCATTTCACAGAAGTCCAGTGCTCTTCATCTGGATTCAACTGATATCTGCTTGTGACACTCACAGCATGGGCTATATCAGGTCGTGTACATAGTATGGCATACATGAGGCTTCCTATTACCGAAGCATAAGGGATCTTGCTCATGCGTTCAATCTCCTCAGGTGTATTAGGGCACATCTTCTTGGAGAGATGAATGCTATATCTAAAAGGTACTAAACATCTTTTGAAGTTTTTCATGCTAAATCTTTTAGCATCTCCTCTATGTACATCTTCTGTGAAAGTTCCAACATCCTATTTGGTCTATCTCTATAGATCTTAATACCCAGTATAAAGGATGCCTCTCCTAGATCTTTCATAGAGAACTTCTTAGACAACTATATTTTGACTGAGATCAACATGAAAATATCATTTTCAATTAGGAGGATGTCATCTACGTACAATACGAGGAAGACAACTGCACTCCCACTGACCTTTTTGAACACACATGGTTCCTCCTCGTTCTTGATGAAACCAAATATTTTGATCACATCATTGAAATGAGTATTCCAGCTCCGAGATGCTTGCTTAAGTCCATAAATGGATCTTTACAACTTGCAAACCTTGTGATCATCATCACTGGATGTGAAATCAGGTGGCTGTTTCATATAGATATCTTCCTCAAGATATCCATTTAAGAACGTTATTTTCACGTCCATCTGTCATATTTCATAATCAAAATAGGCTGCAACAGCAAGCAATATGCGGATAGATTTTAGCATGGATACGGGTGAAAAAGGTATCCTGATAGTCAATGCCTTCGCGCTGACTATAACCTTTCGCTACGAGCCTAACCTTGAATGTCTCCACATTTCTATCTGCACCTATCTTTCTCTTGAAGATCCATTTACACCTAATAGGTATAATACCTTCAGGTGGATTTACCAAGGTCCAGACTTGGTTTGAGTGCATCGAGTCAATTTCTGATCTCATTGCCTCTAACCATTTCTTGGAGTCGATATTTGATATCGCCTCATCATAGGTCTTGGGGTCATCACCATGAGCCCCATTTTCTGTGAGGAATACTTTTTCTATTTTCTCTTATATAGTACCTAAGTACCTTTCAGGAGGATAAAAAATCCTAGTCGATTTACGAGGTGGAAGAGATTGTGTTAGGACTGGTTCTAATTGATTTGGTTCCTCAGGTTTCTTAGCTCGTTGTTCTTGGGAGACATTCTCCTTGAGCTTAATTATTCTTCCAATGCCACTATCTTGAATAAACTATTTTTTAAGAAAAATAGCATGTCAATTCACAATCACATTGTGATCTTTTGGAATATAGAAATAGTATCCTAATGACTCTTTAGGATATCCTATGAACCGAGCTCTAAAAGACCTGAACTCTAACTTGTCTACCTGTTGTCTCTTGATATGAGCTGGACAACCCCAAATTCTGAGATGACTCAGACTTGGCTTCTTACCATGCCATATCTCATATGGTGTGGTAGGAACGATTTTAGAGAAAACCCTATTCAATACATACATTGCTGTCTTGAGACAATGTCCTCAAAGAAACTCAGGAAGGTCCGTGAAGCTCATCATGGAACGGACCATATCTAATAGGGTCCGGTTCCTCCGTTCTAAAATCTCGTTGAGTTGTGATGTTCCAGGTGGAGTCCATTGAGAGACTATGCCATTATCCTTAAGATAGTCTAGGAACTCCCGACTAAGGTATTCACCTCTTCGATCTGATCGAAGAATCTTAATGGGCTTTCCTGTTTGTTTTTCTACCTCATGTCTGAATTCTTTGAACTTTTCAAAGGCTTCAGACTTGTGTTTCATTAGAAATACATACCCGTACCTAGACATATCATCGATGAAGGTAATGAAGTAGACATAGTTGCCTCTTGCCGGCACATCAAATGGGCCGCACACATCTGTATGTACTAGGACAAATAGGTCTGGGGCCCTTTCCCTATGTCCTATAAAAGGGAGCTTGGTCATTTTGCCTTGAAGGCATGATTCACAAACTGGATATGATTCAAAATTCAACGGACTCAATAGTCCGGATTTCTCCAATTTGTTAACCCTGTCTTTCGCTATATGACCTAGCCTTAGGTGCCATAGATACCTATCATTTAGACTACCTCTAGATCTTTTAATTTCCATCCACCTTCTGCTTCTTCGCAGACTTCTTCTTTCCAAAAGACTTTCTCTTGGAAGAAGTCTGCTCTACAGTAAGGACTGAGCCTTTTGAATCCTTCAAAGAAAGCTCAGTCGTAACCAACATGTTCATTAACTCAGCTAAGGTACACTGCATCTTATGTATATAGAAGTTCATGATGAACTAACCATATGCATCAGACAAGGATTGAAGGATCGCATCAATCTGAAAATCCCTGTCTAAGATGACACCGAGCTTCTCAAGCTCCTCAAGGTTCTTGATCATTGACAAACAATGATCTTGGACTGACTGTCCATCATGCATTTTAGTCTTAAAAAATCTTTGAAAGATGTGATACTTAGCTGCGCGACTTTGTTCACCAAACAACTCTTGTAGGTGAGCCAACATTTGACGGGTAGTCATAATGTTCTCATGCTGGTGTTGCAAGTCATCAGACATAGCACCCAATATATAGTACCTGGCTTTGTTATCGTCATCCATCCACTTTTTCAGAGACGCTCTCTGTTCAGCAGTCGGACGTGCTGGTATTGCAGGTGGATCCTGGTCTAAGACATGAGTCAGTTTCTCGAAATTCAGAACAATTCTGTAGTTCCTCAACCAGTCCTTGAAATTAGGTCCAGTCAATTTGTGGGTGTCTAGTATTTTGGTCAGGGGGTTGGACGCAGACATATTTCCTGTAGAGAGTCAAAAGTTTCTAGTTAGATTTTGTGATCAGACTTAATCAATTTATTTAGGGGTTTCATTTTTAAATAAATTAGGCTCTCACTATTTTCTCAGATCCCTACACTCCCTAGGTAGAGATGTGAAAATCTCTGTGATTAGTGATTTCTAATGGGTGGTGCGGTCTCACCGACTGGTTTACCACCTCACCTAACAGTTATTGATGATAGGTCAATCGATGAGTGGACAACTCTTATCCAATGATTCTCTAATCATGGTGCACCAAAAACTTGGTCTCTAATTCATGAAGCTCATCGTGTCCGAAATATTGCTTCAATCTTTAGTTAAGTCAGACCCACCATTTGCATGAATTAGATTCCTGATTAGGTCCCTCACTGTATTCGGAATATTGAGCACAACCCATCCTCTAATCCGTAGCATTCAATGCCTAATGGACATGGTTGCGTCTTCCTGGTGCAACTGAGCCACTGTAATCAGTCGAGAATAATAAACTCCGGGAAGGGCCCGCACATCCACAATGGTGGAAGACCTTAGACTTAGTATTTTCTTAGGAAGATTTGATTTAGGTCTCATTAAACTTGACTTGACATAGTCATAATAATTATGACTAACCTAGTGGCATGGGTTAGCTCGAATTGTTAGCCACCTCAAATCAGAACTGGATCGACACATATAGTCAGGTAAGTGAGACTGGTGGGAGAGATATGCCATTAACTTATCAAGAACACATTCGAGTCGAGTAGCTCCCAATTAAAAACTAGTTGGTCGCATCTGTCCAACTTACCTTAGACACTAAATTGTCAAACCAAAACCAATTGAGTTAGTCTACAATCCAGGCTCTAACCATTGAGCCAAATTAGGTCTTAACTTGATCGAGTCACATCTAAATGTGATTCGACCTTGACCTAGATTTAATTCTATTAGGTTGGTCAATTATTAGCTTTAATGATCTCACCTAACCAATTTTTGATTCGGTTTGATCAACCGCTAGACCTAATTGAGCTACCCAAGCCCGAATCCAATTTTATGAAAATGACTTAGATCTGAAATTCTCAATTTTAGACCTAATTTAATTTTATAAGCTTAATTCATTAATTAAGTCTTGGATTCATAAATAAAATATGTAAATAAATCCTAGGGTTTCAGGATCTAGGGTTTTACAGAAAAGTAAATTTTGATTTCTGATTAAGGATGAACGCGCAGCACCCCTACACGTCATAAAAATATCCCGTTGAATGGAAGGAGAGGGTCTTAAACCCTACTTTGTTCTTATGATCGGACGGCTATGAGGAACACCTTAATCAGAAATATTAATTTAACTACAAAACTAGTTATATCTAAATTACATATCACATATATAATTTCAGATCTAACTTATACATGCTTTGTATACATCTCATGTATTAAAATCTGATCTAATTAGTATGCTTTCAGATCTGATATATCACATATAACATCTGAAAAATAAGATTTAAATTGAACTATTCAATATAAAATCTATTCTAGACAGTTACTAGAATAATTCTACAACTAGTTTAGACAAGCAACAGATCAATCTTATGTATTAATTAAAAATTTATTTTTTATTTTTTGATATGAATATAATATTTATAACATCAAAAAAATAGAGAATAAATTAGATCTAATTTATAGTTTAATCATATTAAAACATAAAACTATAAGACTATTCATAGATCAAACTACTCCTAGTCTAGTCATGCATCTCATACATGTTAGATCTACTTAGATTTAATTTTAAATTTTTTTAATTTTAGATCCTATCACATCTGATGTGACATTTGAAATCTATTAATATCAGATAAAAAAAATAAAAATTAGATCTAAATTAGATCTAAAATAGAGCCATCAACCTGGCTCTGATACCAGTTGAAGGAAAAAATCGATTTTTTCCTTGTAGGATCTTCTAGATCTAATGAGATCTGGAGCAGAATATTTTAAAAAAAATTATCCTACCATATTTTAGATCTAAGATCTATTAGATCTAATTCTTATTATCTGATATTTAATCTAAAATTAAATCTGAAAATATGAGGAATAGAGAAATACCTCTAGGATAACTAGATTATCTTGTAGATGATCGCAGCAATGCCCGAGGTTTTAAAATAGCCACACAGTCACCTGACCTCTATCGATATCCACTCAAGCAGGATCTGGATCATCTTCTCCTCATGAATCTTTGCTCCAAAAATTAGATCTGGATCTGATCTAGAAGATCTTCAAAAGATCTTCTGAAGCTGGAGCAGCAGCTTCTCGATAAATCCCTGCAGCCTTCTGATCAGGGAGCCACCACGCCTTGGACAAGCACCAGATGGACGCCCAACTTCTTGGACATGAAGAGGGGAGAGAGAGGACTAGAGGGGGAATAGAGAAGTGGAGGGATATTAGGTTTTTGTTGGAGATTGAGCAGAGTCTCTAAACCCTAGGCGCAGATAGGGTTTAAATAGACCCTGCTGCACCATGCAGTGCCACATCATTCGATCAATCAAAAAATTCTAATTAATTCTGAAAAAATTTTAATTGGTGGAGTGATGTCATCTGATCATATCAGATAAGAACCCCATAATTTCTCCTACTGTTGGCGCCAACACGGATAAGCACAGTGAGGTTGGCGCCCAACAGTTTGAGTCTATCAAGGCATAGAGTCCTCATCTCATGGGACCCTATCCTTATCCACTTGGGGCACACACCATATTTGATTATGGCACCCACTTTGAGGGTAAAATTAGTAGGTGGACACTCCATAAAAACTCTCCAATGACCTCTTGCCAAGTGGCCTTCAGTCCAAGGTCCATGGGTCAACGTTTGACCAATGTCCTAAAACGAAAATGATAGATGACAGGAATTAGCAAGTGTTGTCTTAAATTCATCTCATGAATTAAGATAAAAAATTTTTGAGCTGAATTGGCTCCAGTCAGACTGAGAAAAATTTTTTCAAGGTTCTCTGGTTGAGTCAAATCACATTTGGCTCAGTCGAGATAGAAAAGATTATACGAGGAAAAAGTTAGGCTCAATCGTGTGCTAGCATGATTTTTTTGAACCTAATTGGATCTAATCCAAATCAATCAAACTGGACTAGCTCAATTGATGACATCCAGACCCTAACTCTTATTTGTGTGACCCAGTTAGGTTCATTTTCGTATGGTAATGAGATATGTCGTGATCTCATCATCGACATCATCGAAATTCTTTTCGATGGACCAGAGCTTTTCTGATTCAGATAATTTAGAATGATCGATCATCAATATCATTCTAATTACTCTCAAAATCTACTAGTAATACCTAGCAGTATATGGTGGCAACCTATCAAAAATGAAGACGAACCTCTCAGTGCAGCTACCTGTGTGATTAAGTTCTTCTATCATGAGTCCCAACTGAATTAGGGTTAAGGTGAACTCGTCAAACCCAACATCAGTCATATGAATCAATCGATCGATCTGAGTTCGATGTGAAATCCCAATGAAAAATTTTTTTCCATTATTTCACTCTGTCATGGCCATGGACTTAAGGACTCGATCTTTCGATCATCATAGGACTACTCCTCTCATCTACCGAGGTTGATAGATCCTATCTTGGTGCAATCTGGTTCCTACAATGAATATGCTACAGCCAACATACACCTCAAGATTTCGAATAGTTAGGAGATCGAGTTATGGTGTAGTCAAACTATAACACACTCAAGGTAAACTATCGATGCACCTCAGGTCAAAGAACTAGACACACAGCTGCAGCATCGAGCTAGTCATCAACGAGAAGGTAGACTTCCTTATGACTGCTCGAGATGGTCACGTTCAGTACGCTCATTCTCAACGAATATCTGTACTCTCGCTCCGATGTCTCCACACCGTAGACTCAAAACACATCTACCCTAAGAAAGCGATCGTACACCAACCTTTCAGATCGATCACCATCTTCGTGATGATCCTATGGTCAGGAGCTGTTTATGAGTTAGTTATGTAAATTCATGCCTTAAATTTTCAACTCTTGAAAATATAAATTAATATTCCTACTAACTCAAAGGATGTATCACAGACATAATGTACACAATGTGATAGTAGAATAATCCTTTTATTCATTTATAGTCAAAATTATAAATTTGTCCTTACATTTGTACAGGAATGTGTCAGTCAATCTGGCATCTAGGGCACACATCTAACCCATAGGTGAGCCAAAGTGGAGCCCACATCAATGAAAATATGGAGGCTAACCCTCCAGGGACCCTACATGGTTTATTGAGGCCAATCACGGCTCATTGCAACCGACTTGACCCATTGAAGTTGACAAGGCCCATTGAAGCCAGCCACGGCCCACTGCAGCTGACAAGGCCCATTGAAGCCAGCCATGACCCATTGCAATCGATATGACCCATTGAAGTGATAAGATCCATTGAAGCCAACCACGATTTATTGTAGCTGATAGGGCCCATTGAAGCCAACCACAGCCTGTTGCAACTGATAAATCTCATTGAAGCCAGCCATAGCTCATTGCAACCAACATGATCCACTGAAGTTGACAAGGCCCATTGAAGCCAACCACAGCCTACTGCAACCAACAAGATCCATTGAAGCCAGCCATGGCCCATTGTAATCGATGTGGCTTAGCCTCGGCCCATTGTAGTTGATATGGGCCACTGTAGCTGTCATAGCCCACTGTAGCCATCTTAACCCACTATAGCCAGTCTCGATCCACTATAGCCGTCATGGTCTACTATAGCCATCTTGGCCCACTGTAGGTAGTCTCACCCTACTGTAGCCATCTCGGCCCATTGTAGCCAAAGGCAGATCCCTCAAAAATTTAATTGGGCCCACTGTAGCAATAAGGCCCAATGTAGCCAAACAGGGGCTAATCCCTTGGAGATCTCACACTGCCAATGGAAGCTGATGACGATAATTAGAAAGGGGTTAACTCCTCCAAAGATCCATCTAAAGAAGAAGAAGAAGCACTGGATGACATATCAAAGAGAACTTTAACAAGAGGAGCACTTCATTCAAAAGGTCTATATATATTTTGAAGAAACTTATTATAAGTTAGTTTCAGTTGAGCGAGGCTCATTACAATAACGAAAAAAAAATATAAAGCTCAGGCTCAGTTGATGTCCTTGGAGCACAAGCTGAGCCTCAGCTGATGCGACCCTTGATGGAGAGAGCAAAACTCTTCATTTTGTGATGAGCACCAACCTCCACAAAAAGATATCAGGGATGGAATGATTATTTCCTCTGTGAAAACTCATCCATCTCTCGAATATTGCTTTAAGAAGGGCTAGAAGGCTACACTAGGTAAAAGAAGAAACAAGTTCTCTGGAAAGACCCAAGACCTTTTCATGGAGGACAATGCATTAGGAGCCCCCAAATGATTGCCGCTGTGGCCTCACAGTCGGAGTGGCAGGACTTTCCAACACCTCGATCCCATGCCAAAGTAGAACACTTGCTGAAGTGTTCCCTAGAAGCACCCATAATTGATCGAAGGAAAAAGGAGATCTCCTAAAATGGAGAAGAGTACTAACGACCCTTCGACTCTGGACAAGGCAGCATCACCTTGACATTATGAAAGATGATCAAGACAATACCAACCCTAGGTGGCAAAACCCCTGTTATAGAGGGGGCACGCCCAAGCGAGTTTACCCGCCCCACTAATCACACGACAAATGTCGCCATCTGAAAGGCCCTAGAAATTGCATTTCCTAAAAAGCATGTACCAACATTAAATGCAAGTCCCACCAGATCTCCGGATTGTGCGGTTCTCTATCGCACAACCCCAAGATAGAATCATCTTCTCTGATTCATCGAAGGAGATATGACACCAATCAACACCCAACACGTGGCATGCAAACAAACCCACAATTCTTAAGAATTCATTCACCATATACTAGCAAAGCAAGCGCTTCGAACAAGGTTAAGGAAAATCTCGGCTTGAGCATGGGAATCGATCCTATCGGCCCATCGAACCATTAGAGCCCTTGATCAAAGCAAAAAGCCAACCACACCAACATCACAAAAAGATAAAAGACTTCATGTGAGAGATAAGCATAATAAAAATATAGTTTATTAACTAAAAATTTATTTATAGAAGTTTGTCAAGAAGAATGCACCAAAAACAAATATAAAAAGGATGAAGAACTAGTCTTCATCCAAAGAAAACATCCTGACCTTCTTGTCACTATTTCTGGAGTAGAGGTGCCTTAGGTCCAGCTTCGGAACCATCTTCTTCAGACACGGCTAGTAGTCTTCAAAGCCCTGGATGAACCAAACTAAAGACACCTCGACAAGCTCATTCTCAAAGTCTGTCGAGATCTTGTATTCCATGATGCACTTGTACCTAACCTCGATGAAAACCTCCACTACAGCCTCGACGATCTCCCCACTATCCCTGGGTAGAGAGGGATTCGCTCCAAGCCTTGTCGACCCTCCAGAGGGAGGCAAGGCCTAGCCCGATGGAAAAGGAGTCTAGAACGACTCTGACACAGCAACCTGTGGCCTCTTGGCCACAACCGACTTAGTCCCCACTAGGGACTGCGATGGGTCAAGGACAAAAATCTCTAGTTGAATACTCCTCACCCTCTTGGCTGAGGACTCTCGGCTTGAGGAGTTCATCTTATTTTTTACTGTCGACTTGATGGATGACAGCAATGACTTCATGACTATAGGACAAGAAAATGAGAATCTACCTCTGAAGATTACTATGACAAAAAAGCGATCGATAGTTGGATGGCAAGAAAATCCACTGGATGGGTGGTCTATTTATACAGATCATCAATAGTGTGGATCGGATCATCAAATCTCTAGATCTTGTCATTTGGCCAGCTTTGAAGCGATGGACCATCCGACCCTTCAACACACCCTTATCTGATTGAGTCGTGTGAGACAACTTATGAGGCATGCCTTGAAACTTACCATGGCTTGTCACATGGCAAGCCTTAGATGAGTTTAGTGGCAATCTCTAGATTTCTTCCCTTGGAAGTATCATCCTGTGACTCCTCAAGCTCTCTCCCTAATAAAGGCAGCGTAAATTACGAAATGATACATCATTAATCTCCAGGAGTTTTTTCCAAAAGTAGTAATATAGGTGCGTCCAAGAGAGAACAAGATCGACGATTCAACTAGCAAGGCGACTACTCCCTTTGCTTAAAGCTCAAAGATCACTTTGAACTCAAAAGTGGGGTGTATATATTGCAGCAGAGATCCACCGACCAAGACTAATCTTCCATTGAGGTGCACCTAAGATAATGTAGTGAGGTTACACTAGCTGTGAACCTAGGACCATCAATTTGGCCAACTGCATAGGTGAAATATATGTCTGACATTCACAACTAACAATCTCGATTCAGAGAAGATGGGAGAGAATCTTTCCTCAATAAAGTACCAGAACATGATCTAACGGCTTGTAAAGCTACGCCTAACAAACTTATAGATTCTGGCTAGTGGCCTATAGACTCAACCTTCATATAAAAAAGATATGAAGAGGACCCTCAGGTAAGCAAGAAAATAAAACACAAGCAATTCAAGAGAAGGGCAAGCCCTCTTTGCTCTTGACTCTCACTTTTTTTTTCTCTCTACTATTTCCAAAGCTCAGACTAACTTATGCATTGGAGGGTCTCTCTTTAAAACACCCCCAACGAGTGTAAACTTCCTTTGCAGATATCTTTCGACGTCACAAATATCAGGCGACATCCAATTCCAACTATATCAGCACCTCTTTGGAGACTTACGGCAATAGGTCTTATGTTTATTTTTCAGAGAGAGAAGATAAAACCAATATTATAGAGGTTGGTATTTGATAAATTCTCGAGTAATGGTAATCTATATTTAACAAAAATATCTCTAATAAAGCTGCATATATAATCATTGAATTTAGGAAGTGTTTGGTTGGAGAGAGTTGGGGTTTAGAATCGGAATGGGAATGGATTACATCTATTCCAACCGTTTAGTTGGAAGGAGTCCTATTTTGATTCTGATTCCGATTCCGGGGTGAAAAGAAAAATGGCCCAGTCTACCTAAAACTTAATCCCTACTCTCCTTTAAGGATTTAATTTTTTATTCTGATTTATCACAAACCAAATACTTCGAGGAATTTGGCTATTTCGAATTTCATTTCAATCCATTCCAATTTTTATTTTGATTTGGATTCCAGTTGCAAAACAAACACTCTCTTATCGTGATGTCTTCCCAAATTTATTCAATAAAGATTGTTGTAAAAAAATTAAGATACAGATGAAATTATGAAAAATATTATATGATTATAATCATTATATAAAAATTGATTAGAGATGATAATTCTATTTTGATATTAAAAAAATATTTTATTTTAAAAAATATATTTATAAATTTTATCATATTCATATATAGAAATCTCCAACTAAAACGTAATAATTTTTTTTTGATTAATCAAATATAATAAAAAATATTTTTTTATAATTTATTTTAATAAATAATTTTTAAAAATCATCGGACAATTCCATAACTAACATCCCAGCCATATGGACCCTCGGTTATTTTGTCAATAAAAATCGTAGTTAGTTATGTATTTAAAAAAAAAAAATTGGAGCCGGTTAAGAGGGGAGCGGACTCTTGCCTCTCGGGCTGGGGCCCCTCTGACGGGGATTAACGGGTGTCGGTTCCCGTCCTTTTTGAATCATGCTTTAAGATTCTAATTTCTCAGATGTGTCATGGCTGTCTATATGTGTGACGCATTTAGGGAGACCACCGTGTAATTTCCATTCCGATTGAACGTCGGTGCCTGTCGCCTCCCTCCGGTAGAAGAAGGAAAGAAGGATAAGAAAAAAATTGGGGACGATGGCTGATCAGACGGCGATGGGGAACGATTTCGAGACGAAGGCGGAGAAGAAGCTCAATGGATGGGGTCTCTTCGGATCCAAGTACGAGGACGCTGCCGATTTGTACGATAAGGCCGCGAATTGCTTCAAGCTTGGCAAGAAGTGTAAGCATCCCTTTCTTCGTCGTCAATCTCGTTCCTTTTGATCGGTTCTTTTTATGATCTTAAAGGTTCGGTGCACAATCTGTGATATTTTTCGGTTTGACCTTTTTGATCGGCCGGTGTTGGGGAGTGATTCCTTTTCATCGGAATTTTTCCCACTTTTTTAAGATTTAGAAGAATACGTGATCTTAATGTGAATTAATTTGGATTGGGATGTACAAATGTTGGAAAAAAAGGATGGATGATTAAACAATATAATAGATGATAAAAAAATATTTTTTTCTGAACCTCTGCAGTTGATCTTTTGAACTTTTTTGTCATTTATTGAAACCAATTTGGCTCTCTCTGAAGATGGGTAGTGAACCAAGAAATGAAAACTGGCTAGCAACTTTCAGGGGAAATAAGAGAGCCTCTGACAAAATCTTTGTATACGTCTAGTTATTGTAGTTGGTAACTTAATTTAAAACAAGATGGTTTTACTTCATGAAGCAAAACCTGGAGACAGATAATGAGACGACATCAAACTTGGACCATCCATGTTACCATTAAACCACTGAGATAAAATTACCATTGATCAGATGATGGTGAATGACCATACTTTAACTGCATTCCATAGCCAATAGATGGTACAAGTAATACTTAATCTTTTATTAGTTAAAATCAAATATTTTACCCACTCTTAGAGGTCCACTGTCACTCTATCTTCATGCTACTATTTGCTTCTTTTATGCACCTTTTTTGTTGCACTCCATTCAAACATTCTTTTTGTCATTTCCTGATTTATTTTGTGCTTGGAATCTCTTCATTTCCAATTCTTTATCTATGTAATGTTGCAAGCCTAATTATTCTGATGTAAAGCAAATCTAAAGACATGATATTCATGAAAATGAAACTTGATATTAAATCAGATTGGGAGAGTGCAGGTAAAGAGAGTAAGCTTCAATCAAGTCCTTGATCAAGCTACTCCATGGTTACCCCATATTATCGGAAAAGCCAGGACACTTCTTTAGTATTTCAGATGTAACAGTTGCATTAATTAAATAATGGCCTACTAGAAGCACGATGGCCAATTAATGCAAGCCATAACATATTATGGGAAAGTAACTTAGAGTAAAAGGTCTAGATGCATTAAAAGTGATAATGGGTTCGTTTTTTAAGGAGAAAATATTATTTCTAAATATACGAGCCTACAGGTTTTTATAGGCCTTAGGCTGCATAGTTTTGTAAATATTTCTGAAAAGAAACTCAATCTGATATTCTAGTTGTTGAAAACTCAGTTCCTTTGTGTCTGCATGTTTGTATAGACTGTGTATGCAGATTCTCATGGATATCTATAGATAGCATACTCAAATAGATTGTTCTATCAAAATGCAATATTAATGTGTAATCTTCTTGTTAACTGGGGCTTGACCTAGTGGTCACAGCCCTCTGCTCTGCAACCGGAGGTTCTGGGTCCAATTCCTCACTGGTGCATCCTAAAAATTTGAATCCGGGTAATTATGGTGCGAGTGGGTCCACCCCCCCTCCTCTCTCTCAAAAAAGTATGATCTTCTTTTATTAGTTGCCAATCTAGTTTTTATTGCAGTTCATATGAGAAGGCCAAACCATCATTGGTAGACTACATGTGGCTGGTTGACTTGGTTTAGTCAGCATTTTTTTCATTTTCATGATAGGAGTTGTGCCTTAAAATATGTTGATGCAAAACCTCAAATCTGAGCTTAGAGGCCAACTTGGACTTGGACTAGGGGCTAATCTTGGTGTTTCCATGGTGTATGTTGGCCCAGACTTATATGGGTTTGGCTTGATTATGACCCATTTGTGGCCCACACCTTTAATATATCAATCAATAACAGACCTTGTGTGATTGGAATTAAATTGTGGAGTTGTTTGGTCATGAATGTTCTATATTATTCTTATCACATTGGATGATGAATATCGAAGATGCCAAGAAATCAATAGGGGCTATATTATTTTATTTAATTTTTTTGTGAACTAGGTGAAATCAGGTCATAGTTATCCAAAACCAAGTAAGTTCAGCAACTGAGCCAACTGGCACCCTCAACAATGGTTGTATTGTCATACTATTTGATTAGCAAATAGTTGTGGATTATGTTTTTAACCATGAAGCATATTTCCTGGATTGGATCCTTCGATTCTTTTTTTTTTTTTATATATATTAGAAAGATTGCTTGAAGGATGATCCTTATTTCAGTACTCGTAAGAGGGTTTAGATGGACCATCTATCATACATATTTTTTAATTGGGAGGTCGTTGCTTTGCCAATTTATTACTAGATATTTGACGATTGTTTTGCAATATTTTTTTCTAATTATTTGCACCATGTCTAGTAACTAGAGTGTTGCCCAGAGATACAACCCAAGAGGGGCGGGGGGTGAATTGGGTTTTTCAAAACTTTTACTAATTTAAACAAGTCTGCAGAACAGAAATACATATATACTGAAAGTGCAGTGAATTAATGAGCAGAAAATAAATGCAACGAATGAATACGATTACACACACACAAACACAAAGTTTTATAGTGGTTCGGTATCAAACCCCAACACCCACATCTACTTCTCATGCAACCTTCTTGGGAATTTCACTATAATCTACAGATTACAATAAGATTGTTTTTTGGATTTACAATCTGAATCCAGTTGATTTTACGGGCTCACTAATCAAAAGCTATCCCCAAGCCACTCCTAGACTTGTACAAATCCAATTCAAGACTTAGATGAGTCTATCCTCCAAGTTTCAAATCCTATTGAAATTTGAAATACAGAAAATGTAGGTGCAGAAATTTAAATACAAATACAAACTCCTTGATGAGCTGATGTGAGACTTTGATGCATAAGATGAGAGGTTGGAGGGCTTTTGCAATGAATGTTTCCTTCGTTCACTTGAGAATGACTTGATTGCACAGCAGGTTGGGTGGTTGGAATGGAGTAAATTCTCTTGAAAGCTCTCTTGAAGGCTGAACAGAATTTTGAAATATATTTCAAACTTTTCTCCCTTGTTGCTTTATTTTCTTGAGTTTTCTTGCTTTAATAATCACTTAGAACCCTTCTAATCCAAGTTAGGATCACTAAAAATAGGTTTGTAGCCGTTGGAGTGTGAGAAATAGCTGTTTAGAGCTTTCTGGAGCAATTCTACAGAGTTTTGAAAACTAACCATTAGAGCTGTCAAATGCTGATGAGTCGGCTTATTAGATCCTTGAGTCGACTCAAGTGAGTCAGTTCATGGATTTCTTGAGTCAGCTCATGCGACAGGGTCAAAAACAGCTTCTCTATCTTTCCTGTGCCGGTGCTAGTCTTGCGTGCCTGAGTTGGCTTATACTGTGCGTGCCTGAGTCGACTCAAACGACAGGATCCAAAGTAACCACTTTTGTTTTTGTATCAGTGCCCGTTTGTGTGCTTGAGTCGGCTCATACTGTTTCTGAGTCGACTCAAAGTCCATGCCAAATGTTGAAAGCATGCCAGAGTCTATCTGTGTGCATGAGTCGGCTCATTATGTGCATGAGTCGACGCAAGATTTGTGCCAAATGCTGAAAGCGTGCTAGAGTCGACTCATCATACTCTTGAGTCGGCTCAAGGTCCTGTTATCTTGAAAAAATATTTGGCTTGACCTCTTTAATTCTTCCTTCTTGAATCTTCCATTCAAAAGTATTAAACTTCATGGAGATAGGATCCTAGCTTCTTGAAAACTTCTCTTAAATACTCAAATAATTCATTAGTAAGAAAATATACTTAAAGATTTTGTTATTCATTAAAATCAAATCTAGGGTCAACATAGAGTGATCTATCCATGTCCATAAGATCATTAATGTTTTGCTACGAATAAAGTTCATAATATCAAACTTCTTCCAATGCTAGCCATCCTCTCTTGTTGTCAATGCCTTGTATTATGGTTGATATCCATTCACATGCCAAAGAGATTGTTTTAAGCAACAAGCAGCTTAGTTTCGATGCCTATTAGCATGTGTAAAGATTTACACTAAGGTCCCGTTCTTTTGTGGGTAAATATTATGGGAAAGTTAGTCAACTTTCCTACTGACCAACTTAATATACTTATCCATGTTCTCATGCTTTTCAGGATGGGTAAGTTACTTTCTATGGATAGCATTTACCTATGAAATGGGAGAAAAATCTTATCCATCTAGAGGATGGCTAAATCATTTTTCCATCAGTCAGTAAAGTAGGCATTTAATTTTATTTCTAAAATACCCCATCCTCATTTTCAATGCCTCCATCATTCGATGCCGAATAACTTAGTCATCCATTTTCTCCAAACCTAAAATGCATAAAGGGTATTATGAGAAATGTGGATAAATTTTAGCAACTTATCTAGGAAAGCAATAATGCAAAAGAACATAGATAACAGATTTTGAAGCCACTTTTCCATGTGTAAAAGAACATGGGTAAATTATTTTCTTATCTAAATGTTGCTTGGGGAATATTTACTTAGGAAAACATAGATCCTCAGGTAAATTTTTTACCCACAAAAGAACGGATCCTAAAGATGAATTTAATTTTGGATCAAATTGAGAAAGAGAGGGAAAAGAGACATGGCTAGAGAAATAGGGAGAGAGAGGAGATGTTATAAGAATTCACAATCAATCGGAGGAAGATAATTACACGGGATCCACAATGTTTAAGAAAAAACAACTAAAATCTCTCTAAACAATTCAGCTTAGTGTTCTTTTAAAGACATGCACTAGTATGTGGTCCTCAACTTTCCAACTTATCCAAATTTTGAAAAATATCTGTTTCAGTCATAATTATTATGATCTATGGAACCTTCCATGTAAAAAAAATAAAAATAAAGAAGAAAGACAATCTTAGATACTCTTCTTAAACAGATGGGCCTGCAGAGTTGATGCAGTCTAGTTAACAACTAAGGCTTCCTAAACTAGCTGGAAAAAAAAAATACAGAAGTGAAAACTAAATAATTCCATCTGTTACTCTTCATTTTTTTTTTAAAATTCTCTTGTTAAGTTATAAAGGCATATGCTAACCATGTGATACACAAGCTCTTCTTCATGTCACTGTCATGATCTAATTCTATTAGATGTATACTAGTCTATCTATTGATTGTTTACTAGATTCAAGATTATGAAAAAGAAAAAATTCTCATATCAGTTTATCTCCTGATCATCAGTCTACATTAGTATTAGTTGGCTTCTTAAGATATGATGTGGAAGTTTCTCCTGTAATTGTCTATCCATCAAACCAAAAGGATGTACTGGAAGTAGTGGCAGAAATTTTCCTAATCAGGCTCTTCTTGTTACTACTTCTGGATGTCTATATTGGTTGGCTTCTGAGATACAGCAGAAGTTTCTTCTATAGTTGTGTATCACTTTGCCCCTCAAGTGTTTTCAATTGGTGTTGCAAGTTCAAAACAATTTGAGGATTAAAATTGCATTGAGTTCTAATGAGACATCCCATGGGACACCAGGATGGAATATCATCCCATATGTCGGGACAGAGCCGTCATGATCAGGACATCTTGGGATATCTCTTGTTCCAAGTGTTGGAATGGGGTGGGACGGCAGCACGTCCCCTTTCATGGAAAAACCAGCGCAGCCCCATTCCACAAAATTTAAAATCTTGATTCAGTCTACTGAATTTTTTGGACCAAGGACCCCCTCCATTTTTAGGAGTACATGTTTCTTTCAATTGGATGGTATCCATAGGATCTTTCAAAAAAGTCTAAAAACAAACCATGTCGATAACATAGAATTCTTCTAGGCTAATGGAATAAAACTAGCCAATAAGATTGAAGAAGGTTGGCTCCAAGAAATTGAGATTCCTAATATCCTGGCTTTGTAAAAGATGGATCAAAGGGATATTCAGATTTCAGAATACCCATTATAGCACAATCTTAAATATTTTAAGAGAAATAGTCCTTAATTTGAATGATCTACAAATATTTTTCGACTTGCAATCTTTGCTGAAAAGTTGTTCTTTTCTTTTGTTTAGCTCTAGTCTTGTAAACTCTAATGGAACTTTCCCTATGTTTGTTAAGGAAGATTCCTCGCACATGAAAACGAAAGTCAATAGCAGAAGTCAACTGAGAAACCTCAACTTTGACTTAGTAAATTCAACATCACCCCTTTGCATTATCTTTTTCTAGGTGCAAGGTGTGTGATTCCATGAGACTGGTAAATAATCATCAAAACAAAGGACAGCATTATCTGAGGCCTCTTCTAGTCTTGAAGAAACCTATACAGGATCTGTTAAATGTAACCGAGCAAGATGGTTCTTGGATACTGACAGTAGTCCAATATGCATTCCACGTTGAAGTGAAGACACTTAAGTTCATAGAAGGCAGCTTCTATCAACACTGCCATAAACCCTTCCAGAGTCGACCTTGAAATCTACTAACTCCTGTATTCTCATCAATGTTATTGTCCCGTTGACATTGTTTAAGGCTTGGGCAAACAGCTGGGATAGGTCATTTTCAACATGGTTGAGACAGGGTAGACAGTTTATTGGTGATGTCGTTCTTGGCCTGCCAGTTTTTGTAAACCCAACAGAAAGCCATTAAAACTACTCTACATAGAGCCAACAAAGAAGTTGAAAGGGGCATGATAATATGGATTTTGCCTTACAGCTGTTTGCAGACCAGCTTATGACAGCTTATGATTGTAGAAGATCACTTGGTGTAAGTTAATTAAGGCTGACATCGTGGGCATTCCATGAATGACTGCACAGGGCTTGACATTGGATACTAGTGTTTTAGTGGTTTAAGGGCAAAGGAAAAGGATTTTGATACAAAATGCAGCTGGGCTTAGGGGATTAATGGGGCAAAATGCATCAGATGTAGGTCCTGTTGGTGTGGGTAGGGCTACAAGCAGGAAGGGTTGAATTGGAGTTTGGCACAATCTAATCTAATTCATATTTTATTCAGGTCAGAAATTTCAATTCAAGCCTAGTCCATTTTAATATGGTGGGTCACATCATTGTTATGAGTTTATTTGTTGATCCATGGGTTCTAGGAGTCAAATTGGGACTAGGAGGGCCCAAACACAATAATCATTATACAACATATAGACTTTCTCAACATTCAACAACCTTATCACATGAGACAAAGTGCAACCACATGTATATCACCATCAATACTTAATAATTAATTACATAAATTTCCTAGTAAAAGCATATTAATTTCTTAAATTTATTGTGAGTTGTCAAAATCATTCTTAGCTTTTCAGTAGTTTGGATCTGGATTTGTTCACTACTGATCTATATCCAATCCATCTTTGAAAATTGAAACAAGCAGTATTTTTTTTTAAACCAAGCCTAGTCCACTTGACTTTGGTATATGATTGTATTGGGTTATTCTAGGGTTGGTTCCAGATTAGAAGTACGTCAGTACAATCCACTTGCCACCCTTTGGGTGGGGTGTGTGACATGGCATGTTGGCTAAATGGTTGAGGAGGTGAGTAGCCAGTCAAAAATCGGGCACGTGGATGGCCAAGTAGACATAGAGTTGCAGGGTATGCATTTGATGGAGGGTGCTTGTTTTGGGAGCTAGCTAAGAGGAAAGCAGTAGGCAAGCTTAGGTTGGGACATAGGGGTTTTTGAGGATGTCTTTTGTACCATCTTTCAACATCTTGATGGATATTTTGTGACAAACAATTTTCATAGTATTCGTCATGCGATTATTTTAGGCATCACATCTGGGTATTTGGGCTTGAAAATTAAAATTCATAGCAGATGTGTACATGCATGCATATATGTACTATGTATGAATGCATTTATATGATTTCTAGGAAAATACTAATTTATCTTACATTCATATGAATACATGCATTGTAATTTTCAGTCTTCAAAGATTTAAGTTATTGAGAACCATCTACTGATTTAGCAGTCTAGTTATATTTGTGGTATTGAATTGTGTGACTTTTCAGTTCAATCAAATTCTTGACAAACTGGAAATCCTATTAACGGGCATTCCCAAATTTTTAGTTGATATATTGCATTAATATCCTTTTTGGGCCAAAATTTTTTAGTCGTAATAATATTAGGTCTGCCACAACTAATTTCTGTAATTATGTTCTCCTCCATGTTTATTATACAACAGAATTATGAACTTCAATGTTCTCCTCTTGTCAGAATATAACATCAAAAAACATCTCCTTGTAAGCCATTGCACTTTTCTCAGTGGTTGATGTGTCTGATCAAAAGCATCATATAAATTAAGGAACCATCTTCGGCATGAGTGAAGATCTTATGCTTTTTAAATGTATTGGTATTGCAGGGGATAGAGCTGGAGCAATATACATCAAACTTGCTAATTGTCATTTAAAGGTCTATTCTTCTCTTTTCTGTTTAAATACTACATGATGTTGCTGTCTACATCACTGTAATTTTGTTCATCTTAATTTCCAAGTACAGTTGGCAAGCAAGCATGAAGCTGCTTCAGCTTATGTCGATGCAGCAAACTGTTACAAGAAAATCTCAGTTCAAGGTATTTTCTGCATCAGAGAAGTTTTTACTTGATAAGTTCTGTAGCTCATCTTAAAAAAAAAAAAAGAAAAGAAAAAAGGAAAAGATTTTTACATAAGGCTAGCCTGTCTACAGGAGATGTATCGGTCAAGTTAAAAAATGTTTTAGTATCATGATTAGGTTTCTTTGGGACAATCATGATCTAAAATTTGAGTACTGATGTGTACATGTTGCACCATATCTTACTGGTGAGGATTGGTATTAGTACGCCTCACTTTAATAATGTGTATTGCCACATAGTACATCACCACATTTTTGTTGTGCTAGCACCAGGAGGCTTATCGTGTGTCTGTATATTACTATATCATGCCTGTCTATATCCGTTAAGGTACTAGTACAGGTACTAGTATGGGTGCTTCAATCTTCAATCATGACCTTGAGTCTTTCTTCTTTTTTTTTTTCTTTTTTTTTTTTTTTGTAAATCTTATCTTTTTCTCTTAGCTCTTTAATCTCATCTGATGCGGCCACTATGTCAATCTGGTGAATAGGTCCCTTGGCATGCTAGCCTTGCATAGAGCATGATGGTACAAGAAAACACCATTTTCACTATTTCAGTTAAAAGACTGACTTTGAAGTCCAAGTGTAATGCTTGTTGACAACAAAAAAGTTCTTTTAGGTTTTGCAGCCCATGTGCTACTTTTGGACTACTTTAGTAATTTAAAAATACATGTAAATCTCTTAGACATAAATTTTCTATTGAGGATTTAACTGGGTTTTCTGTAGAATAAATGAATTATTTTAACTATTTTATGCCATCAATTTGTTTTTCTATTAAGGAAGTGTCTCTGGTACATAGATTGGAAAAACTTGATCATGAAGTTTGTAGAGGGTTGGTTGATTGCTGCAGGCTGACATTCCTATGATACTATAGACGTCAGTACTTCAACTTCAAGTTGCAGTCATGATTAGATAATTGAAAGTGCTTAAAGACTTTTTTAACTTATTGATGTTGTTATAGTGCTTCAAAGGTAATTTATGGCTTGGTGGAGGTTTCCTTTGCTTTTATGAAGAAAAATATTTTGGTGATAGAAGTTGGAGTGCTATTGGCAAGATATCAACATGGAAGCTTTCAGAAGTTCCCAGATTTATTTTTGTTATTTATTCAGTGTAGGTTGTAGCATATGCTACATCATTTGAATCATATAATGCAAAACTTAGATAAACTTATTAGATTCTTAGTCATTGGGTGATCTTATGGCATTTATATGGTCTTACTTTTACAAGATATATTTAAGGAAGGATGCTAACACCATCAATTGTATCACAAGACAATTTCTAACCAAGGTGCACCGTCTCAGTACCGGACTCCATATCAGTAAAATTTTATTATAATGTCGATACACGGTTCGGTATGTTACAATCAAGGATTTAAGTCCCGACGGGATGGGGGCCATCTCGATCGTCCCATCTCGTTCCTCTGAGATTCCATCATCTGAGACGGGTGCGGGACCCCGAAACGAGCGTCCAGCCTCTATCCCGACCGTCCCGCCTTCTTTTCGGTCGGATCACACGTCGGTATAGCCATCCTGGTCGGGACTCGCACTATTTTTTTTTTTGATTCATCACCAAGAGGGAGGAGCATGGGAGGGAGGGAGCCGTACTTACCTTTTTTTCTGCTGCCGTCATCATCGTCATCGGGAGGGAGGAGCATGAACGGGAGGAAGGAGCCGCTCGTGGAGGAGCATGGACGAGAGGAGAGAGAGGAAGGGAGGAGCACGGACGGAAGGGAGGAGCCGCTCGGGGAGGAGCACGGATGGGAGGAGAGAGAGAAGGAAGAAGGAAGGTGTTCAGATCTCCGATGAGGAAATAGGGAGGAGGGAGGGTCTGTTGAAACCCTTGAGGCAGTTTTCACCTCTTTCGGGCTGATGCACAGGGGACAGCATGCAATCGGGAATTGGTGAAATACAAGGGGTAGCGTGGCATGGGATTTGATGCAGCCCCAAGACTCCCGATGTCCAGATGAACTAGGGCAAATCCCGAAGCCTATGCATGGTGGATAGCGAACAATCGGGAATTGGTGAAACATAAAGGGCAGCGTGGCGTGTTATTTGCCATGGGCTTTGATGCGGTCCAATTGCACATGCACTAGGTCCAAGTGAAGCAGGGCAAGTCTCGGAGCATATGCACGGTGGACAGCGCACAATCAGGAATTGGTGAAATACAAGAGGTAGTGTAGCATGGGATTTAAAGCGGTCCAATTACACCTAGTACATACAATCATGATATGGATTTCTTTCGTGTATTGCATGATGCGATCCATTCAATCTCGTCCATTCGATCGCATCCACAGGATAGCTCTCAAAAGTCAAAATATTTTGAGTTTGTGATTTCTCTCAACCCGAGCATCGGCCCATAGGCCTCACACAGCTGCTCCGATCGATATCCATGACTCCACTCAATACTCATCTATTCATGTGTGAATAGATGCTGTTTAGGCCAGGATTTCTATCTTATATATTTCTTTAAATCGGACAAATCACATTCATCCGTGCCTTATCTTAGAAGTTCAAATATATTTAAACAATAAATAGATCAGCAAAATTTCAAGATAAATTCAAATAAATCATATTCATCTGTCCTAAGCGTGTATCGGGACACCCGACTGGGACGGCCACCGGGACGGGGTAGGATGCGGGACGGGGTAGGATGCGGCAGGATGCGGGACGTCCCTTTTCAGGAGAAAATTAGGACGCCCCTGTCCCACGGGATTTAAAATCTTGGTTATAGTAGTATCGATGCGGAAAAGTATGGTGGACGAGGGATGGGGCGGTACAGTAAACCATATTTCTAACATTGTGCAGCTAAAAGATTAGAAAGAGCAGCCAGCAAGCCCTGCATATTTCCTTGGATGGGCCTCGCTGCTCAAAGACAAGCAGCATAAACTAGTTTTGTTTGGCCTTTTCTAAGGCCTTAAGTTAGCTTATTTTAGTCACCTTTCGCCCATCTATTTAAGCTTGTAGTTAGGGGAATATGAGGCACCCAGGTGTGGGCCAACCAAGTCGATGCTGGCCAGCTCCTTTTTGAGATGTGGTAGTTTCTCTTGTATTCGGTGTCCAGCAGGTGTTGTTTTATTTACTGTTTGAAGTTCTAACAATGACAGCAAAAGAAGAAAGTTTTAATTGGAGCATTGACTCAAACCATGGAGATTTCTTTTGCTACACAGTCATTCCTATTCCGGGTTTTATTCTGCTGGTTGTTTTCTGTATTAGAGAGTCCTAGTGAACTCAAATTTGGCTCTAAAAAAGGAGAATTGAAGCTTATGTTAGATGGATGTCTGATGCCTTTCTATGTTAGGGAGTGTTTATTCAAGTCACTAGTCTCCAACTAATTTTTGTTGTTGGAGATTTTTGTCACAATTGTGTCTAAATATTTCCTCATATATATATACTGGAAGTAGGAGTACGGAACTTTGCATGGTTAACCTACTTTGAGAGATAACATGGTGGAAGGGTCACTTCTGTCCTTCTTTAATGATTTCTTCTTAATTCTCTTGCAGTTCTTCTACTGTTTCCTCTTCGACTTTATATCTTTTTGACTAGTTGAGTTTTATTTCTGCTGTTACACAGCTGATTAGTATTCTTTTATTCTAGCTTGCCAGCTGATCTAATATATCTGCTGCATGGAGCCTCTTTATGGCATTGGTATTTAAACTGGTGTCAGATTATGATGTTTGCTGCTTGAACAAGTTACCTACTGTTTAGAGTTTCTAATTTCTAATGACTTGTGGGGCTTACATCATAATCCATTAAGCTGAGTTCCTTGTATGATTTATATACATTTGTAGATCACTGAATGTTTGGGTAACTGCAGATATTGATTATATATTTCATAGGGTATAATATTTTACCAAGAGATAGCACAAAGTGATCAATCTGTTATTATAGTTTGTCATGATATGGCTAAATAAATGATAATTCAATGGAATAGCAAGGAGGTAGAAAATATGGATTAGTAATTTGGTAGTGTCATATTGTTTATGGCTGGGATCTGGTGAAAAATTTATTTGACACTAGTCAATTAGATGCGTTGTTTATGACTATTGTGCAACAACATGACTCAAACACATAAGATGAGCATTGCCATGATCAGATTTTTTCCATTTTGGATGGTTTTTTATGGAAGCACTAACATGGTAAATTTTGAATTCCGTTATGCGGAGAAAGCTAACTATTGCACAATATAGTATAGTACCATGAAGAATCAAATATGATTATTCAAGACACGGTAGGAGTTGAATCATGTTGGTGGTCTAAGGAAAGAAAAGTAACTGCTAGTGAACAATGATTGGCCACATCAACTGTGATAGACTATTGATTGTGAGAGGGTCTAGAAATTTGTTGTGAAGAGGTTTTGGTTTTGATGGAGGAGGGGCTTGATTTTGTCTGGAATGGTTAGAATGATGAATCATGACATAGAAAACCCTGATGGGCGTCAAGAGTATGTGACAATGCTTGGATTTATGTTGGATGTCATCCTTCATATTATTGACTTGTAAGGGAAATTCCTAAAAATGGTGTTAGAGAAATGTCAATATTCAGAGGATGGCCAAGCACTACCACACAGTGATATATTTGTTGTAATAATTTGTTGTACAAAAGGTTAGGGAGGCGAATATAATTTTATACAGTTGGAGTTTGGCTGGATGTAGCGGATCTGTAATTTAGAAATGCTGTGATCATTCCTTTGCCTTTAAAATCTAAGGTATATATTTTAATTACAACAATCATATTTTAATTACAACAATGAGTTAACAACAACTGTTTGAGACTGTTAGGCTGCAAAAGATCTGCAAACACATTGAGACAAGCATCGGTAGAGTTGAGAATTTGTGGTCTATTTCTGAAACAACTAATTGAAGAAGCAGAAGTGAGTCCATCTTATATAAAGAGAGTGTGCTTTGCTTTGCATATTTATGTCTTGTACTGACAAATAGAATAACACTTAATAGGTGATAATGGTGGGGGACTGTGACATAGACATTAACTGGATGAGGCTTCTTGGTTATACCATTCAAGCATAAAGGTGTGGGTGGGTGGGTAGGCTGGAGTGTCTGCCTCTTTAATTATCGCAAACCCATGGAATTCATCATCTATCCAGCATCTGTTGAAGTTCTTTCTATAACTTCTATTAATTAATTCTCATTTTCATGTGAGGTTAGTAGGCAGCATTCTGAAATCAATTTGTAATGCCTTATTTCTATATTGGTAATTTTCTGCAGATGCTGCACAGTCCTTAAACCAGGCTGTGAATCTTTTCCTGGAGATAGGCAGATTGAACATGGCTGCAAGATACTGCAAGGTAGTAAATTTTCTCAATTATTTGAAATATAGTTACATTTAGACAGATTCAAATGTAGAAATCCTTTTATGCTTGCTTTAGCCATTATTTGTTCTGACCAAGTCAATAATAATATGCATTGTTGGTTGATACTTGCATTTTTTCCTTTTGGTGAAGTGTATTGGTGTTATTTTTCACCTTACGATGTGTAATTTACTTGTTGGGTAATTTAACTTAACTGTATATTCTTTCTCCAGAACGACATAATGTTATGCTGACTGAGGATATCATGTCTTCAATTACAGGAACTTGGTGAGTTGTATGAACAAGAGCAGGATTTCGAGAAGGCCATGGATTACTTCGAGCGGGCTGCTGATCTTTTTGAAAGTGAAGAAGTAACAACTTCTGCCAACCAGTGCAAGCAAAAAATTGCACAATTTGCTGCTCAGCTAGAACAGTAAGATTCACATGTTTTGCAACATAAGTTTTTAAAGATTAAGGTTAAATGATGAATGCACTTTTTGTTAGAATATTTATTTGTATTTTACATGTAAATAAGATTGACAGGGTCATTTTTTGTGCCAAACCCTGCTATAGGATATGAATAGTGAATCATATTATCCAACAAAATGCAATAAGCTCAGTTTTATTTTGTTTTCTTTCTTAAAGAACTCCGTTGGTATTACACAAGGCTTTCATTGAACTGGTTTGAATCTTAAGGGAGTGAAGAGAGAAGAGACAAAATTGACTCAACAACTTAGAAAAGTCTATAATAGAATAGAACCTCAATTACATTTTGTTTATATGTAGTACTAATATGTTAGGAGTAAAACATATAGACAGCAAGGTTTTGTAACATTTGTGGTTCCTTATAAGAGCTTTCACAAACTTTTCACAATAATAAGATTTTATTATAGTTGAACTTATTATGTTGTTTAAGAAAACTACATGATAATATTAGACTTTTTTTTTTCTTTTTGAGCAAGGTTGATAGAAATGAAGGTTTGTGTAAATATTCTATCTTTATATTTGTTATTTTATTTGACTTTTTTTTTAAACAATTGTTGTGTTTGCAATCAATTTTAATGTTATCTTTTAAAATATGAATAGCTCTTCTTATCTTGTTGACCTAAGAATCCCTATTGCAACTGTTGGCTAATTCTAGATGTTCACTTGGTTATGGCAATATTCAACGTCGTGTAATTTTTGGGATCACTTTGTGCTTCCTTTGTTCTTAACCCAGTTATACATGCATACAGCAGCATGCATGTATTTAGTTGTACATTTTACTCGGTCACCTTTTTGCTTTTCTTTCTTTCTTTCTTTTTGTTGTATCATGTTAATGGTGTACTGCTTGTGCTACAGTTTTTTCTGTGCTCTAATGGTCTATAATTCTTGTTAAAGAGAACTTATTCTTTGCTTATAGATATTTTCTATAGAAATACCTGTTAATCTGTACGTGTTTCATTTTTTTTAATTTACAGTTGTATATAACAATATTACATCTATCTAAGAGTTTTAAAAATCAGTTTTAGTCTCTTACTCTCTTAGGTGGAGTTTTTATTTTGGTAGTTTCAGTGGTTTCAATAGTTTCACTCCAAGTTTTGGAATATCAGTCAAAAAAAGAAAAAAAATCTCCCAAAAAGATAAAAATTAATAAAATAAAATAAAGGTAAGTTATTTCATATTATTTGATTGTGTTTTGAGTTTTTAAGGATCATAGTTTGTGTAGTTTAGGCAGTTTGAGCTGAAAATAAACTATATTTACTTTTGTTCTTGTACTACATTTTCCACTCACCATAAAATGTAATTTGCTTTCCCTAAATTTCCCCTAACTTTTATACGTTATGTACACTTTTCTCTCCTTTGTTTTTAAATTTCCCACATTTACTTTTGTTCTTGTACCCTGCTAAACTATTCCTAATATTATTCTATTTCATTTTAATAATTCATCCAAGGAAAGAAAAACCCATCTAAATATATTTCATTCTATTTCCATTCTTAGTAACCCATCTAAGCAATAAAAAAATTGTTCCAGCATATTTCATTCATCTCATTTTAATAACTCATCTAACCAAGAAGACACCCATCTAATAATATTTCATTCTATTCCGCATTAATAACTCAGCTAAGCAATATATATATATATATATATATATATATATATATATATGGATATGTATGTATGTATGTAGGTATGTACGTACGTACGTACGTATGTATAAGAATACATTTTATTTCATTATTTCAAGATGCAGCTTACCGTAATCCCTTGATTAATATGCAATCCAATATACTAGTCAGTTTTAGAATACATTAACTATATTCACTTGCTAAATTAAAGAAAATAAAAAAATAATAGTTTCTTGGTTTCAGCAGAAACTACTGAAACTGACTGAACTATATTGAGACCGTAAGTGTCGGTCGGCTCTGGATCAGTTTCAGCTGTAACTGATCTGTTTCTGCTGAAACTTCAAAGTTCAAACCTTGATCGTCTGGTTATGCATTTTACCCTGTATGCTTGTATCTTTTCTTTTCATGCTTATTTTTTGTATCTGTCTAGAGTTATGTAAGCTTGATCCACTTTCATTTGTACTTTTTCCATGGTTTCATCCTCTATACATAAAATTTCTGGGACTCCATGATCTGTCATATTTTTGTAAGAGAATATTTTACTGTTTAGGTACTCTACAAGGAAGCATGTATACTGATAAATATTTACTTTAGATGGTCGTATCTGGTTCTATTATTTGAGATTTGAGACCAGCAGCTTTTGTATTCTCCGAATCTCAGAAGGATTGCTTGAAATTTCATTAGCCACTGTATTAATGCTTGTAGTGAGAATATTGATGCATATTGGAATTTTTTCAGATACCCAAAGGCAACTGAAATATTTGAAGCGATAGCACGAAAGTCAATGAATAACAATCTTCTGAAGTATAGTGTTAAGGGTATTCTTTTTAATGCTGGCATTTGCCAGCTCTGTCGAGGTGATCTTGTTGCCATCACCAACTCATTAGAGCGATACCAGGTAAGTGTTGCTTCATGCAGTAATCAAATTCATTTTTTTGAGACTTTGAGAGCATTCTGAACTTGCTTGTGGCCGTACAGGAACTTGACCCAACATTTTCAGGCACACGTGAATACAAGCTTTTAGCTGTAAGTTTTGACTTGAACCTGCATAGTGGTGGTGTTTTCTCTATCAGTTGTAACAGCATTTTTTAAACTACTTGAGGTTTTGACTGTTGAATTTGCATGGTGAAATACATCAAGGGCACGTTTGGCATTACTTAAGAGAAATATGTGTATAGCTTTCAAAGAAAAACAAGTCCTTTTGCAGAAAATGGTGTTTGATAAATTATTTCGAAAGTACTAGCTTAAAAAGTAGAAGTTATTAAGCAGCTGTTTAGAGAAGCTAGGATTTCTTGCTTTTAGATTATGATGGATTACTTGCCTCTGCCCCATAACTTTTGGTACTTATCCAGAGCCTTATCTCAAGTCCTTGTTTCTGTGCCTTTGCTTCAAACCATCTTGTCCCTTTAAAAAGCTGAAGTTATTAGGCAGCTGTTTAGAGAAGCTAGGATTTCTTGCTTTTAGATTATAATGGACTACTCGCCTCTGCCCCATAACTTTCAACATCTTTATTCTTAACCAAGGCCTTGTCTCTGTACCCATGCCTCAATGCCACTTGTCCCTTCCCCACCCCCATGTCCCCACCTCCTCACACCGTACATGTGTGTGGCTCTCTCTCATGTAAAAGTAGACATTGTCAAACATTTTCCACACAAAGACCTCGCTCCCTCCCTCAACCTCTTCCCCTCTTGCCTACTTTTCTCTTAAGATGGAAGGTGTCAAAATTTTCATGTCATAGCATTTTGGTCAACACACATGCCTTTTGCCGTCTTTTATTATTAATTTATATTATTGTCCTTGGCCTTTTATCCCCTTTTTTTTTTGTGCTTTAAGGATATTCAGAACCAAATTTTAAACAAGCACTGATTTTTAATATTTTTTTCTTTCAATCACCATGTTGAAACATGGTAACAACACTTATCTTTTTACATTTCCACTTGGACAGAAAGATGAGCTTGCTGCCCTTGAAAATCTAGAAAATGTTATTGTTGCATTAAAATCGTAATTTCACAAATGGGGCATGACATATAACTCTAGCCTTAGCCTGAAAGCAATCAGTTATCATCATTCATATACCAGTCCTCATGAGTCTGCTGGTCATGCAGTGAATACACAAGCAAATTCTTCATTGTTGCTTGAACTTATCAAAATCTATAATTTTGGGCTATAATTTGGGGCAAGCCCTTTCCTTGTAGTGCTTTTAACTGACTGCTTCCAGAAAGAACTTTCTATTTAAGCAAGAGTGATGCCAAATATACTGTAGATGTGATATGGTTCAAATCCATCTGCTAACATTTTTTTTTCTTACAAAATTTATTTGCAGCAACTTGCCTATTAGCTGGATTCTATGGATAATAATGTCTTAGGGTGTGGTATTGCTGTCGGTACATTATCATGATTACATATCCCGGATTAAACAACATCCATATTTTATATTGCAGGATTTAGCAGCTTCAGTGGAAGAGGAAGATGTTGGCAAGTTTACTGATGTCATCAAGGAATATGATAGCATGACCCGGCTGGTATATTTTCTTTATGTTAATTGTCTGTCCTGAAATTTCTTTTTTCTGAGGTTATATTAGTTCGTTGCATATTCCAGTTTTCAATTATATGTCATTTTCCTTGATTGGATTTTAGGGAACTAAATAACAAAAATGATCATGTATCAGATTAGAAATGCCAATATATCTGAAACAGACTATGGAAAAGCTATGTCCAATTGAGCAGATCATAACCAATCTAATTACTGGAAATCCAATAATTGCTGGAGATGTTTGAGTGTTCCTACCTCTCCAGAGGTCAGATAGACCTATATATGCTATGCTCTCAAACTATGCCACATAGTCGGACATTCTTTCAGTCAGAAATGGGATTACATATAGCATAGGTGATCAAATGTTATGAAAGAATATTGATGAGATGGAAATATAAAAGCAATAACTAGATTTAGCTCACAAATTTTTAGGATCAGTGTTGCAGTCTATCCCATCTACATGAGAGCACATCCTTGCATGAGCATTGAACCCATGATCTTTTAAACTCAGTCCTAGTTAGCTGCTATCTGTTTGATCCTAGTGAAAAACTTACTTGCAGCAAAAGATTGAAGACCATCATGAAACCTATAACGCCATCCTTCTTGAAAGAAACCAAGCTTCACAAACAAGTAAATTAATGCCAATGAACGCACTCCTCCAACAAATGCCAATGAGGACAAAACTATCAATACTAATAGAGTCTTGATGGTTGTGACGAAGGCAAAAGGGGACAGTTATAATTGTAATGTCAGGGTTTGGTCTTTGGCACCATTTTAATGCTCATTAATTTTATTGAAAAGCGAACATGTCCAAGGATTCCAAACTCTAGTTTAGACAATGAAGATAAGAAGCCTTTTGCTAACAATTCTCAGGCTCTTGACATCCTGGGGCATGCACTTACAGGTCAAATAACTCCAAAAAGCTTGACTGTCATGGTTAAGTGTTGACATTCACCATTCTGGTGGACTCAAGATGTATAGACAACTTATCGATGTTACTTGGCTTGTAGGCTTTCATTCAGCAAGCAGTAACAGTTTCTGTTCTTAATGGAGGGACTTGTGTGCTTGTATGTAGACATAACTCTTCTTTCATACACATGAGTGAAAAATAATTCGTTGCAGATTTTTATCTGCTCTCCCCATTGTACTTGGTTCAGTTAAGTAACCCAGCATACTTCTCTTCTTGTGACACAATAAAATAATAGGCATGGGATTCTTGTTTGAGATACAAGCTTATTCCTTGGAGATGGCTTTGTCAAACTCACCCGTGGAGAATGATTACACACACAGAGTAGAGGGGTCCGGTATTAAGCTTGATGGTGGGCTGTTTTTGGTTGATGATGCCAGCCATGTCTGATGGAAGTTGGTGGTCGATGGAGACTTGAGAGGAGAGAGGAGGTAACAAAGGATGGTGGGGCACTGTGAGGATGAGGAATGAGGGTTTGGAATTTATAGCTTTCATTGGTCTTGGCGTGTGCAATATATGTGGTTTACTCAGTTGTAATCTCATCAGTCATGATTATTTGCACTTGAATTGATAAAATTACTCTTGAGTGTTAGTTTATATTTTAATTTATTCATCTATTAGAGAGAGAATAATGTATTTTATCAAAGAAGTGGAGATTTATAACGATATTCATGAACTGTTTGCAAGAGATGCGATTTGTAGCCTCATAGATGGAGATTTGGGGGATAAACTGGGGATACATTTGCTAACCCAAGCCCAGCTGAATATAGTATAACATGGCCAAGCTTGCTCAAAGTTTAGGTTAGTTTTGATTTGGCCACCAAGCTGACCTAGATGATGGACGGCATCCACATGCACAAAATCAGGTGGATATCTGACATGTCCCCATACATGCCCCCAATTATCTGATCTTTTTTGGCCAAGTCATCATACCCTTTAATAATGGATCTGACTCATAATCACGCTTAAATGTGACACTTATGTAACATATGCTCTCTTTATGGATGTGACATCCTTGGATACATGATGACCTTGGACCTAGGCCTGGACGCAGTCAACTTTTAACCACTTGTAGAAGCAGTCTTATATAGGGGGCTTAACGAGGCACTTCCATGAGGATCACAAGCATCTACCTTAGAATTGGTTGATGATATTAATAATGACAACTTTTATGGCAGGCTCCACAGCATTTTAAAAATATGTGTCTAACATCTTGAATGCTTATGTGGATATCTTTGAGAAGCCTACTGCTCTGCTTCCTACATTCTAGGAAGCATGCCCTTTAATGTTTGTCCGTGTATATATTCTTCAAAAAGGAAGACATCAACCGACGCATCCAACATAAGATTATCCATGGTATTTCTGGACCAAATTTCATGTCTTCATTTGTTAACAGTTCACTAGCTCGTAAGTGCAAAAACACATGGCATGTTTTTTGATTATAATAGGGCATTGAGTAATATCACTATTTTCCCACCACACACACACACACACACACACACACACACACACACAGATGGCATCGCTATCAAAAATTGCTTTTTCTAATTTAGACCGATGGGTATTATCAATTCTCGACATGCCATTTTGCTTGACCAATGCATTGTCCATAGTTCACTCTTCAATGAGCGACAAATTCCGACCTCTTTGGTGATTTGCACTGGTCTTTTTTGACAATATTACTCTATAGTTGATCCTGGGATTATCATTGTTATATTGTTATTGTTATTGCAAACCAACATTTCATGAGAAATCCAATTGCAGTTTCAGTAAGCAGCAAGTGGATTAATTGGGTATATACTTTTCCTATGTGAGGTCTCACCCGTTGCACAAAGGACCCAAAAAAAAAAGAGCACAAAATTGTGGGTTTGGATCAGGCATAATTAACTTGACTAACCCAGAAAAACAATAGATGTTTTGAATGTTTTGGTAATATTTATATTCATCTGAATAATCGTATATGTGTCTGTATGATCCATATCTATTGGTGTTTAAAATGAACATCGATATAGTCATCTGGTTGTATCTGGGTGCATATATAAGCATATAAAAATATAATCTCATAGCCAATCCATTTTCAGCCCTGTGGGCAATAAATTAAGATTTCCCTTCCCCACTTTGTATTTTCTGTTCCGAGTGCCTAAAAGCTATCTAATTATCATAGCTTGCGGACTTAGTAAAATTAATAACGATCCCTTTGTAATGCGATAATATCCTGAGTTGACTTCATGATCTGAGTTTTTCTTTTTCTTTTTCTTTTTTGTTTAGTTTTTGTTTTTTGTATGTTTTTTGTTTAGTTTTAGTTTTAGTTTTTGTCTTGTTACATGTCCTGATCAGAGTGAGAAAGTTGCTGATGTATGCCTTCAGTAGCATGCTAAATCATAGCAACAGTTTGACACTTTGATATAGATATTTTATTTAGCTTATTTGTTTAATATCCATTTTTTCTCTTATTGATACATTGTGGTTATGCCTAACGCTTGCTTGACTTTTGCTGTTTGACACTATTTTGATTCATTGCAGGATCCTTGGAAAACCACACTTCTGTTGAGAGCAAAGAATGCACTGAAAGCAAAGGAGGAAGAAGAAGATGATCTGACTTGAGGCCCATAAATTTCATTGCTTATTCTTTCTTTTATGTTTCTACTTACTGGATGCTGGCTTTTGGTCTGTGCACTATGACGAGTTTGGATATACGAGGATACGCTATGCTTTTCAGCTGTGCGCATGATTCTCACTCATAGAGTTCCTGTTTTCCACCTTGATCATCAGAATACCTGAATTTCTGTAATAAATAGTTGGTTTTTGTTTTTTATTTTAAGTCTGCATCGCAAACAATAGTGCAATTAGTATAACTGGGCAGCTTCGCTCTCACTTTCCTGTGATTCTTTCTCCAACCTTGTCGAGAAGTCCATAGCATTATATGTGTGACCTATTTATTTGTTTGTTGGCTGAGCTCTTCATGGGGACACACGTCAGCTATTATTTCTGTCACGGTCAACTTTGCTGTTGTTACTGGGTTGTGTATTGGTAAACCTTGAAGGCTTTATAAGGCCTCTTAAGGTTCAGATTTGCAGTAATCCCATGTGGGTGCAGACAAGATGAACCAAGCTGAGTATATATTGTTGGGGCTTGTCTTGGCATAGAAAAGTGTTGCTCAAGCTGAGCTCGAGCTTGAGGCATACTTGAATATGTTCAAGCTTGGCTTCATTCTGAACTGAGCTTTTATCAAGCCGAGCAAAGATTTATCTTATTTCTGCAGCCTGCTCATGTTGGGGCTTGTCTTGCTAATGAGCCCAGGTCTGAATTCTGTTTGGCCTGGCCTCTGAAGCCAAATATGCTGCTATTGAACTGATCCCGAGCTGCTTGCGAGCAGCTTGGATTTACAGCCCTAAGTCCCATAGTTGGAGCACACCTGCTAACTTTAGCATACATAACTCATCTACGGGGGGATTATAATTTCCTATTTTGATTAATTGTATCATTTTTAAAATTACTTGTGCACCAAAAATTGTATAATTTGAAGATCTTTAATCTATACGTCAAGTGATTAAAAAATACATCTAATTCAATTTTATTTAGGTAGTTTAATTTTTGATTATTTGATATATAGGTTAGAGATCTTTAAATCATATAATTTTTTATGTATAAGTAATTTTGATGTATTAGATCACGTTCAATAGTTTGGATCATTGATGTAAAATTCTTATTATAGAATTTTGATCTGATTAGATCTGAATTCAAATTCGATTGTCTGATTCTAGTTTGATTGATATATGTAGATGTATGTATCTATAGAGAGAGAGTGGTGAGGATTTTGATGTCATATCTTTTAGTTAATCGAGAGAGTCTAGCGGTCGTTTAGATGACCTGGTGAAGAAAAAAAATTGATACTCATCTTATCTCTTTTTTTTTTTGATAAAAATAGAGCATTCATATAGATTTTATGTGAATATCTACAAGAGTCAGAAAATAAAATATCTATGGAAGGTCAAGGAGCCACTCCCATGCTCGTCTAAAGAATATCCCTGGTGTGCTCAGCAACATAGGTGGCCACCTAGTCTGCTGTCGTGTTAGCCTCCTTGAAAACATGTGGGATGATGAGGTCAGTGCACCCAACAGCCAGGCCACAATATCTTGCAGAAGAGGATGAGATATGACTCTCCATCTACATCCCTATAACCATGTCACTACTGTGGCGAAGTCTCCCTTTATGATGAGATGGTCAGCTTGTAGGATCCGTCGCGCATAAGTGATTCCTACTCAAGTAGCATAAAGCTTAACTCTAGAGACCGTAGGCTTAAAGAGAGAGCTCTTCCTTCGGCTGCCACCAGATCAGAGCCCGACCCCTGGATCACAAAGCCAGCACCACCACATCTGTCTCTAACATTGCCATCAAAATAGATCTTGAGGTACGTCGGAGGTGGGGGCTCCAGGAGATAAAAATCCATTAGATCACTATGTAAGCAAGATGGGAGTCTCAGATCCCTTGAGGTCTCAAAGTCACTTCAGTCATCTCCCTAGCCGAAATAAGGACTCTCTCTAAGGTGAATTTTTTCGAGCACCATCTGGACTCAAACACTATACTGTTCTTTGTTAGTCAGATATCGTAAGTAGTGTAGGCGACTTGGATGGCAACTGCTCTGGTTGCACCACTCTCAGTGCTCTGTCTTAGGACCTCCAGAAAAGCCATGATTGGAGCCTCGGCATAAGCTATCCTGTGACGTTGGCCCATGAGGTACCACACCTATCTAGCCCTCAAACATCAAAATAGGATGTGCTCTACTATCTCATCCTTCAGGCAGCAAGCAGGGCATGCTTTCAAAAAATCCATGCCTCTGTCCCTCAGGATAACCCTGGTCAGCAGATGGCCTCAGGCCACCTTCCATAAGAAGAGACTCATCCTCGGTGCACTCTTATCCTTCAGATCCATCTAGCATCCAAACACCTAATAGGCTCTCATTGAAACAAACGGTATAGATCAGCCATCATGGCTGTTAGGGTACAAGAGAAACTCTAACTTTGACATCCTGACATCCTGGTATCTGATGTTCAAATCTTAAAATTTGTAAATAAAACCGCAAGCGCACGGTGTGCAGAGTAGCACGACCAGCGAGTACGGGTCGATCCCACAGAGACTTGGTTTTTAAAATGATTTTCAAATCTATGCTCAAGCGAGCTTTAACAAAAATCGAAAGTCGAAAGTTGTTTGCTAAAGACAATAAGACTAAGGATCTAGGGTTTTTTTGAATCCACTAGATCTAGATTAGGGAATTCTACCTAGAATTTTTCTTATTGATCCTAACGACTACTCCTCTTGTCTTTCCCAAGCATAGATTATGAAGGGACTAAGGCCCAACGATAATCCATCAAGATTCTTTACAGGGGAGTAGTAACTAGGATCCCTTAGGGTTTTCTCCTCCTATGCACTGAATCAAGCATGAACTATGAAGGGACTCTGACCCAACTGTAGTTCATCAAAAATTCTTGGCAAAAGAGGAAGAAAAAGAAACCCTAAGAAAAAGAAAGAACTCTATGTAAAATCCCTACTCATGATCTAGCTTCATCGCAAACCCTAGAAGGGATGCTTAGCTAGACATGATCTAAATCTACTTGCAAAATTTAAATGCAGAAAAATAAACTACCCTAATTTCATAAATTAAACTATCCTAATTGCATAAATTTAAACTGCATAATTTAAACTAACCTAATTGCATAAAATTAAATTGCATAAATTAAACTATCCTAATTGCAAGAAAAATAAATTGCATAATGTAAAGAGATGAAATTGCATAAAAATAAGATTTTATATATAAAAAAAAATTTATTACAAAAACCTCAAAGCTCGAGGCTTGAAAAGAGAGCTAAAAACCCCACTATCTAGGGTTACAAGCTTGATCGGAAGGAAGAATACCTAAAACAAGGGCCTTTGGGGGCTTTTTATAGGCATTTGGGGGTTATAAGGTTTTCAAAACTTTCGATGTGGGACTAAGAGGTTTTAGGGGGTTTATGGTGCGCCGATGGGTCCATGGTCCATGCGCCTGTTGCTGTGGACCAGGCGGCTAACCAGATCACCAAATCAGTTGATTTTTGACCAATTTTGATCTGATTTGACTCGGGTTTGACCCAATTGAGTCTTCTTTCTTCATTCTTCAATTCCTGGGTCAATTTAACTCCGTTTTGCATAAAATTTGCGCCGTTGGAATCCTCTTTCCTTGTTCTTTCTATTGATGATCTCTTCTTCTGCAAAATATAATAACAAGTATCAATTTCTTAATAAAGTTAGATAATTTAGATATTAATTGATACTTTTTATGTCAATTTGTGACATAAATCACACCCCCCAACTTAATCATTGCTAGTCCCTTAGCAATGTACCAAAATAAGATCATATTCCAAAAAGATCTTTCCTTTGCAAATTAATTTAAGATCGAAATTCAAGAAGTTTTCTAGTATTACTAAGTAATGAGCTTTGAATTAGAATCGGTAGTCAGTCTACTTAGGAGCTTTCTTAGAGTACACTTAAAGTTTTATAGCACTTGTGTGAGTGATAACTAACTTAGTATTTCAGTATTAACTTGTACAGGCCAATTGTATCATTTTTCATAACTTAGTTCGATTAATTTTCTATACACCCCAGATTAAACAAAGAACTAAGGTAGCTTTCACACTGTTTTTTTTTTTTTTTTTTTTTTTTTTTTTTTTTTTTTGCTGAGCATCCTGGCCTTCCCACCACCGTTTGACGCGAATCTCAACACTTGACTTAGGTGAAGAGACCCGGTTACTAGGCTTAGGGCAATCCACATTTACTCTGTGTTTTGCATTTTATTTCAGGCAGGTAGCTCTTTCCTTAAATTCAAATTTCTTCAATTGGGGTGTAGAGAAAATTATCTAATTTAAATAATACTCAAATTCTTAATTGGCCTTACAATTAACACCTACTTTACCTTGTTAGTGTGCATGTGCAATTGGAAGTGCTAATAGTCTTTAAATGACCTAAGCCACCAAGAGTCTAACCAGCTAATCTTCTCCGTGACTCACTACATTAGCAAATACTTTCTAACTTACTCTTATTTCTTTTATAGATTAATTTATTTCATATATATATATATATATATATATATATTATTATTATTATTATTATTATTATTTTTACATAATATATTAAATGCAAGAAATAACTCATAGTGGAAGGAAAAGGAAATGATAACACCTGATTTTGTTCAAGCTCTCCCCTCAACTTGACCGACATTGTCCCCAATGGAGTTTATCTAATTTATTTGTCCTAAGCAAACTGAAAACAAAGAAAGCATTAGAAATTAAATAAGCTGGGTTGCCTCCCAGAAGCGCTAAGTTTTATGTCTTCAGCCAGACCAAACCTCGAAGCAACTTAATCAGAATAAGTTGGTTCATAAAGAACCATGGCATCTTCAACAGTCTTGACAGGTAATTCCAAGAATGGTTTTAATCGTTGACCATTAACTTTAAAGATAACACCATTACTTGGGTTTTCAATCTCAACAGCCCCGTGTGAAAAAACTTCCTTTACTAAAAATGGTCCTGTCCATCTAGACCTAAGCTTTCCTGAAAACAGATGTAATCTAGAGTTATATAAGAGCACCTTTTGTCCGATATTGAAAGTTTTTCTTATAATTGATTGATCATGAAATGCTTTGGTTCGTTCCTTGTATATCCTTGCATTTTCATAGGCTTCATTTCTAAGTTCTTCTAATTCATTCAATTGAAGCTTCCTATGGTTTCCAGCATCGTTCAAATTTGTATTTAGTTGTTTGATGGCCCACATGGCTTTGTGTTCTATCTCAATAGGCAAGTGACATGGTTTACCAAACACAATCCTATAAGGAGACATTCCTAGATTGGTCTTGAAAGCAGTTCGGTATGCCCAAAGTGCATCAATTAATTTTAAAGACCAATCCTTTCTATTGGCATTAACAGTTTTTTCCAGGATCTGTTTGATTTGTCGGTTTGACACTTCAACTTGCCCACTAGTTTGAGGATGATATGGTGTGGCCAATTTGTGGGTGACATTATACTTTTTCATCAATGTTGCAAAAGGTCGGTTACAAAAATGGGTTCCCCGATCACTAATGATTGCCCTAGGAATACCGAAATGGGAGAGAATATTTTCTTTAAGAAACTTAATGACCATTTTGCTATCGGGTGTTCTACATGCAATTGCTTCTACCCATTTTGAAACATAATCAACTGCTACTAGAATATATTCATTTCCAAAGGAATTTGGAAATGGTCCCATGAAATCGATCCCCCAAACATCAAAAACTTCAACTACCAAGATTGGGTTGAGTGGCATCATGTGTCGCTTGGTGATTCGGCCCATTTTCTGACATTGAGCACAATTTTTACAATATTCGTGAGCATCCTTAAACAAATTGGGCCAATAAAAACCACATTGGAGAACCTTAGCAGCAGTTTTCTTAGACGCGAAGTGACCCCCACATGCTTGATCATGACAAAAAGATAAAATATTCATGACTTCGTTATCTGGGATACACCTTCTAATAATTTGATCAGGACATTGTTTAAAAAGATAAGGATCATCCCAAATGAAATACTTCACTTGGGCAAAGAATTTATATTTATCCTGCTTAGTCCAATGAGAAGGTATCTTGCCTATGGCTAAATAATTTACAATATCAGCAAACCAAGGTTCAGTAGACAAAGACATGAGTTGCTCATCTGGGAAAGATTCATTGATGGGTGGTTCACTAGATGGTGCAACTGGAATTCGGGACAAATGATCTGCTACAACGTTCTCAGTGCCTTTCTTGTCCCTAATTTCTAGGTCAAATTCTTGAAGGAGCAAAATCCATCTGATTAAACGTGCCTTGGCATCCTTCTTTGCTAGGAGATGTCTAATGGCTGAGTGATCGGTGTAAACAATGGTGTGGGTCCCAACCAAATAAGATCTAAATTTCTCTAAAGCAAAGACAACGGCAAGGAACTCCTTCTCAGTTGTGGTGTAGTTAAGCTGCGCATCATTTAAGGTTTTACTTGCATAATATATCACTCTAGGCAGCTTATTTATTCGTTGACCTAAGATTGCGCCCACAACATGATCGGACGCATCACACATTAATTCAAATGGTTCAGACCAGACAGGAGGATGAATGATTGGAGCTGATACAAGTGCATTTTTTAGAAATTCAAAGGATTCCAAGCACTCATGAGTAAATTCAAATTTAGTATCCTTTGCCAAAAGATTAGTCAGTGGACGTGCTACTTTGCTAAAGTTGGCAATAAACCTTCTATAGAATCCAGCATGACCTAAAAATGAACGTATTTCTTTCACAGATTTAGGTGGTGGAAGACTTGCAATTAGATCTATTTTGGCCTTGTCCACTTCAATCCCCTTTTTAGAAATGACATGGCCAAGAACTATTCCCTGTTTGACCATAAACTGACATTTTTCCCAGTTGAGAACTAGGTGCTTCTCCTTACATCGTTCTAGAACTAATTGCAGGTGATTCAGACACTCGGAGAAGGTTAGACCAAAAACAGAAAAGTCATCCATAAAAATTTTTAGAAATCGTTCTATCATATCTGAAAATATGCTGATCATGCATCTCTGAAAGGTTGCCGGTGCATTACATAGTCCAAAGGGCATTCGTCTATAGGCAAAAGTACCAAATGGACAGGTGAATGTAGTCTTTTCTTGATCTTCAGCGGCTATGGGGATCTGGTTGTAACCGGAGTATCCATCAAGAAAACAGTAAAACTCTTGTCCGGCTAGTCTTTCCAACATTTGATCAATAAATGGCAAAGGAAAGTGATCTTTCCTTGTCGCAGCATTCAACTTTCTATAGTCTATACAGACCCTCCATCCCGTTTGGGTCCTAGTTGGGATAAGTTCGTTTGCATCATTTTGGACCACTGTTACCCCAGATTTCTTGGGTACTACTTGAACTGGGCTTACCCAAGAGCTATCAGAAATAGGATAAATTATTCCACTATCTAGGAGTTTCAGAATCTCCTTTTTAACTACATCCTTCATAACTGGATTAAGCCTTCTTTGGGCTTCTCTTGTTGGTTTAGCCTCTTCCTCTAAGTATATTCTATGTTGAACTATAGAAGGGCTTATTCCTTTGATATCTGCTATGGTCCAACCTATTGCCTCTTGATTTGCTTTTAGAACTGACAATAACTCCTCCTCTTGCTTGGGATCTAGGTCTGATGCAATAATTACAGGCAAAGTTTCTTTGGGTCCTAGATATGCATACTTGAGATGTTCTGGGAGGGGCTTCAGTTCTAAAATGGGTGCTTCCTCTATCGATGGTTTAGGTGATGAGTTCACCATCTCAATGATTGGTTCAGTAGGAAGTGTCGATTCCTGATTAATCTGATTTTCTTTAAGTATTTCATTGACATCCTCAGACTCATGGATTAACCAGGGGTTAGACTCTAGGTCGACTTCATCATCACTAATGTCAATGGATTCATAAATACCATCTTGGACTATATTGACATTAGCATGAGAAGAGGATTCCTGTTCTAAGTTAAAAACATTAAGCTCAATGGTCATATTCCCAAAGGATAACTTCATTAGACCATTTCGACAATTGATTTCAGCATTGGCCGTAGCTAAGAATGGTCTTCCTAAAATGACAGGTATATGTCCTTTAGGATTCGCAACTGGCTCAGTCTCTAAAACAATAAAATCTACAGGAAAAATGAAATTTTCAACCTTTATCAGAACATCCTCGACCATTCCCTTAGGGATCCTGAGAGATCTATCGGCTAACTGTAATGTGATCCCAGTAGGTTGAAGTTTTTCTAATCCTAGTTGTTCATACACCGAATATGGAAGGATATTCACACTAGCTCCTAGATCTAGCAAGGCCTTTTTTATATTGGTTTCTCCAATAACACAAGAAATTGTTGGAGCTCCAGGGTCCTTATATTTAATTGGCACATGGCTAGATAGGTATGAACTGACACTTGCAGCCAAAAATGCTTTCTTTGGTACATTAGTGGTCCTTTTCCTAGTGCAGAGATCTTTTAAAAATTTGGCATAAGTTGGAACCTGATGGATTATATCTAAAAGAGGAATATTAACTTGGACTTGTTTAAATACCTCTAAAATTTTGTCTAAATGTTCAGATTTATTGGATTTCAGTCTGTTTGGAAAAGGAGCTCTAGGACTTTTAAGTACTGGACTAGGTGAATTTTCAGTTTCTGGTGCTTGAGGTTGAAAGGTAGTAGTTTTAGAAGGTGACTCGACAGATGAGTCATCTATATCATCAAGTGCAACTACCTTATTGTCTATTTGTTTTCCTGATCTTAAGGTATGAATGGCATTTATACCATTAACTTGGTTTCCTTGTTGGGGTCGTGGACCATTTTGGTTCCTAGGATTTGGCTCATGTTGGCTAGGTAACCTACCATGTTCTCGTTCACTAATGGTCGAAGCCAGCTGACTTACTTGCATTTCCAGACGGGCTATAGCTTGGGTGTTATTATTTATGAGTTGACCCGTAGTTTGCATAAAGCTGGTATGTGTTTTCATCATGGCTTCTAGGCTTTTCTCTAAAGAGGTAATTTTTTTTTCATTATCATGGAAGCCTGGCGGGTTGTTCATCATTGGGTTGGACCTTAGATTTTGCTGATTGAAATTTGGATTACCTACATTAGGATTCTGGGACCATGAGAAATTCGGGTGATTCCTCCAACCTGGGTTATATGTGGGTGCATAAGGATTGTTCAATGGTCCTTGATAGGTGGCATTCACCTGTGCACACTCATTCGAGTAGGAACATTCTTCTAAGACATGGTCTGGTGCATTGCACCCTTTACACATGGGTGCAGATATTTGATTTACATTGGCTGGTCTCTGTAATTCTAAGGCTTCCAATCTACGTGTTAAGGTTGCAATCTTGGCCTCTGATGCTAGGGTTGGTTGAATTTGATGCATTCCTCCTCTTGAAGGTGTAGCTTTATCAGGTTCCCTAGTTGTTTCCCACTGTAAATTTTTCTCGGCTAGGTCTTCTAAGAATTGCCAAGCTTCAGTAGTTTCTTTGTCCATAAATTGGCCTTGGCACATGGACTCTAGCATGGTTCTTGAGTTTGAATCTAACCCCTCATAGATGATCTGGCATAGTCTCCAAGTTTCTATTCCATGGTGTGGGCATTGGGTCAAAAGATTCTTGAAACGATCAAAGTACTTCCAAAATGATTCACCAGCTAGTTGGTAAAATTGATTTATTTCATTCCTAATCCTAGCTGTTTTATGATGGGGGAAATACTTTTTTAAAAATGTTCTCACAAAGCCCTCCCAAGTAGTGACAGAATAGTTTGGCAGACTATAAAGCCACTTCTTAGCATTGTCCTTAAGGGCAAAGTTGATTAATCTAAGTTTGACCTCATCCTCTGTTAATTGCAGTTTCATGGTTGCACATACCTCCTCAAATTCTCTAATAAATATATAAGCATCCTCTAATCCTGTGAATTTTGGAAGCATATTTATGATTTGAGGTTTGATTTCAAAAATTGTTAGCTGTGGGTTGTGGCAACCTGATACAAGATGGTTGGATGGAGCCAACTGGATAACACAAATCCTTAAGGGTCATGGGTTGGATTGGTTCAGCCATTGGAACAACAGGAATTGACTCAATTCTAACTAGACGACCCGACACTCTTCTCCACACACGAAGTGTACGGTTCTCGATGTTTATACAATTTTTTTTTTTTTTTTTTTTAATAAAATTTTTATGTATAAGGAAAAGAAAGAAAAGAGAAAAAGTTCTAAAGAGAAGATCCTAAGGAGTCCTAAATCTAAAGAAAAGTAACCAAATTAATTTAAATTTTAAATTTTTTTTTTTTTCAAACAAGTGAATCAATAAATTAAACTCAATCTATCCTAGGGTTAACCTAAATCTAGACAGCTCCTAACTGTTCCAAGATGACCCTTCAAACCTTCCAAGTGGAGATTGATCAACTAGTTAGCCAGGTAAGTATAAGAGGTGGGAGGTTCACTCATCGTTGCCTTTCTAGACACCAAACGAGTTGGCCAGGCCAGCAACTGAACCAATTTAACAAACCACCCTCAGGGACTTGCCTTGACACCAACTAATCAACAACTCAAACTTGGTAGAACTCTTAGGGTTCCTTGTCCTATTGAGCTCGAATTCCTTAAGGTTGACGTCTAATTGATTTTAAGATTAAAAGTCTAGGTAATGCAATATGA
>NC_025993.2:120187283-120192283 GCF_000442705.2 Elaeis guineensis
CCCTTAGATCAAAGAAGCCTTCAAAACACCCTTGAAAAGAGAGAGGGTTGGCCATTACAATGGTGCTAGTGATTGTTATTTGTGGCCACCCATCACTATGTATTTATAAAACACATAGGTTGTCTAGGCTTTTCTAAAGAGCTTGGGTCAACTACATCAATCCTAACCTATGTAGGACTTGTGTTATAATCCATTTTGAATTAGACCTTAAGCCCAATAAGCCCTAGACTAATTAATTAAATCCATACTTGACTAAATAAGCCATTCTAATCATATTAATACCATTAAGCCCACTAAACTATTTTAGTGAGTTAACGGCCCAATACTCTCTCATCTTTGATCCATATTGACTCTTTTGTGCGTGACCCATTAGGTTCATTATTATTTAATAGTAGAAATGATATTAATTCTTTAATATCCCAATTAGAATTATTTTTAATTCTCTTAAATTAAAAATCTCTTTAATTCTTCCTTAATAAATAATATTTTATGATTATTCATAAGACTTCTACCATCCATAAGTGACATATAGCAATATATCATAACAATCCAAATACTGATGAACTAGATCAAATTAAATTTTTCTATTACAATTACCATATAATCAAATACTTCTATCACATAATGTCCTACTTGAATGAAGGCCATGAGATTTTGTCAAACCTACTGATTCAATTATATGTCCAATCTATTTGATCATGACCTATAATGGTTACTCTTGGAACTACTTCCAAATACCATTCCACTTTGGCCAAAAATTTCTTGGGTCAAGTCCATTAGATGCATAGGACATTCTCTCTCTTTATTCGAGAGTGATAGATCCCATATTGCACACGCACATGTCTCCATGGATGACTCACTATAGCCAATATATGTATTTTTCAAATTTCTTAATTAGGATATGAGGTTATTATATAGTCAAATCATAACAACCCATACACAAGATAACCATGGTGCCTCAGGTCTAAGGATTATTTATACAATTGTAATAATAGAATATGTCATTGACAAGTAAGAAAACTTCATGTGATAATTCTATAGTCGGATTATGCTTAGTGAACCTATTCCTTAACAAGCACCTACATAGTTACATTAATGTCTCACACAAGTGACATAAGATTCATCACTCCAATTTTATGACATGCATACTATGTAATAGTCTTACCAAATTATTATTGCCCATTTAATAATCCTATGACTATAAGAATTTTAAGAATCATGTGCTAAGAAATATATATCTCATATTCTTAACTTATTTGAGAATATATTTTCTTAACATTGATTTGACAGATGTATTCATGTAGATTGACATGAAAAAAAATGAATATATAAATTTATTCTTTTATTAATTAAATGAAAGTACATAAATTTGTCCAAAAAAGATGTCATATTTATTGACTTTCAAGCAAACAACTAACACTCTCCTACTTCCACTATGGTCAATTACTCATGTGTCTTATATCCATCTTTTCAAGATGCTTCTCAAGCTTTTGTTGAGACAAAGCTTTAGTAAGTAGGCCTGTCATATTTTTAACTGATATTACTTTATGCACTGTGACATCATCCCTTGCAATGATTTCTCAAATGATATGGTATCGTCTTTTAATGTGCTTAGATTTCTGATGAGACTTTGGTTCTTTTGCTTATGCAATTGCTCCATTATTGTTGCATAGTAATGGCAATGGTTGCTCAATTGAAAGAACTATTCCAAATTCGGTAACGAACTTTTTAATCCAAACAACTTTCTTTGTGCCTTCAAAAGTGGCAATATATTCGGCTTCTATAGTAGAGTTAGCTATGGTATCATGTTTAAAATTTTTTCGACTAATATCTCTTCTATTACAGACAAATATGAATTCTGATGTAAACTTTCTATTATCAATATCCAACTGGAAGTCAGAATCTTTAAAGCCTTGAAGCTTTAAATTATCTCCTCCATGAACATATCTTTAGTCCTTCTTAAGTACTTAAAAATATTCTTGACAGTTATCCAGTATTGCCCACTTGGATTAGATTGATATCTACTCATGACACTCACTATATAAGCATATATTAGGTTTTATATATAGCATTGCATACATTAGGCTTCCTATAGTAGATGCATAAGGAATCCTACTCATATGCTCTGTTTATCTTCAGATATTTTGGAGCATATTTTTTTAGAGATCGGTGAATTCCATGCCTCATTGATAATAACCCTCTTTTGGAATCTAACATATTGAATCTTTTCAACACCTTTCTATATATATTGATCGGGATAATCCTAGCAACCTTCTTGATTTATCTCTATAGACTTTAATTTTCAAAATATAGGTTGGTTCTCCCAAATCCTTCATGAATAAGTTCTTCGACAATCAAAGTTTGACTGATGACATCATTTTGATGTCATTACTCATGAGCAAAATATCATCCATAAACAATATGAGGAGTTTTATTATGCTTGCACTAGTCTTCTTGTATACACATAGTTTATCCATATTTTTAATGAAATCAAACAATCTAATTACTTCATCAAAACAGATGTTCTCACTTTGAGAAGCTTGTTTTAATTTATAAATAAATTTTTAAAGCCTACATACCTTATGACTATCACCTTTGGATTTAAAACCCTCAAGCTGCTCCCTGTAAATATCTTCCTTAATTTGACTATTTAGAAAGATAGTTTTTACATCTATTTACTAAATTCATAGTTATTGTATGTGGTAATAACAAGCATGATTCTTATAGATTTAAGCATTGCTACTGGTGAAAAGATTTCTTCATAGATAACACCTTGTCTTTGATAGTAACCCTTGACCACTAGCCTTGTTTTATAGGTTTCTATCTTTCCATCAGCTTCAATTTTTCTTTTGAAGATCTATTTGCATCCTATTGGTACTATATCTTTAAGTGGATCAACTAGAGTCCATATATTATTAAAGTACATAAAATTCATTTCAAATTTCATTGCTTCTTGCCATTTGCTCGAATCGATGTCAAACATCACTTCTTGATAACTAGTAGGGTCATTTAAATAACCATTATCTCCTAGAAGAATACTTCCTCTACATCCTCATGTATAAATCCATATCCATCAGGAGGATGAGATACTCTACCACACCTTTGAAGAGGTTGTGTACTTTGAGACTGAGTTTGAACAGGGATCTCTGTCTCATTAGAGTTGATTTTTTTTTATTGGATATGTCCTTGAGATCTATTTTTCTTGATTCACCTTCATCTTAAATAAACTATTTTTTAAGAAAGATTGCATTTTGGGCTACTATGTCATTTTGATCTTTAGGAAAATAGAAGTAATATCCCATGTTTCCTTAGGATATCCAACAAATCTACCCATATAGGACCTTACTTCCAACTTGCCTATGTTTTGTTTCTTAACATAAGTAGGGCAATCTCAATTATTAATATATTTAAGACTTGGCAGTTTACCATACCATCCTTCATAAGATATCTTAGATGTAGATTTGGAAGGAACCCTATTCAAAAAATAGTACATGGTCAATAGGGCATATCCCTAAAAGGAGATAGATAGGTCAATAAAGCTCATCATGGAATGCACCATGTCCAACAAGATATTGTTTATCCTTTCTGACATTCCATCATGTTATGGTGTATGAGGAGTCCATTATGAAAGATCCATTATCCTTGAGATAATCCAAAAACTCGATGCTAAGATATTTACCACCTCGATCGAATCGAAGTGCTTTAATTCTTTTTTCTATTTGATTTTCTACTTCATTCTTGAATTCTTTGAATATTTCGAAAGCTTCAGATTTATACTTTATTAAGTACACAACACCCTACCTTAAGTAATCATCGATGAAGATAATGAAGTGATTAAAATCATCCCCAGCCATTTGCTCTAATGGTCTACATACATCACTATGTACTAGGATAAATATATCACGGACTCTTTCACTTTGTCCTACAAAGGGAGACTTGGTTCTCTTTTCGAGATAAAATTCATAAATTGGGTATAGTTCTAAACCGAATTAGCTTAATAGCCTACGTTTAACCAACTTGTTAATTTTTTCTTCATTTATATGACCTAATCTCAAATGCCACATATACTTTTTATTTATATTATCTCTAGACTTTTTGGGTCTTTTGACATTCATACTATGTTCATTCACATTCAAGTTATCATCTATATTTATACAGTAGAGACCATCCATATAGATGCCAACACCATATAATTTATTTTTAAAATAAATAGAACATCCAATTGTTTCAAAAATAATCTTAAAACCATCCATAACTAGCTTAGGGATAGAAAATAAGTTTTTAACAATGGTCAACACATAAAGATAGTTCTTCAAATTAAAATATAACTAGATAATAACTTCAAATGATATGTCCCTATGGCTAATGTAGCAATAGTTGCTCCATTTTTCACATATAGGGTCACCTCACCATCCTTTAACCTTCTACTGTCTTTTAGATCTTTCATAAAGTTAGTTATATGTGAGGTACAAAAAAAATCCAAAATCCAATTAAAAGTAGAATTAATCATAAGTTAGATTCAATAATGAATATAGGTGACATACCTTTTAAAGGTTTGTCTTTGAGTTTCTTGGGCCTACCCTTTATACTCTTAAGATACTCCTTACAATTCTTCTTCCAATGCCCATCTTTGCTGCAATGGAAACACTTTCTCTTATTGGCCATCTTATCCTTGTTCACTCCACCCTTAGATTTTTAAAAATATTGCTTCTTACCCTTCTTCTTCTTCTTGGTCTTACCTTTAGAAATGGAAGGAGTAACATTCTGAATAGCCATCATACTCTTATTTTGTTCTTTGATTGTCGCTTTATAAGTGATGAGCATTTGCAACAATTCAGATAGCATTGGGCAGAACTTGTTCATAAGTTCACAATAAATAGCTTAAATGAGTTGGAAAGTGATTGCAAGATTAAATCTATTTTCACATCATCATCCATGTTGGAACCAAGATGTTCTAGTTCCTCAATCTTATTGATCATGCTAAGAACATGATCATTCAC
>NC_025993.2:120197283-120232283 GCF_000442705.2 Elaeis guineensis
ACCTCTGACTCTAACTATTCCAAACTAGAACACTTATTTTTCGGGTACAAACCAACCCAATACAATCCGATTCAAGGTTCGGATCAACTTTTTCATGTTTTGGAACTCTTCCAAAATAAAAAATCAACTCACAAATAGAGTATAACAGTTAATCACACAGAAATACAGATGTAGCTCATTTAATGAGCAAATAAAGCTTTAAATACACTTTACACAATAAGAATGAAGCTCTTCTGATTTTTCTCAAGGTGGTTGAAGACTTGAATGAGCTCTTGAGGGGTTGGTGAACTTGAAATAAAAGCTTCTTGAACTTTTAAGAGGGCTCTTGCTTAGGGTTGAAATTAATGCTTGAAGAACCTTTTCAAAACCTTTCTTATTCACTCCTTTAAGTACTTTTTATAACTTCAAATAATAGTGGAGAGTAATCTGGACTGAAATAGAACCGTTAGAGCACATTAAATGGGCATTAAATACAGCCAAAATGAGCTAAAAATTAGTCGTTGCGGAGTTTTTCCGTCGCAGGTGTCGACTCATGGGGTCGACTCATGCACAGGGGTCGACTCATAGGGTCAGCTCATATGACGCAGAACAGAAATTGACAGTTCTGTATCTTTGGCTTACACAGCAACAGAGATCGACTCATGGGGTCGACTCAATTGGGTGTGCCAGTTAAAAATAACGTGTCGTTCAGCCCCTTTTGACATGAGTCGACTCATGGGGTCGACTCAAATTTATAAACATGATTTTCTTTCAAAATACACATCCAAAAATATTGAAATTGCCTCTAATAGATTATAAATCTTCTACTCTTGATAAAATTATGATTTTATCTCTGAAATATAATATTTTTTTTTTAAGCCAAAATCATTAGTAACCCCCTCAAATGCTTTGTAATCATCAAAATCAATTCAAGGAGCAACAACTCTCCCTTTTTGATGATGACAAAATACTTGAGCAAAAGCATATATGAAGCATTGAACATGAATTTCAAATTTATGAAGATGCATCACTTCAATATCATAGCCAAGTATTTGAATGAAATGCATCATAAGCAGTTTGAAGATCAATTTGAAATTTGCTTATAAGTTCATTTACTTTGAAAATTAGATAAAAAAGAAGCTGACGATTTTGGTTCTTTGACACATTTGCTTAACAATTTTGCTTATTACTAATTTTTTTATTGCTTATTGCTCATTTGTTTGTTGCTTATTGCTCAAATTCGATTTTGATTCTCTACTCATGGGGTCGACTCAAATTTATAAACATGATTTTCTTTTAAAATACACATCCAAAAATATTAAAATTGCCTCCAATAGATTATAAATCTTCTACTCTTGCTCTTGAGGCTTTCGAATCAGAACTTGATAAAATTATGATTTTATCTCTGAAATATAATAAATCTTTTTTTAAGCCAAAATCATTAGTAACCCCCTCAAATGCTTTGTAATCATCAAAATCAATTCAAGGAGCAACAACTCCCCCTTTTTGATGATGACAAAATACTTGAGCAAAAGCATATATGAAGCATTGAACATGAATTTCAAATTTATGAAGATGCATCACTTCAATATCATAGCCAAGTATTTGAACGAAATGCATCATAAGCAGTTTCAAGATCAATTTGAAATTTGCTTATAAGTTCATTTGCTTTGAAAATTAGATAAAAAAGGAGCTGACGATTTTGGTTCTTTGACACATTTGCTTAACAATTTTGCTTATTACTAATTTTTTTATTGCTTATTACTCATTTCTTTGTTGCTTATTGCTCAAATTCGATTTTGATTCTCTACTCTCCCTTTTTGACAGCATCAATTAAAATTCTCTACTCCTCCTTTTAAGGGATCTTGAAAGGATAAATTTTCTTTACTCTTCCTTTTTGATAGCATCAATTAAGATCTTAAGAAATTTTAAGGATAGAAAAAAGAAAAGGAAGATGACAAAAATGACATATTTTCTTTACTCCCCCTTTTTGATACCATATTTTACTTCTTTAGCCCCCTTCTTTGATTGCTTATTTCTCTACTCCCCCTTAACATAGCAAACATAAAGGATATATCAATTTGCTCATCTAGAAGATATTGCAATTCATAGTATTTTTCAGTACTAATATGAGTTATTTTTCATATCTCATAATTAAAATAATTCAATTTGATCACATTCATAGACATTCATTGAAAGTCAAAGCGCGCGCGCGCGCGCGCGCGCGCGCGCACACACACACACACACACACATATATATATATATATATATATATATATTCAAAAGTGACTGAATACAAAAGGTGTCCCAATACACATGAGTCAACTCAAAATACAAAAGTCATGGATAGAAACTATCCAAAAGTTAATTAGCCAACAAATACAAGGCCCATAAGATAGATCCTAGACATAGGAGACAAACTAATCTAGATCTAATAGATGTCATGGCTAGAGGGATCAAAATCTAAAAAATCAGAGATAGGGTGAGGAGATGTAGGATCAAGTCCACGAGCACGACCTTGACCACATCTGTCTCGGCCACGGGTAGAGGTACCAGCACAAGTAGAGGGGTGAGAGGATCCTGGAGCCTGAGAAGCTATGGACTGTGCAATAAGGGAAAGTCTGATGGTGTCCAAAAGATCCAAGGCTCTCAAAATAGACTGCATCAGGGCACTGAACTGAGTAGAAGCATTCTCACTGGAGCCCCTAATCTCTCTCCTCAAGAAGTCAAAGCCACTCTCTAAAATTCCTCGAAGTCTAGCCGCCTCTGCAGTTAGGTCTGAGACCTCTGTGATATCCTCATGCAGCTGGAGATGGGCTAAAGCTAATACTTGCCCCTGCAAGTCTAATACTCTGCCTGTCAATCTCAAAATACATCCCTTAAGCTGTTCAATGCGTACCGACTGATCAGTAAGCATCTAAAAAATAGTAGAAATGTGAGGGATCAGAGTCTGGTCTGAGTCACCCTAAGAAGTCGATCTCTGAGCAAAGACTGAAGTGGCAAACTGCTGAGATAAAATGGAGGCAACACGCTGGGACATCATCTCAATCTGATCATCTGCTAGTCTGAACTCTGAAGAATGTACCCTACTCTCTGACTGTGGAACTGAAGCATGCCTCCTCACAGACTTTGAAGGACTAGCCTCATGATCAGATATGAGCTAAATATTTGGAGATGCTCTATGATCACGAAGAGGTGAAGATGATCCCTCCTCCTCTGCTCTATTCTCTGCTCTCTCCTCAACACCCTTTGTCCAACCGCCATCAGTCTTAGAAAAATCCATGCGATGTCGTGTGTGGTGGTTGATGGTGTCAGAATAGGATAGTCTAGCAACTGCCTCCCCCTCAAAACTGATTCCGAACCTTCTAAAAACTAAGGTGAGTGCCATACCAAAAGGCAAGTGAGTCTTGGACCTGTTCAGGGTTTTCCTCATGGCCTCAAACATCAATGCTGGAAGGTTCAGGGGAGTCTGGGTGATCACATGGTACATAATGCAAATATCTCTACCAGATAGAAGGTCGTGTCTACCACTTCTAGGGACAAACAGTTTGGTTACCAAGTGATGTTACAGCCTCATCTCAACAGAAAGAATTTTTACTTCCAATTTATTTAAACTTTCAGTATAAGTTCTCCCTAAGATAATATTAATTCCTTCTTCTTTAATAGGGAGCTCCATATTGGTATAGCCTTCATAAGGCAAATGCAGTATCTGTCTCAAATATACTGGATCAAGAATAACATCAATATCTTTTACTGTAGATTTCACTGTTCCATTGCTATAGCTCAAATTTAAGTAAAATTCTCTGACTAGATCGACATAAGTATTTTTTTTTAAAGAGCAGTAAAATTTTCATCCTTGATACTTAATCTTCGATCCAATAGTGAATCCTTCTTTTTCAAAAAATTTGAAATCAATATTTTTTTCGGATTCCACTTTTCGGTCAGAGAGAGGTACCTTGCTTGGGCTGATTGGGGACTGAGTGGAAGCTGAAGCAGGACTTGAAGCAGGGATTGGAACAAGAGAAGGCTCGATTGCTAATCTCTTTCTGCGCACACTCTCTTCCAACCCACGAACGGATTTTCTTCTTTGCAGTAGCTTCGTTTTGAGAGCCATTAGGTCAAGAGAGACTTGAAAGGAGCTTAGGAGACTGAAAGTGAGGCAGAGAGGAAAGGATTTTGAAAGAAAAAAAGCAAGGATTTTGGAGAGGTGATGTGTCGATTTGGAGAAGATGGATAGAGTCTGGGACAAGCTCGAACCACCCCAAATGAAGAGGGAAGAGGAGAGGAACTTGGTTCCTAAACGGGCGATTTGAAGAGTGAAAATCGGTGGGAGGAGATATTTGAGAGAAATCTTTGGTTTGAGGGAGAAGAGATGGAGAGCTTTTGGTTCGGTGGGAGGAAGAAGACGAAGGGCTGAGTCGGTTCAAGAAAAAATTTTCAATAAGAAGAGAGCGTCCGAAGGGTTTTGATAAAATTGCAAGTTTACCCTATGGTCGACCCTGGGGGTCGACTCATGGTACTGAAAAATTCAAAAGAATGATGGGATAATTTCAAAAAAATTTGAAACTCTAAGAGAAGAATGTTTACCCAAGTATTGATCATGTGAATGATAGTTTTGAGCTTTTGAGCTCTTAAGAAAAATGAGAATTGAGCTCAATAGATTTAGTTTAATGAATTTTTGGCAATAAGAATTTAGAATCAGGGAGATACTTAAGCTGATAGATCAAGGATTCCTAGTTCTCTCCTAATTTTTTAAAATCTATCTTCACTTAAGGTCTTGATAAAGATGTCAGCCAATTATTTTTCAGTACAAACAAAATCAAGAATTATATCTTTATTTTGGACATGTTCTCTTATGAAATGATGCCTAATTTCAATATATTTTGATCTAGAATGCTGAATTGGATTTTTAGTTAGATTTATAGCACTGGTGTTATCACATCTTATGGGAGTTTCATTGAGTTTGATACCAAAGACTTCAAGTTGTTGCTTAATCCACAAGATTGGAGCACAACAACTTCCAGCTGTAATGTATTCAGCCTTGACCGTAGACAGTGCTACCAAATTTTACTTCTTGCTAAATCAAGAGATTAAGTTAACTCCAAGAAATTGACAAGTTTCACTAGTACTTTTTCTATCTAATCTACATCCAGCAAAATTGACATCTGAATATCCTATCAAGTCAATTGATGAGTCCTTAGAATACCAGTCTTAGAGTTTGTGTACCATTTAAATATCTAAGGATTCTTTTAACTGCATTCAAGTGAGATTCTTTCGGATTTGATTGAAAGCGAGCACAAAGATAAACACTCAACAAAATATCTGGTCTACTAGCAGTTAAATACAATAGAGAATCAATCATGCCTTTATAAAATTTTAAGTCTACATTTTTACCTCCTTCATCCTTGTCAAGCTTACATGATGGGCTCATGGATGTACCAATTGCTTTGGAGTTCTCCATTCTAAATCTTTTGAGTAATTCTCTTGTGTACTTGCTTTGGATGATGGAGATTTCTTCCTTTGTTTGTTTGATTTGGAGTCCGAGGAAGAATGTAAGTTCTTCCATCATGCTCATCTCGAACTCCTCCTACATGAGCTTAGCAAAATCTTGACAAAGAATTTCATTAGTAGACCCAAAAATAATATCATCAACATATATTTGTATAACTAATATATCATTTTGATTTCTTTTAATGAAAAAGATTGTGTCTACATTTCTTCTTGAAAAACTATTATTAAGCAGAAATTTGCTTAGCCTTTCATACAAAGCCCTAGGTGCTTGTTTCAAACCATATAATGCTTTATTTAATTTAAAAATATGATTAGGAAAAGTATGATTTTCAAAACTTGAAGGTTATTCTACATAAACTTCTTCAGCAATATATCCATTTAGAAAAGCACTTTTGACATCCATTTGGAATAACTTAAAATTCATAAAGCATGCATATGCAAGTAGAAGTCTAATTGCTTCTAATCTAGCAACAGGTGCAAAGGTCTCATCAAAATCAATTCCTTCTTCTTGATTATAATCTTTTGTAAATAATCTCGCTTTATTTCTTATCACATTTTTATGTTCATCCAATTTATTCCTATATACCCATTTTGTGCCAATTATTGAATAATTTTTAGGTCTTGAAACTAAAGTCCATACATTATTTCTTTTAAATTGATTAAGTTCTTCTTGCATTGTATTTATCCAATTATAATCATTTTCAGCTTCATCTATGGTTTTAGGTTCAAAATGAGAGATAAAAGTAAAATGATTGAATGCATCTTTAAGTGAAGAGCGAGTTCTTACACCATGTGTAGGATCACCAATGATTAGTTTCTTGGGGTGATTGTGATCATACCTCTATTCTTTGGGTAGATCATTTGTACCTAGAGGTTGTTCTTGTTGTTCTTTACCTTCCTCATCCTATTTGTTTTCATGTTCTTCATCATCTTGAATGGTTGAATCTTTTAGAGTGATCTTCTTCATTCCTTCTATAAGAGGATATCTGCATCATCAATACCTTTATTCTTCCTTGAAGGAAGATCGTTAGTTTCATCAAAAACAATATGTATTGACTCCTCTACTATTAAAGTTCTGTTGTTGAAAACTCTAAAAGCTTTGCTAGAAGAGGAGTAACTAAGAAAAATTGCTTCATCAGATTTTGTATCAAACTTTTCTAGTTTTTCTTTACCATTGTTTAAAACAAAACATCGGCAACCAAAAACATGAAAATATGCAATGTTTGGTTTTCTTTCTTTCCAAAGCTCATAAGGAGTTTTCTTTAAAATTGATCTAATTAAAGTACGGTTTAATATGTAACATGCCGTGTTAATTGCTTCCATCCAAAAATATCTTGAAAGGTTGCTTTCATATAGTATGGTACGGATCATTTCTTCAAGAGTTCTGTTTTTTCTATATATTATCCCATTTTGTTGGGGTGTCTTTGGTGCTGAAAAGTTGTGGTCAATATTTTTTTCATCACAAAATTTTTTAAAATCTTGATTTTTAAATTCGGTTCCATGATCACTTCGAATATTTCGAATTGAAAAACTTTTTCCATTTGTGACTTTTCGATAAAATTTTGAGAAAACATGAAAAGTTTCATCCTTATGTGCTAAGAAGAAGACCCATGTAAAACGAAAAAAATCATCAATAATTACAAAACCATATCATTTTTCACCTAAACTAGTAGTTCTAGTGGGTCCAAATAAGTCCATGTGCAATAGTTCTAATGGCCTAGAAGTTGAAACAATATTTTTAGATTTGAATGGGACTCATGTTTGTTTACCCATTTGGTATGCATTACAAATTCTATTCTTTTCAAAATTTAATTTGGGTAAGCCGATAACCAATTCCTTTTTAATAAGTTTTGAAAGTGAATGCATGCTAATATGTGCAAGCCTATGATGCCAAAGCTAATTAGTCTCATTAATTTTGACATTCAAGGCTACTAGGCATTGCATGTTTATTTTGGAAAGATCATTCAAATCTACCATATAAATATTACCATGTCTATGCCCAACAAATTTAATGCCTTCATTAATAGGACTAGTTATAATGCAAACTGAAGATTCAAAAATGACTTTGTATCCTTTATCACAAAATTAACTGATGCTTAATAAATTATATTTTAAACCATCTACTAATAAAATATTTTTAATATACTTGGAGGGAGTGATACCAATGTTATCTATACCGATGATTTTTCTTTTGCCATTGTCTCCAAAAGTGACCATCCCTCCATTTTTACCATTAAGTGTGATGAATTGAGATTCATCACCAGTCATGTGTCTTGAGCACCCACTATCAAGATACCATCTCCGGTTTGCTCCTTGGGATGCAAGACACACCTACACACAAGAGTCAAGTTTTGACTTTAGGTACCCAAATTTTCTTGAGTCCTTTTTGGTTAGTCATAATGGTTCCTTTTGGAATCCAATTTTTTTTTACATTGAAATTTTCATATTTGTTAGAAAAATATGAATAGGATTTGTGTCCTACTCTATCACATTTAAAGCAAGTTATATTTGAAAACTTATTGTATGATGAGTTTACAAAGATATTTTTCAAAAATTTTTATTTCTTTAAAAGATTATATGCAAGACCGGCTTTATCATAAATGGCCTTTTGATTGTCAAGTGTCATGTGAAGTTTATTTGAACTTAAAGTGAAATTTTTAACCATTAGTTTTAACTTGACAATCTCATTTTTTAAGTTCAGATTTTCTTGAGACATGATTGATTTTTTATTTAAAATATTCTCATTTTCTTTTAGTAAAAATTAATTTTTTGATTTTAATTCTTTGTTTTTTATCCCTAGCTTCTTTAGTTCATCAATTAGATCATAAAACACTTCATGAAGTTCTTCAAAGATAAAGTCAATAGGAGTTTCAGTATTTACCTCATTTTCATGTGCCATAAGGCACAAGTTGGCTTGTTCATTTGAGTCTTCTTCTTCGGAGCTTGACTCATCACTTTCGCTCTATGTAGCCATCATGGCCTTCTTCTTGTACTTTTTGAGACCCTTCTTTAGTTGTGGGTATTCAAACTTAAAGTGTCCTGATTTCTTGCATTCATAACAAATAAGGGGTTGCTCCTTATCCTTCTCTTTGCTATGTTCCCCTTTTATAGATGGCCTCTTCCTCATTCCTTATTTTTTTTTTTTCAAAAACTTCTTAAACCTTCTAGTAATAAGGGCCATTATCTGTATCATCGGATTCTTCATCAAGTTGAGCAGTGGATTTGAGGGCGATTATCCTCTTCTTTTTGACATATTCTTCTTGGTGTTGTTTCATGCTTAGCTCATGTGTCATCAGCGATCCTAGAAGCTCCTCCAAGGATAGGATATTCAGATCTTTGGCTTCTTGGATTGCGGTCACTTTGGCCTCCCAAGTTCTTGGTAAAGATTTAAAAATCTTTCTCACGATATCACTGTTAAAATAAGACTTACCAAGACTTTTTAGACCATTAATAATATCAGTAAAATGAGTAAACATTTCAGTTATTGATTCATCATACTCCATTTTAAAAAGTTCATATTTATGCACAAGCATGTTAATTTTTGATTCCTTCACTTGATTAGTTCCTTCATGAGTTACTTCTAATCTATCCTATATTTTCTTAGCTGACATGCATGTTGAAATATGATTGAATTCATTAGCATCTAGAGCACAATACAAAATATTCATGGCTTTAACATTTAGTTGAGCCATTTTCTTATCAACCTCATCCCATTCTTTTTCGGATTTGGTTGATTCCACACCATCAATTATTCTAGTGGATGTGTGTGGTCCATTTACTATGATACTCCACATATTATAGTCAAGTGCTTGAATAAAGATTTTCATCCAAGCTTTTCAATAGGTATAATTTAACTCATTGAAAAGTGAAGGTCGGTTTGTAGACTGCCCCTCGGCTAATGAAGTGCCAACTTGAGTTGCCATAGATCTTTAGCTCTTTGATGGTTAAATCAAAGTAGGGCTAGAGCACCAAACTCTGATACTACTTGTTGCCCAGCTATGCAACCCAAGAGAAGGGGTGAATTGGATTTTTAAAAATTTAAAATTAACTTACAACTATGAGGATTGTTTAACAATGAGCAGGATAAATGTGGAGAGTGAAATTTATGCAAGATGTAGAAGTTGGATGCAAGAATGCAAAAAGATAAAGAAATTTAAAAGGAGAGCAAGTAAGCACAACACAAACAAAAAGATTTATAGTGGTTCGGTGCCAACATTGCACCTACATCCACTCTCCAAGCTTCTACTTGAGAATTTAAATTCACTAAACCGTATTCAACCCGAATACAACATCGAAACCTCCGACTCTAGCTATTCCAAGCTAGAACACTTATTTTTTGGATACAATCCAATCCAATACAATTTGATTTAAGGTTTGGATCAATCTTTCCACATTTTAGAATCCTTCCAAAATAAAAAATCAATTTAAAAATAGAGTATAATAGTTAATCACACAGAAATACAGATGTTGCTCTTTTAATGAGTAAATAAAGCTTTAAATACACTTTACACAATAAGAACGAAACTCTTCTGATTTTTTTCAAGGTGGTTGAAGACTTGAATGAGCTCTTGAGGGGTTGGTGAACTTGAAATAAAAGCTTCTTGAACTTTTAAGAGGGCTCTTGCTTAGGATTGAAATGAATGTTTGAAGAACCTTTTCAAAATCTTTCTTATTCACTCCTTTAAGTGCCTTTTATAACTTCAAATAATGGTGGAGAGTAATCTTGGCTGAAATAGAGCCGTTGGAGTACATTAAATGGGCATTAAATGCAGCCAAAATGAGCTAAAAACTAGCCGTTGCGAAGTTTTTTCTTCACAGGGGTCGACTCATGGGGTCGACTCATGGGGTCAGCTCATATGACGCAGAACAGAAATTGACAGTTCTGTATCTTTGGCTTGCACAGCAATAGAGGTCAACTTATAGGGTCGACTCATGCACAGGGATCGACTCATGGGGTCGACTCAATTGGGTGTGCCAACTAAAAATAACGTGCCGTTCAGCCCCTTTTGACATGAGTTGACTCATGAGATCGACTCAAATTTATAAACATGATTTTCTTTCAAAATACACATCCAAAAATATTGAAATTTTCTTCAATAGATTACAAGTTTTCTGCTCTTGCTCTTGAGGCTTCCGAATCAAAACTTGATAAAATTATGATTGTGTCCCTGAAATACAATAAATTATTTTTCAAGCCAAAATAATTAATAACCCCCTCAAATACTTTGTAATCATCAAAATCAATTCAAGAAACAACATCACCTGAAAGTCCCAACCCTGTCCAATAGCATCATCCATCATGATCTGAAGAAGCAAACCAACTCCTGCCTAATCTCCTCCTTAGCTGTCAGCTACTGGCCATTGATGTCCCTGATCACCTTGGTCTAGTACTTGTGCCTGTGGATGATAGTGGCCTGATGGAAGAATCTCATATTCCAATCTCCCTCCCTAATGTAATAGACTCTGGACTTCTATCTCCACAAAATCTCCTATTGCCTCAAAAGTGAGTGATGTTCGGAGAGCTTGCCCCGAGGTCTGCTAAGTCATCCTCCGCAAGCCCGCCCTCTTAGTTTTTATGCTCCTAGAACTCTAAGATGGCAGCCTCCACTGCCTCGAGCCTCCTAAAAATATCACCCACCTCGAATCCATTCCACCTCCACAATCATCTCCTCATCAACTCCAGTCTCCAAATCATTCGATACCTAGCATCATTGTGAATCAACAGTCTCCAAACCTTCCTCATAATATCCCAAGTTTGGGACTAGGATAACCAAAATTTTTCAAATCGGAGACTCTGATAAGAGGGGGATGTATCAGCAGTCAACAAGATCAGATAATGGTCGGAGACAATCCTTAGCAAATGTCGAACAAGATGGGTTGGATATTGCTGAATCCAACTGATCATCACAGACGCCCTATCAATCCTCTCCTACACTTGGGCTTTCCATTGGCGGTTGTTACACTAGGTGAATGGGGAACCAACAAGGCCGAGGTCAACTAGACTACTGGAATGAAGAAAGTCTCTTTACACCTCTCTCCTTCCTCTTTACCTTTTCAACAACCTTGAGGATGAATTGTATCCGATACTTATGGACTGCTCTGGCCCATGCGTACCAACCAACCTCCCTTATAGGGTCGACTTAGGAGAAGATCCATGGTGTAATGATAAAATTCAATAAAGAAAAGAAAATCATACCTAAAAGGTATGTAATAAGTAACTACACCATAGACCAGATGGCACTAGAAGATGTATTAGGCAACAATACCTTTATCCTATCTGCAACAATACCTTTATCTTATCTTCCAATGCATCTCTCTTAACTTTTGACTCTTGAAAAATATGTGGTCCTATCCACACTTTGAGAAGCCTTCTTCATATCAATATCTATCCTATTAAGGGGTAGCCCTAGAACGAGGACAACGTCCTCCACATAGAAGATCAACATCTTTCCTCCCAATTGGAAACTCCTACCGCACTCATCCCAACAATGTAGGAGTTGGTCTATGGCTATCTGCTCTCGTGTGATTACTGGGATGATGAGCATATAATGGAAGGGCATCCATCCTATCAACTCTCTATGGGCATCCATCAACCACTCCCGAATGCCCCTAATAAACTCAGTGTATCACTTCAAGTAGCAGCCACAATTGATCAAATGAGTGAGATTCTCATTTGCTTTCTCAAGTTTTTAGAGCTCTTTCCCAAACTCCTCGAGGACTTCGCACAAGCTATTTGCAAGAAATAATAGAAGTTAGTTATAACTTGCATCTTACTATGAAAATAAATAAGTTAATGAATTAAGCACCCTTAATGTAATCAATCATCAAGGTGTAAGGAGTAAGCATTAATTTAAATAAGAATAATATGAATAAAATAGTATGCATCTGGGATTGGAGAAATGGAGAGCATTAATTCGGTCAAGGGCAATTTAAAAAAAGTTAAGAAAGTATATAGCATAAACATCAAATGATTACACTCCACAAAAATGTAATTTAGACCATAGAATGCAAAACTAAAGGTTACATATTTGCATAGTATAATCCTAATGCTATCAACTCCTTTTTCCTTACATGACTATACAATTTCTACCATTTAATCACCAACCCTTATTTTCAATCAGGGATGCTATGAGGCAAACATGGAATATTATGGTGAATTGTTAAGTTAGATCATGCTCCACACTAATGGAATACTAATAAATTGACATATCAAACTTCATACATCACTATAAGTAGTGCATAATTTCAATTCATGTGCGCTATGATGTAAGCACGTTAGCATGATTACCCTTGATTTTTGAATCCCCATGCACAAATTGTTAGGATTATAGCATGTCAAGTTATAAAAAGCACAATTATATTTTAGCATTACAACTAATAATTCAACCATTGTATATTGTGCCATTTTTTATGAATCACAATAATACGTTAGTGCGACTGGATGGACTCCTCCTAACATTATATTAAGCTTTTGACGGACTTCTGGCCTGCTTCCTTCATCGGCAAATCTAGCGGGCTCGGCTTGTGGCCATATCCATGTCTTCTAGTGGGTCAAAAGCGGATCCAAACCTGACTGAGGACAACCCAATTTCGTTTTCCATTCCACATGGCATTCATCCAATAGTTGATTTTCGAGGACTGATGCTAAGCCACCTTGGATGGCTTTTGCCATCCATTTGAGTCAGGGGGGTGAACTCAAGCAACTGGATTGGAGCTCACTCGGGAGGGTGACGATGCAGGACCGAAGGACTCAGGAGTTGACTCAATCTCCTTCCTCAGTCGTAGTCCCCCTTTATTCATGGATTTGGTATCTTCTCTTCAGTGTGGATAGTGATTTCAAAGGTTATGACTTTACTAAGTCTAATGGAAGAGATTTCAAAGGTTATGACTTTACTAGGTCTCATAGAAGAGACCACCCCACTATGGTGAATTGCAACCTCCACACAAAGAGCTTTGCCTAGTCCTATCTTAGTACACCAACTGCCATCTACAATTGGGTGTCAGACGAGCAAATTTTATTATAGAAAAAATCTCATGCTGCTACGGTAAGCATTATAAAAGGGTATCATTGATTCCTAGGCATTCTTAGCTTGACAAACCAGTAGAAGAAATATTGATACGTTTCATAGAATACTAAAGTGACAAAACCCAACCTAGTTTCCGGCAATGAAGGCTGTAGATGAGTGACCTTTTCAATCCTTTCAACCTTAGTTGCATAGGAGCAAGTCAGAAAGATTAAAAAATAAAATCATCTGATTTAATTTATTTTTAAAAATTTTTATAAAATAAAAAAAAATTATTTATTCTTTCTTTCCTATATCCATATTAGGGGTATCCTGAAAATATCCAAGCCAAAATATGGCTTTCAAAGTAAGATCCGAATTAGTAGATGCTCTCTCATTTTCTTAGGCCAGGAGTTATCATAAAAAGAATCAGGCATATCACTTTTTCGCCTTCGTACTGCATGCACTAGGGGTGCAAATGGGTCAGGTCGGATCAGATCTTGAGTGATCCCGATCCGACCTAATTCGTTGATCAGGTCTCCAAATCCAACACAACAGAAGATCAGATCGGATCGAATTGGATCCATGATCAAATTTCTTGATCCAATGGATCCTTCAGATCAAATTCATATATAATCCAACCTCAATCTATGAAATACGGGTTCAGTTAGGATCTTAATCAGATCTGAATCAGGTCCGGATCAATATAGATTTGCGATTTTTTAGCTCAATATGAGTCTCAATCATTTCTTTTTTATGAAGATTATAGCTTAGTATTTAAATTGGAATTTTGGCATAAGAAAAAATTTGTGAATAGATAGCATCATAAGATCATCAAATTGGATGATTGCTAGCTTCATTGAGATCTGTTCTTTTCAAAAAAAAAAAAAGTGAGGCCAATTTGTGAGCATATATATTAATAAATACTGGTAGAAATAAAAAAGAGATGTTACAAATCTGTTGTGTGCAGCTGGTCATTATGTTGGTAATTATATCTTTTGATTTTTTATCTAAAATTTTTAAAAAATTATCTTGCTATAATAATTCGAGGTCAAATATTATGTTTTGAAGATACATTTACAGTTTTTAAGATAATGCTTGATATGCTGATATACATAAACTGCTAGTGATGCAATTGTTTCATTTATATTACCCATAATTCAATAATAAAACATAAAATTGTAAGAGCTTCAAAAAAACTTAGATTAAGTGGAAGATGCCATAACTTGGATGAGCATTGAGATCCCATAATAGATTCGAATCGAATTGAGTTGGACCAGATCATTTATCTTCGAACCCAAGTCAACTCAAAAATCTCCACAGATTGGATCAAATCAAAATTTAGTACATCCAAACCTGATCTGCATTTAATTTTAGAATTCGATCCAGCTCTACAGATCTTATAAAATAATTTGGGTCAAATTGTACTACTAGCATACACCAAGTACAATTGAATCACATCAAATCCCATGGATAACACATCATGCTACATTATATTTCATTAATTTCTGATTGTGCCCTGTGCCCTAATCCATAGCGCTAGAATTTGCCCTGATTCACTTGCACCAGATGAATGCAATAATTTCTTCACTTTTTCGCATTGGAAGATCAACCACCATAGAAGAATGCTCCACTAATGATTAAAACTGTCGCCCATTCCAAGCGTCAAAATCTTGGCCATACTTCCATCAATGGTAAGAGGCATTAGGACCTGAAATACAGATTGAGTACATGCCCATCCAGATTTTAGCGTTGCTAATTCCAGAATTACACATCCAAGAAAATCTGGAAACTGATAAAGACGCTATCCTTTCTGGTAATACATTGCACCTTATCAGAGAAGGAATGCACGTCTATCAACTCTCATCGGTAAAATTGCAAAGTTCACAGCGATTAAAAATATTGTACAAATTAATAATTCAAAGACAACAATTTAGAAGCTATTCCCCAAAAAAAAAAAAAAAAAAAAGAGTATACAAAAACTATGGCGCATGGAAACAGCGATAGTTAAAAGCGGGGACATATAGACATTAGACTCAAAAAGCCAACCTGTCTTACATTTGGGTCATCACGAGCCCATGCATCCAAACCCATAAACATGAAACTTAAAAAACTTGCTGGAGTTTTGGAAACAGATAGGAGATTCTATTTCTTCTTGGAAACCGGCACGATCCTACCCACATCTGCAGCGTCTGCTTCTGAGAAAAAGAGCCCTGGGAGACTACCAGATTATCTGATGCGGATGGAAAATGATGAAGAAATGACGGTTAGAGATTGTGTTACCAAGGGCTGGGCCAGGTCAGTGGTGGAATGCTTGCCCTTTTCAACATTTGTATCTGTACAAGTTCAAGGCGCACACGCTGGTGACCCTGTCAACCAAACCCAAACCCTTCGTTTGCTTCATGTATTGCTAGAAGCAACCTCTCCTGTAGCTGTTCCTTGGAGGTGTATTCAGGCAGGTCCAATTGGTTGAAGCTGCACCAAGAAAAAGAAAAACAAAGATGAGCAAGGCAAAGACTCCAGGAGAGCGCAAAAAGTAGAACAACCACCCCATGCTATAACAACAATGATGCATGCTATAACAACCATGATGCATACTTAAAGACAGTCATTGCAAAATAACAGGGCTGAGAGACTCTGGAACAGAGGCTCTACATCTATCCAAAATTTTAAATTTCGTGGAACAGAACTGTCCCATTTTTCCTATAGAATGGGATATGCTGCAGTCCCACCCCATCTCGACATTTAGGATGAAAAATGTTCCAAGACATGCTGATTAGGATGCTGGGATGATAGCGGAACAGTTCTCTCCCAACACATGAGATGTATCCTGTCCCAATATCCCACGGGATGTGTATCATGGGGCCAAATTGCAGGAGAATACGATTTCATCAACCATGAAACCCCAGCACATTGAAAAAGGGTGCAGAGTGACCATAAAGTTTCTGATTTGAGATTGCTTGTTGAAACATGGTAGTTGACATAGCTAGTCAACATATGGAAATACAGCAACTTCCCATAATAGACAATAAAGGTGAGGACATTGCAGGCCTTTGATATTATATATATATAGAGAGAGAGACACACACACACACACACATGCACGCACGCATGCACGCGTGCGCGCGGGTGCACACGCACACATATACACACACACACACATATACATACATATATATATGTGTGTGTGTGTGTGCGCGTGTGTGTGTGTGTGTCAACAAACCATGTCAACGTCAACCAGCATTTTCCTCCTGATATTCCATAAACCCAAGGTAGTGGTTTGCATTTAAATCATAGTCCTTGAGATTCAGAAAATCTCATATCCAACAATATCAAAAATATCTAAACCTTCTGGTGGAATTCAAGATACCCCTGCTGGGAATGTTCACATCTTCACAAAACCAAGAGGCTAGCAAGACGGAAAGCATACCAGGTATGAGCTGAAGGAAGATGGTGGGGGCTGCCATATGCCTTGTGTATCTGAAACCTCTGTGAGCCTGAGATTCCTTGGAGGGCATTAAAACCTTCCAATGGGACCTGCAGTTCAAGTAAGAATGTTAGCAGGCCACCGCAATATTTTCAGCACATCAAGAAAATCCAGACCAAAAGCATGTACTCAAACATGAGTATTGACACCCATACATACAGTTCAATAAACACTAGTATAACACTAGAGCTTAAGTCAAAGCTTCCTACTGTTGTGAAGCCTCTGATACATAACTTTTGATTTTATCTCCAAAGAAATATCTAAGAGTGACAGAAACAGAACACATACATCCAAAAATGAAGCACACTTGAATTCAAGTATGTAAAAAAGAATACCTAGGAGCAAGGTTTGCAATCTCAGTACCAGTACCATATCAGTACAGTATCCGTACATCTGGTATGAGGGTGAACTTGGTGTACTGACACTCTATACACCCCCATATTGAGTATCAATTCAATACCAGTATGCTACACCTGGTACGGGCAGGGGGTTGGGGGGCAGTGGGTACACATGGGTACTGCAAACCTCCGCTAGGAGTAAAAGCCATATCCAAACATTACATCATGAAATAATAGCTATCCATCAAATACCCATATTAAACCACTTACATGCATCACAAGAGACATAGACTAGCTAATAATGATGAAATTAGAACTTTACATTTGAAAGATCTTACAAACAGTAATAAAGTTCCATGCCAATCACAATTGCCTTATTGGCCTAAAAGTATAAAGGGAAAAAATATTAAGAACATAAAATATTTAATTGAAATGGATGCACCCGTAATGTCTGAAACAGATGCACCATAAGTGCTTCAGAGAATGCCATGCAATATGCATGACCTATCCGATAAGAAAACTTCATCATTAGTCCTAGCACAAGTTGGTTTCCAACAGATATTAGATTTTGCATATAAAATGTCCTTTAATATTAATTAGCAATATAAGCATATTCCCTAAGCAAATTATTTTGAATATTTATCAGCTGTTGGAAATGGAGCCTATAATAACTATATATGATACTCAAGAACAAAGGCTATCACAGAGGGAGAAGGAACCTTGGAGGTGCCAGTGACAAACTGCAGGAATCGAGCTTTATCCTCCTTGCTGAAGCCCTGAAGCACTTCCCAGAACCACTGAATGACAGGTGATGCATTGGTGTAGCCAGAATACTCGGTATTTGCTCTCAAATCATCCACTGAAAGGTGAAGAACCAAATCAAGAGTAAGAAAAGCACAAAAAAACAAAATAATAGCATTAATCCACATTATCTATGATGCTATAAGCATCAAAATAATGATCCAATTAGCAACTCACAATCAATGTCTGGAAGTCCACTGATCAACAGTTCTAGTTCTTTGTCATTGAAAATGGAAATCAAATCCCGAGGTATCAATTCATTGAAGCCTTCCATAAATGCATTAATTTGGGGCCTAATTGCAGTTGTTAGCCGGTGTTCTGCTATGCGATCTACATATTCATGTTTATTTTCTTCAGTAACCCTGATATTTCGCCCACCAGGAATCAACTCACAATCAGTTACCTGCACAGTAACATATTATCAGACAAGGAAACATGATACATGTCAAATATGATATGCAAGGACTGGATGAAACAAGTTGAGTACTATAAGAAACACAAATGATGGTGGAGTTGTTGAAGATCTCATATCATTACAATATGGCTCCTGGAGATCTTCCCCAAGTGTTGTTTTGGTGCAGAAAGGAGCAGCATTTATAAGAGTAATAAGAAAATCAAAAAAATATGGTAAAACATTTTAATCATCTTTAAATCAACAATGAAGAAGATTTTATCCGCTAGGGCTCCTGCGTGTACTTAACAGTTATGTTTTCATTACACATCTAGACCATCATTTTAATATTTCTACATTTAGCCTTAGTTTTCTACTTCTTGTAAATAGATTTACAGATGAACAAAATATAAAGTGGGCATTTTCAATCAGCACTAGCTCTTGTACTATCTCCAAACAATATCATTATGGCAAACAAATATGAAGCAGAAACTACCTGTCCCTTCTCATACAATATCAGCTTCTCCTCATCAGCATCTATGCTGAAAGTAAGGTCCAATATATCGCTTATGTCATTCTGCAATTACAAAACAACAGATAAGCCATAATTCAACGATGATAATTCAAAATAGAAGTTGAAAAAAAAGAGACAACATTACTTTAAAAACTCAAAAACAGAAATGGCAGACAGCATACCTCCAGCATCCACTTTAGGTTCTTATAGTAGTCAGGATCAATAGCCTCAATATCGTGGTAAGTGACCTTCACCCCAAGAATGTGCTTGTAGAAAGATCGAGTAAAATGAACATCTAGAAGCTGACCATCAAAGAGTGCTTTACCAACCTGCAGGAAAACAGACAGCATTAGGCATAAAGCAACGCAAATAAATGCTTTTTTATAAACAACAATACCCACCACTCTTCCTACAAACTTGAAATATGAGAGATGTTCTGTTTGGTAGACAGAGTTGGGATTTGGTTGAAAGGTTGACTCGTTGCCCACCGTTGTGAAAAGCAGTGCACCCTTGTCAAATATTACACGAGATAATAACTGATACCATTCCCTGGTAAGCCCACCTGCATCAATACCTTCTTCTCCTTGGAAATGAACAGTCAGCCTCCCCTTCAGATCTTGAGGTGATCTCATTCGCAGTTGGTTATAGGAGTCTTCGAGTATGTAGGCTCTTCTCACTGAAATCCTCACTGGACTGTGATGATGGTCATGTTGATGTTTAATTTTTGATCGGAAATAAGCACGCTTATTGTCAAAATCAATAAAGCGCGGAACCTTTAGCATAAGCGAGAATGACTTCTCGAGTAACCCAGGATTCTGCCGAATGAATGCATTTAACAACTTCCTATGTTTCTCCGAGAATTTAACAAAAGCAACATGTTTCTCATCAATGTTTGGACAGGTACCCGATGGTTTCTGTCCACCAGTTGAATTTGTGGAATCTTCAATATCAGAAGTTGTGGAAGCAAATTCTTGAACTGTTTCTGATTGTCCAGGGCATAACTTTTCACATGTCACAAAGAATGATTCAATATATGGTAAGATGTTTTGGGTACCCGCTGGCAGTGGAGGTGCTACGCCTGCAGCCGTGGATGCCAAATTGCCCGAAATAGCAGCTAAATCTGAGGGGGATTCTGAGGTGCTCTCAATTTTGCTTATGCAATTGCTCAACTCTACCCACAAGGACTCCAATGCTGCATTTATGTCCCATATCTGAGACAAAGCATCAGCATAATCTTTCTCAGGAAGAAGCTGTGGATCCTTCTTTTCATGTAATGCAGCAACAAGAGAGCTCAATGCCTGCAAAACTCTCAAGACTGCAGTCCCATTGGTAGAAGACGTACTAAGAAGAGCCTTTTCAGTATCTTCATACAAGTGTAATTCATTCATAGCACATAAAGTCAAATTTTGCACTGAATTTGCAAGTTCAGTAATGAATAAACTGCAATAGCTAGGAGCAATAGCCACTATCTTCTTCAACACCTCAGCCACAAGAACATATGCATTATCAGACAACCTGCAAAAGACCTCAATCAACTCAGCGCATAATAAAGAAAATGAAAACGTGAGGCTACAACATCCAGATAAAATATCTTTATATCTTGCTTATTAAGATATAGGACTCACAGAGAATACATAAGAATGAAAATTATATTGAATCAGTCAGTCAGATAATGCTGATTAAAACTCCTAAACAGCGATCAGGAAAGCAAGGAGTCAAGAAAGCATGAAAAAAGCTTGCCAATCCCATGTAGCAGAAAAAAGAAGTTAACACAGGTAGAATAATTTTGTTTACGCCATAATAATGACCAACAACAGCAGCATCTAATATTCTGAAAATGTTGATGCCTTGAACACTGAAATATAACAATATTTTTTTAGTCATTAAAGGCAAATGTGCCATAGATACTACATTTTATGTGTGAATAAAAGTTGGATCGAATACTTTGCATCAACTCCTTGAAAAAGAAGTTAACAATTCTTATCCAAATTAAAGATCCAAAAAATTGAACATTGTCTACATCATAAAAAAATGCCTAGAAACTAAAACATTTCGTGGTCTCTAACCTATTCATCATTATCTGTCAAAACAAACAGTTTTAATAGCAAGATCTATGTTTTACCATGATCCACTCATCAAAACTTAGTGAATTAAATCATGTTTTAAGATGTGTAGATCTTCCATGAGTGAATTTTAAACTTATGTGACCTATCATGTATTTTACCACAATAGTGCAATTGATAACGATCATTTTTGTACTGCCTTGATACATAAAGTAGAGACCAAAATAAGATGAATTTTGGTTTCTAAGCTTTTTTGTATCATGGATCATATTCAACAAACAATTTTGGACCTTCAATTTGGATGGCCTATCATTGACTTTTAAAATCGTTAACTTCTTTTACCAGGAGTTAAGGTAAAGTGTGTGGTTGGTGTGCATGCATGCGTACATATATATATATATATATATATATATATATATATATATATATAATACAGACGCAGAGAGAGAGAGAGAGAGACTCCGAAGGAAAAGAATGATCCTTTGCTATTCGAGAAGAAACTATTCCTATTAAAAGATACATGGATCACATACAATAGATCCTCGATATAATGCAAGAATGGTGAAATTTTACAAGCTAAATTAGGAAGAAAATGCTTTTCATTGAATCAAAATCGAAGACGAGCTTAAAGAATGGAATAATACTTCACTGTTCACACTTTTGAGAGATTGGTTCATTTTGAAAAATCCCATTTGACCAAAGTAGCCCTACATTATGCTTGTCACGACAAAGAAGTCAAAGTTCATAGATTGAGAGGAAGGATCAACTGAAGGTGAGACATTGCAGTGCACAAAGAGACATTATAGGTAATAGGCATGATTTAGTGACACAGGTAGGGGTGAAAATACTAAATGCTTCTACATGACAGCCAATCTTCATATCCAATTGAATATAGCAATTATTTAAGCAGCCTGGTCAAATTTTCAAAAGTCAATTAGCAACAAATAAACCATCAAATATAAAAAATGAATTGCTCATCAAAGTTTCAAAATATAATAGAACATAGAAAATATAACAGATTTTTTTTGATTTTTGGCAAGGTTCAAAAAATCAGTAATGCAACCTGTACTTGTCAAGTACAGGGTTAGTATGGTACGATATGCTACTTACATGGTACACATGCCAGTGCTAGTCAAGTTCCAATTCACCCAATCTAGGGTTTTGCCTAGATCTAGAGAGTGAGCAGGGGAAGAGGGAAGTCAGCCAATCTAGGGTTCATCTCGGATTTTGAGAGATGGTGGAGGGAGGCTAGCATCCTACTGATGGCCGGCAAGGTGATGAAAAACATGGTGGTGGAAGTGGAGAAGGCCTATGTCCTTCCAGTGGCCTAAGCACACAAGGATGATGAACTGCCAGGCTTTGGTCAATCTCGGGGGCGATCTGCTGAAGGAGCTCCAATGGTGAAGCGTGAAGATCTGAAGAGCCCTCCATAAGCGAATTGAGAGAGAGAATCAAATGACCTAGAATTCTGGGAGGGTTCAAGGTTTTTTTAAGGGATCAATTCGGCCCTGAACCAGCAGGTGCTGGCGAGGACAAACCAAACCGAGTGGAACCAGGCGATTCTGCTCGGTTCACACCAGTCCTGCACTTGTTCCGAACAAATGCAGAACCATCCCGGTTATCTGCCGCATTGAGATGGTTCTTGCAGAGCTTGGATTTTGGATGACAAAACAAATGGGCTATTGCTAAAAGTAGTAGTTGTTACTACAATCATATGGAATCCATGTGAGCAATACAAATAGCAAAATAGAAAGAAGTACCTGTCAATAGATCCCCATGTTCCCTCTAGATGAGAATGAACATATTCAGGTATAATGTTCCAAAATACATGTTAGTGTATGATAAAGAACAAGCATAAAGCACAAGACACTGGAGAAAAGTTGAGCATACTCAGTATAGTGTTTGGAAAAAGGTCTTCTCAATTAATGCATAGAAAAGAAAACCAACAGTTCCCTCATCACATTCATGTATATAATGAACTATGAAATATACAAGCACATAATTAAAACAATTTAGACTTAAGATTGCTCATCATACCCTTCACGTGCAAGCAGTGAGCAAAGAAGTCGCAGTTCTGCTTGTGGCAGGCTCAGTAGAACAGCTCGTATACTTCTTTCACCATTTACAGCAGTAGAGCTTCTGCCAGATTCCTCTGCCTTCAATGATTTTCCATCCCCACCAGCAGAAGATCCAACAGCATCAGTATTCATCTGTGCATCTTGCATGGTGTTATCTGAACCAGGTGGTTGATCGGGAGATTCTCCGGATTTATTAGATAGGCCAGAGTCATTCTCAGCATTAACCATGATAACTTCAAGAAGATTTAACAACTGAAAGAAAGAAGGTTCAAAACAAAGGAACCAGAAATTTTCTGAAACAATGAAATTACAGTAAATACTATTTAATTACCTGTTCAAGATGAGCTATGCTCCTCATGTACAATGGCTGATTCAAGAGACTCAAAAGAAGGACAACAGCAAAATCCCCTTTCTTATCTACAGGTTTTTCTTCTTCCATAATTACAGCCTTACCACGTCCCTGAGAAGAAGCATCCACTTCACACACAGGTAGCTGTGCCAACTCAAGATGAAGCAAGAGCTTTGCCACATTCGGATGATTCCGGGCCAAGTATGTCAGGGTTTCTAGGATACGACGGGACACTAGAGGAGGCACTCCTATAGATTTAACCAAACAGAGGGTGAACATAAAGCACATTAGTTTATTCATGTGTGTACTGACACTCCCACTGGCCCTAACTTACCAAGAAATCATAAACAGATAACAATTATGATAGACTAATAACAGATCATAAAAAAGTTACACTAAACTTATACAAGTATGATTAAACAAAACAATTTATAACCTGAACTGAACAACAAATAACAGAGACATCCATGGAACAGTCTATTGAAATTGTTAAAATAATTCAAATGCAAATGCAACACAATACCATTTGAGAATTGAGGCCGGGAGTACGTAACATAACTCTGACAGCCATACAATCGATAAGGTGGTTCAGCAGCATCAACTGAATTATCAGTGGAGCCCCGCAGATCAAGCATAAGCATATCCATTAGTATTTGCACCAAAGACATTCTAGTTTCATGATGGGCACATAGATTCAAGAGAAGCCTTTGTAATTGACCTTTATATAGAGGCTGTGAAATCAAAAGACAATACTGTCAGTCACATTCAAGTTCAACTAGAAGCTAAAGCAAAGAGCACCAAATCATTACCTGAACAACACGAAGCAACCTGATCAAGGCTTTTAGAGCATCTGTATCAACCAGAGGGGCCCCATCAGCTTCAATCAGCTTGCCTGCTGCAGACTTGCGGGCAACATCACCAGTAGTTCTGTCTAGACTTGAACCACTAATATCACCATGCCTAGAAGACTCACCCCGCCTTCTCGAGTTCATGCCAAAAAGTGTACCACCATACCTGTGGCGGTGAGCAAACCTTTCCCGCAACATATTTGCTTCAGCAACAAGTGCAGGTGTCAAAGTAGCCAGCAGAGTATCTGGGGATGTTAAGAGCACCTGAAAGCATATGATGGAACCATAAGAAGACAAAGACACATTATGGAACATGACTTATGTTATGTATGCTGTGAAGACAATAACCTGATATTAAACCCCAAAGCCTCTTAATTGCAAGCACCATTCAAATTGAAATTTCACATATTTATATTAAGATGATCACACCATGCCTACCTCTTCTCGAATTTCTGAAGGAAATGTAGCTATTATTGAAACAGCATCCATTTCAACAGGTTGTCCCTCCAATTCTTGGGACTGTTGTAGCCTCTGAGCCCGTTGTTGTGCAAGGACCTCTTCTCGGATATCAGGAGGAAGCGCAGCAAGAAATTCAGGATCGATGTCTCCATCAGCTTGAGATCGCTCACTGGAAGGCTGTGCCACTTGATTCTGTCGTGAAGAAAGTACTTCAGCCCGCAACTCCTCAGGAAGAGCCTCTAAAAATGTAGGATCAATTGCATCCGTATCGACATTTCTATTGGATTGCTGCTCTTCATGTGGACCACTCTGACCAGCTTCTTGGCCTGCATGTTGCGGAACCTCACTAACACTTTCCAGGGATACATCCCTGCTACCAATTGGCATTGCGCTTCCTGAGGACCTTCTCGCCCGAGGGGGTGGTTGCAAATCACCCAAAGGAAGCCTATCTGCAGGGCCTTGCCTTTCTCCATCATCATGCCCATCAACACTTCCTATTTCCACTTCCAAGCTACGAAGGCTTTCCCCTAAAGTTGCACCACTTCCGCTACTTCCTTGGCTCACTGCTTCCACATCTCGTACAGTTGCATCACTGCGTTCATACTGCATGTCAGCAACCTGCTCATTTGCATTCAATGTCTCTCTTCCTTGAAGTGAAGCACCATCAGCAGGTCCAACACCAACATTTCCAGTGCCATCTACCATTGAACTAGGAGAAGGAACAATCATACTTTCATTATTTCCACTACCTCCTCTACTTGTTTCTTCTCTTACTCTACCTTCTGATCTCTGTAACTGGTTGGGTTCATCTTTTTCTTGAGGGTTGTCAGCAGACACATTCTGGTCAGAAGGTTGGTCAGGTGTAGGGCGCCTCAATTGGGAAACAAGTAATTCCTCGATGCCTTGAGGAACCACAGGTGCACTCGGCCCACCACGTTGCTGGCTATCATCTAACCACATATTGAAGCGATGCCCATGTCGTCCACTTCTCAAGGACCGGAAAATAGCATCCAATCGAGAAGAAGTACCCTCATGATTTCTATCTGAGAATGCCATATCAACTGCATTCTCTGAAAAAAAATATATGACCACAATCATCAAGTAGATATATATATATATATATACTAAAAAAAAATACATTTCTAATTTTCTATTATTTAGCTCAATAAAACTCTTAAGTTTCTTATTTCTATGTTAGGATAGATGACAGGAATTAATTAAACAAAGCACATAAGCAACAATGCCAGCACAGTCCACAAATAACTCACCTGTTTGTCTTTGATGAACAAGGTGCCTGAATGAAGATGGCTGCTCCAGGAGTGGATGTTCAAGATGAACACCATGATCACCAGGTCTTCCGAGAAGATTGTATATAGATGTGGTGCGACCTTGGCGTCTTGAGCCAAATATGTCAAGAGGCATCACATGTAGCGTTTCACTAGAAAAATTGTTGTTCCCACTAAAAACTTCAATGTGGTCAAAAACGTTGATACCATTAAGTCCTTCCTCTAGCCGTAGTATGACTCCATCATCATCTTCATCATCATCATCCTCTTCCTCTAGCACATCCTCGTCAAATTCTTCATCATCAATCTCCTGGTCATCCTGGTCTGTATCAGGATGTGACATCTGATGGACTTCATCCTCCTCCAAATCATTATTTTCCTCATCATCTTCATCATCATCTTCATCAACTTCATCCCCATCATCCCCTGACATATCTTCATCCTCATCATCATCACCCATTTCATCCTCTGCATCGCGTGGGATATCAAATCTAATCTCCACAGTTGAAATACCATTTTCAAGGCCTGCACCGTCTTCAGAAGCTTCATGCATAAAATCATCTTCAGCTTCACGAGAAAATCCCCCATCCAAATCCCGATCATGATCCATGTCATCTGTAACAGAACGTGAACTGCCTGAAGTTTGAACAGAATTAAAAGATTCTACATGGTCAGCCACCCCTTCAGCATGATCGGGCTGGGATGTTGTTTCTAGCAATTGGAATCTATTTCCGCTATCATAAGATGAGCCTAGTTGACTCTGATCAGAAGTAGGCTTCAGAGAGTTGTCACCCCTTGCAGCATTAAGATCAGCAGAATGAACATATTCCTTAGTTACTGATTCCAGAGCCTTCACAATTCCTGTAACAATCTTTGGTGAGTCCGCAAGATCCAAATCCAGAACTTGTAGCGTATGTGTCAGTGACTGAACTAACCCAACATCTATGAAGGTCACTGAAGCTTCCGCTGAAATATATGCACCGGATGGTGAACGGGCAGCAAGGATATCATTAAGCAGGTCAACAAATGCATGCATACTTGAGTTTGGAGCACTGCAACCACTTGATGAGTGAACGAAGTCATTAAACAGACTACTGATTTCAGAAAATATCCTTTTACGCCCTTCTGTAGAACGGATAGACGATGCCACAAGAAACTGGTTAGCCCTGGTAGCTAACTTATGCCTCCAGTCTCCATCTGCCTTCTTATCCTTCTTGTGGATCCCTGGGTACGGAAGAAACTTGTGAAGAATATGATGAAATATTCCACCATAGCTATTAGCAGATGTGCCACGTACAGGACCACGGAAACTACTGACATCAACATCCCTGCGAAGCAATACCTGAATTGATGAAGCGTAAGTCAAAAGTATCTCTGTCAACAGCTTCAAGATGAACGCAGTCTTGGCAAGAGATGCTGAGGCCTCCTGGCTAGCAATTTTGCTTTCTTCAGACGAAACAGCAATAGCTTTTCCTTTTCCTTTGGCTGAAGTGCAGTCGATATCCATGTCTGCTACTGATGGGGTACCAGGAACACCATCAAACTGGTCCTCAACTTTCGGAGATGGAACAAAAGTTACAATCAAATCCAGCAGATGCTCTATTACCGCTGTAAAGCTTTGAGGAGATTTTCGATGGGGTTTTGTGTTCTTTGCATTCGAATCTGGCAGTTTACCATGTCCACTACCTGGAGCAATGGAGCTCACATCCCCTGCAGTAAGTTTTCCATCAGCAGCTGGTGGCTTGTCTTTCTCTGTCTTGTCTTTGTCTTTCTCCTTAGACTTCTCCTTCTCACGATCTTTCAACAGCATGATGTATGGCCTGTCACCCACCATCTCAACCTGGCACACAGCTTGAGCAGCTTTCATGAACACCACTGGGTCCCTAGAAATAACAAAGGCCAAACTTTGGACAAAACTGCGTGGTGTAAGTCCAGCATTGGAGTGTCTATTTGTGGATGTGACAAGACTGTGGCGTATCTCTAACTCCATAGCCTGCTGAAGAGTGTGGGGATCTTCTAGAATGTGACGGACTATTGCAGATGCAACATTGTTGAATCCAGAGAATAAACTACTAGTTGGCAAATTAAACAATGCACGCAAACCTCCAGCATCTAGGAAACTAACAGCAACTGAATGAACCTTAGTCAGTGTTGCACACAATTTCAGTACCACATGCATGGTCTCAGAAGGTAGTTGGTTCTGAATGCATCTGCAACATATCTCCAAGAGCCTCTTCTGATCATGCATATCTAAAAACCCAGTACTTGATCCCAGATTGGACTGTGAATCCTTCCTCTTGCCCTCATCGATCACTAAAGGAGTCTGGGTATTAGAATCATCCTTTTTCAGCTGCTCCAAATTCATAATTTCTGACATCAATTTCGGATCCACCTGCAACATGCGATCAATAGAAAGAAAGCCTGCAGTCACCCACTTTGGAACCTGGGACTTCTCACCAACCTGCAAACCAAGGTTCCATTCCAAAAGCAGATCTAAAGCAATCTTTACCAGACCTGCCTGAAAGGCAATTTCTCGTGCTGTTGCATCTTCATGAAGAACTAATGCTAGTACATGAAAAAGTGCAGACAGCATATTGTTGTTGGATTGATCAGATGCCAGACGGCAATGTTTTACATGATCAATAATGAAATTGAGCACCTTTGATCGGTTCTGACCATCATTTTGTGAGCAAATCGTCACAAGCAGATCACGAACAGGGAAAGCTAAAGGCTCCTTCACCTGCAGAAGTCTGATGCAAGCAGATAAAATTTCATCAACAGGAGGCAATTGGACTGCTTCCTCTTCTTGGTCAAGATTATTATGAATTGCAGTTTCATCTTCCTTTGAAGATGCATCAGAGTTCCCTAGAGACATGGCAAGAGCCCGAGCAAGTTCAGCATCTTCTTGTGGTTCTTCTGGATGTGAAAACAACCAATCAGTCGCAATCTCCACACTATTTGTTCCCACCTGTCTCAGTGCCTCTTCAGCTCTAGCCCGAGAAAAGCCCATCTCTACAATCAGTGATATTGCTGATTCATCAGGTGGAGGACCACTTAATCGAGCTCCAGTGTTGCCACTGACATTCCTAACTTCAACCCCAGCATAAACATGCCTCATGATGGATATCATTGCACTAATAAACTCCAAATCGCATTCAGCGAAATGAGGGTGAGTCCAGATAGGAAGTATAGCCTTCAATACCTTGGACTGAAGCAACTTCACAAATGCCTCGGCATCTTGAGGAAATGGAACATCTCCATTTGCAATAGGTTGTTCAAGCAACTGTCTTGCAGAGGAATATAAGATGAAGGATGATGTCACAAGGTGGTCCATTAGAGTAGTATAGCTGGCTAAGGGACCATATATCCAAGAATTTTCTGTGTCTTCCTTCTCTTCTTTAGGGTTTTTATCATCAGTCTCCATAGGAGAAGCTGGCACCCGGTTAACCGCAAAGAGCAACTGACTGGTAGCTTCAAAAGTTGTTAAGATGGCGTGGATGACCCCACGACCATAAAAGCAATTTAGTATGATTGGATTACATGACTCTGGCCTGTCTGATAGAATCCCATCAATAAAGTCAATGACCTTGCCAAGGTAACGACATTTTGTGGATATGGAGATCTCCATGTCAGGAGGACTCGCATGCCCCCGAAAGTTTAAGTGTTCCAGCACAATTGTGGCAACCGTACTAACAACAGATACAACAGATGAGGACACATTGACAGGATTGTTCTCACGACGAGAAGAAAGCAGCATTGCCTTTCCCAGCTCCATAAATAGATGGCTAATATGATAAGAAAGTGATCTCATCATGTCACGGCAGGAAGAATAATATGTTCTCTGCTTGTCTTCTTCCGCTTTCGTAGTAGTATTGGCATCTACAGAATTGGAAGATTGTGACTGGGAACTAGATGCAAATCGTAAAGTTGAATGACCATCTACACCAAGTCTTTGCGAACCACTAGCAGCATGGCCAAGATCACGATATATACTAATAAGGTCAGAAACTTGCGACTCTATACTCAACCCTGACACTCTTCGTCTTAATAATGGATCAAGATACTGCCTAAAAGAACTAAATCTTTGCTCGTCAGATTCACTCGTTCCTGCTGCTGACCTTTGCACCTCATTTGCAGAAGTGGAAGATTCAGCATCTGTCTCAATCTTTGAATCTTCAAGAAGGGCAATTTGCCACAACACTTCCCGATGAACCTGCCCGATATCCTCTAACACATCCCTACTAGCATCTCCAAATTCTGTAAGTAATGCACTTATCCAACGGTTATCTTTTGATGCGGCAAGGAAAAGAAGAAATTCAACTACAAAAAGAGAAGAAAAGATTCCACTATCTGATGTAGCCTTGGGATCCAATAAAAATGAGCCAGCAACTGAACTAAATCCACTTAGAGCTCTCCTCAAATTCTCCCTCAAATGCGAGGAAAATGCATGTGCCAGAGGTGCAGAATGATGCTGAGTAAAGCCTTTAAACACAATAGTGCTATGCAAAGCAATCGGCATACCTTCAGATGACTCTGTGATGCTGGGCTGCAGTAACAATCTCAACAAAGTTTCTATACCTCCCTTTTCTACAAATAATCTACAAGTTTCAGAGCTTTCCATAGTTCGATGAACAAGTACCATGACATGAAAGATGCACAACTGCACAAACTGCTCATTGCTGATGCCGTCAGCAGCTGAATCTAAGGCACTCACCAAATCATGTCCCTCGTTTAACTTATCCTCAAGATCTGTTTCCATGGCAGCATTCTCATCCAAATTACCAGAAGAGTCCTTGCATTTGTCCTCTCCCATAGAAGCAAGTTTGTTGATGATTTCAATGATTATGTCAACACCAGTGCTTCTTAGTGAAGATACATGCCGAAGAAGCTCCTCCATAGCATTTGCCAAAAGAACAACACCTTCATTCATTGCCACCAAATATTTCCTGGTTGTGAAAATGTCTACAAGAAACCGCAATGCAGCAGTTTGCTCAACTGCCTCCAATCCTTTAGCATTGAGGCATATGGCACCAAGACCATTAGGGATACAAATAAGTGCTTTGGAAGAGGGAAGTATACCAGAAATCACAGACGACAAAAATGAATCTGGAAGACCGGATTCATCCAAAACAGGAAAGCCTGTTGGGTCCTTATGAATAATTTCGCTCATGACAGTTACCGCTGAAAAGTAAATATCTCCTCCAAATTTATTCACATTGTGAAATATCAAAGATAAAGAAGCAGGCAATGAATTATCATGGGAATTCTGTGACCTTGTAGAATTTGCCGGAGAATATGTAGCAGAACCGAGTGCCTTGAGCAAAGCTTTGATAAGCCGCTTCTGGGAATAAAGATGATCTTCATCGGATCTTAAATCACCAGCCATCATTGTGTTGCTATGCTCATCAACTGTGCCAATAACTCTATGGACTTCAATCTGCAACCTTTGAGCCAAAAGCTCCACCCCACCTAAATCCTTGAATAGGGATACAGCGGGACTACTGTATTCCATCAGCTTTTGAAGGGTCTTCACTGCCGAGCAGACAACATGCATATGGGCAGGATCAAAGTCCTGTAGAAGGGGTAAAAGAGGGGGAACCATTCCGGAGCCCCTTATAGCACTCCCAGAACTTGATGATGATAGAATATGAAGCAGGAAAAATTGTAGAAGAGCATCAACAAATAATGGAGCAGAAGGATCACTAGGGTTATTAAGCGATAAGACAGCCTTTTGAAGTACATTTAGCAGTAGCATACGATTTCCACCAGCAGAAATAATACTTGAGCCACTCAATATTCTAGCCCTTTCATGCGATGATGCATATGCAGCTAGTTGTGCTCCTAATGCAAGCATAGCAAGTGCCCTTATAGTTCCAGGGACAGAGTCTTCAGAACGAACTAGCCTGATCAGTTCATTTGTATACTCAGGCTCATTTGCAAAGAAAGATGCAAGTTCATCTTGAGCATCACTGGATTGTACCAGAACAGTGAAGGCAAGTATGCTGATTCTGCTGTACAGCCTACATGTTCTGGAAGAACGGAAGGCATGGGCATATCTAATTCTTGTAAGCAATGAGAACCTGTGTTCTGGAGGTACATTGAACTGGTCAATGCATTGCTTCAAAATGCTCAAATCATCTTCTTTTCGGAGATGGAGATCTGAGATATGTATGACACACATATTGGATGATTTGCTTCTCTCTCTGATTTGCTCGGTGGCCTGGGAAGCAGCCATGTTATACTCAAAATGGAGGGTCGAGCCCAAACGGTATTGGGCCCCGTCACACTTATTTTCCACATCTGATGGGAACAGGCACAATCCTTCATGCTGGTTCCTCTCATTTGCCACAACACATGAATGTAAACCCAGACCTTCTTCTTTGCTTCCCCAGCCCTGGGCCAAAGACAGTAGACAGCTGTTTACAGAGCCACAACCAATCAGTTTCCCACTCACATGTATCTTGGAGGGATTTATTTTAACCAGTGCAGAAAGAGTCTCCAATGTAGCAATGACAATCTCTGGATCTGTAGATGCAAGCAAAAGCTTGAAGTGCTGATGCAAAAAAGAATATGAAAATGTCAGACCAAAAATCCATGCTCAACTGGAGCAATGTGCAATTCCACTATAATTTTATGAGTGGGAGCACCTATGTATAATTTCTCACTAGAACTTTGATTACATATTATGAAAATAAACAGATGGTGGAATATACAGATCGCCAGCTTACCTCAAGACCACCAAATGAATTCTTGTTGTGACAATTTTCCAAAATAATTTGCATGACTCTTAAAATTTGCATAACGGAATGTTTGGGAAATGGATGTTCATCTGAAATATTATCAGATAAAATAAGATCTTTCCTACAAGAGAGATATGTCTTGAAGTATGTATCAAAATGCATAAAAAGTGGCCTCCAGTGATGAAAATTTCCCTAAAATCAAAACACAAGCTAAGATCAGGAATACAAAAGTAAACCAAACAAGGAAGATTCAGTGAAAATAAAATTTTATTGCACCTTATTGTACTCCCAACGGAAGCCTGAAAGAGGTATAGCAATATCATGTAAGGGACTCTTAATCACCCTATCAATAAATGCTTTAACTTTTGGTGGCTGCAAATATCAAAACAACATATCAGGACATCAACAAATTGTTGGTATCAATTCATTTGAAAAAGGAAAGCACTCATATTAATTCGAAACAACTCAAGATGCATAAATGAAATGCCATGGGAGCAAGGAATAAAAAACATAATTTCTATTGTTAGTATATGGTTGAAAAATTGTCATACAGCCTTGGAAATAAAAAGTAGTTACCCGAGGTTCAGCAATTGGAAGACAATTAATATCATAAGATGAAAACCAACCTACATCCAATTGACCATTGTTTCCAACATTTCGTCTAATTTTTAAAGACACAGCAGAAATCTAAACTATGGTAAAGAAGATAAAAGATGTAGCTCTAGCATGTGACAGGACAAATGATCAATTTAAAATCACAAGCATGTGGAGCCTTGCATTAAGATCAGATGTGTTTACCTCCTACTCCATCTCAGTAACTTATTAAAATACAGAAAACCATGCTGCCTTTGTTCAATGCACTAAAGATTTCCTAGGAGAAAAGAGAAGTACTGTCGAAAGCTTGGTCATACATTGTGAATGAAGTCTTGACATCCACATGAATGAACATACAAGAATATGGACTTACCATATAAGTCCATCAAGGCAATATTTGCAGTGTAAATTGACTTTTAACAGACTTTTGCATTACTACAAAATATGGGCAAGGAGTTAATTACTTTGCTCTACAATTATATATCAAAGGTCAACCATCATAGTATGAGCAAATCAAGACACAGCATGTATTTAATACATAAAATGTTCTCCATCGGTGAGATAAGTAAAATAGCAATATTTTGAGTTTTCACCAAAACCATAAACCATAAGGGTGGGTCCTAGCGCAATAGTAAGGTTGCTCCATTATGACATATGTCACAGTTTTGAAACATGAAAACAACCTCTCCACACACAAGGTAAGGAATGTATGTCTGACCCTCCACAAACCCCACAATAGCAAGGGCCTCCACATGGCTGCCCTTTTTCCCTAACTACATAACATGGATGATGTTTAGGTTAATGAGTTTATGAAAAAAAATGCAGAAAATCATGAGAACTTGAGGTCCTAAGAAAATGGTCCATAACTTTAAGCACTACATAAAAGACCTAGTCCTTGCTATCTAGTTATGAAATCTCAGACCATCAAAAGCTATTCAAGGACATCTCTCTATCACAGCCAGCATCTACTTTCATCAGAATCCTTTATAAGAAACATTCCTCAAATCCCTAACACACCCTCCACTTTCAAGCCTTCCTTAATAAAAAAGCACTAGTACAATGATCAAACACTCAGATGTATTAAACCGCAAGTTTGCGTAGCTCCCACTCTGGACTAGATCCAGAAAATCAACTGTACCCAATGCGCCCTCCTCCCCACCCAAAAAAGAAAAAAAAAAGGAAGAAGAAGAAACCAGAGGATCTTCCTCCTTTGGCACTAAATTAGGGATCAGATTCTTACAAGAACTGGATCTTGAATACCTTTAACCTCGTTACTTAAATTGTAAAATAACATATTAAAACTAGTAAGTATTTATGAAAGCCAGGGATAACAAGCAACCAAATCAATACGACAGGCCAATAAAAAAAGGCATGAATAACCAAGACACCTAGATTCAAAATCAATTATCCTATCAATTGGCTAGCTAAATATTTTAAAAAATAATTAACTATTTTTAAAAAAAATAAGGTCTTCAGTGCAGATTGTTAGACTTGTTAAAAAGAAAATTGGAAAAGGAACAAAAACAAAGATATGCTTTTAATTAGCTTATTTTCCAGA
>NC_025993.2:120239783-120244783 GCF_000442705.2 Elaeis guineensis
CGAGATTCTCCTCCTGTTCCTAACAAGGCTGTGGGGGCACATCAGGGCTGTTGTGAGGGTCTCTCCCCCCATCCGATCTTTAGAAAATCGGGCCTTCGACTTTGCTCATGTTAGGACGAGGTTCTCCTCCTGTTCCTAACAAGGCTGTGGGGGCACATTAGGGCCGTTGTGAGGCCCTCTCCTCTCATCCGATCTTTAGGAAATCGGACCTTCAATTTTGCTCATGTTAGGATGAGGTTCTCCTCCTGTTCCTAATCAAGGTTGTGGGGGCACATCAGGGCCTTTGTGAGGGCCTCTCCCCCCATCCGATCTTTAGGAAATCGAGCCTTCGACTTTGCTCATGTTGGACGAGGTTCTCCTCCTGTTCCTAACAAGGCTGTGGGGGCACATCAGGACCGTTGTGAGGGCCTCTCCCCCCATCCGATCTTTAGGAAATCGGACCTTCGATTTTGCTTATGTTAGGACGAAGTTCTCCTCCTGTTCCTAACATGCTTAATTTCAATTGCATGAGAGAGTTATTTTCTGTCGTTATAAACTGATGCTAAAAGAAAAATATGCAAATATGAAACTTTTAATTTAGGCGAAGCTATTGGTAATACATTCATCGATTTTTCGAGTTTCATAGTCGCGGAAGCTCTGCTCCTCCGAGTTCTTTTAAATAGTATGTTTCGAGCCGGACTACCTCCTTGACTTCATATGGGCCTTCCCAGTTTGGGGCAAGTTTCCCTTGATTCTGAGGTTGTGAGGCAGCGGCTCGTCGTAGCACCAGGTCCCCCGCTCTGAAGACTTTGCTTTTGACCTGGGAGTTATAGTAGCGGGTTACTTTCTGTTTGTAAGCCGCCATCCGAACTTGAGCTGCCTCCCACTTTTCTTCTAACAAGTCGAGGTTTGAGATCCTGTGGGTTGCGCTGTTCGTCGAACGCCACGACTCATGCTGACGGAAGCTTGAGTTCTATCGAGATCATGGCCTCTGTCTCGAAAGCTAAGGCAAAGGGGGTCTCTCCCGTGGGCAATCTCTGAGTAGTTCGATATGCCCATAACACATGATAAAGCTCGTCAGCCCAAGTTCTTTTTGCCTTTTCAAGTCTTGCTTTGATGCCTTGCAACAGAGTCCTGTTAGTCACCTCGGCCTCGCCTTTTGCTTAAGGATGGGCCACTGAAGTGAAGTTGTGGGAGATGTTTAGGTCCTCACAAAATTCGGCAAACTTTGCCCCAGCAAATTGTCGCCCATTATCAGTAATGAGGGTTCTGGGTAAGCCGAACCTACAGACAATCGACTTCCAGACGAAGTCCTGCACTTTAGCTTCCGTGATTTTTGCCAAAGGTTCAACTTCGACCTACTTGGTGAAATAGTCTATTGCCACCAGGAGAAACTTTCGCTGCCCTGATGCCATGGAAAAAGGTCCGAGGATATCCATCCCCCATTGCGCGAACGGTCATGGGGCACTCAATGGTATAAGTTCGGAGGCAGGTTGCCTTTGTATATTTGCATATCTCTGACACCGGTCGCATCTTCGAACATATTCGACGGAGTCGTGATACATGGTGGGCCAGTAATAACCTTGTCGGAGCAGCTTGTGAGATAAAGATCTGGCCCCCAGGTGACTTCCACAGACTCCCTCATGTACCTCCCTCAAGGCGAAGTCGGCTTCGGAAGGTCGGAGATATTTCAAGAGGAGCAAGGAGTACGATCTCTTATATAGCTTGCCTTCGTGGAGGATATATCGGGAGGCTTGGTTCTTAAGCTTTCGAGCTTCTTTTACATCAGGAGGAAGAACTCTATCCTTGAGGTATGTAACTAGCGGGTCGATCCAACTAGGTTCGTAGCTGATCTCCATCACAGATTGTGATTCTTCCGTGCTTGGGCGCTTCAGGACCTCGAAGAAGACTTCCTTAGGTAGTTCGACTGGAGCCAGCGTAGCCAACTTGGAGAGAAGGTCGGCCTTGATATTTTTTGATCTCGGGATCTGCCTGATGTCGAAGCTGCCGAAGGTAGGGATGATCTCCCTTACCCTTTCGAGATACTTGGTCATACTATCCTCTCGAGCTTCATAATTTTCACTGACCTGTCCCACTACTAATTGAGAATCACTGTGGGCTTGAAGCCAATCTACTTCTAATTCTTTGGCGACCTTTAGTCCTGCAATCAGAGCTTCATATTCTGCTCCATTATTTGTTGCGAAAAACTCGAAGCGTAGTGCATACTCTACGATAATCCCATCTGGACTGACCAAGATCAGGCTCGTGCCTGCGCCTGACATGTTGGAGGAACCATCCACGTAGAGGGCCCAAGAGCCATCAGGGAGATAGGCTCTTTCTTCAGGGGAGTTCGGCCGGAGCTCCGGATTATCGGCTTCATCTAGTCCAAGTTCGGCCTCCTCTGGGATAGTGCATTCCACCACGAAGTCCGCTAATATCTGGGCTTTGATCGCTGGCCGAGGTCGATAGCTGATGTCGAACTCCGTGAGCTCGACTGTCTATTTCGCGATTCTCCCAAAGGCATCCACTCGATGCAGAACCGTCTTGATCGGCTGGTCAGTGAGCAGCGTTATGGTGTGTCTTTGAAAGTAAGATCAGAGCCTTCGAGCTGCAATCAACAAGGCGTAAGTTAGTTTCTCTAACTTAGTATACCTGGTTTCGGCGTCTCTCAATACTCGGCTTATGTAGTAGATCGGTCGTTGGATTTTCGCTTCTTCCTTAATCAGAACTGCAGCGAGGGCCACAGGGAAGACCGCCAGGTATAGGAACAATTCCTCTCCAGGCTCGAACTTTGTCAATAGTGGTGATGAGTTGAGGTAGTTCTTCAGCTCTTCGAATGCCTGCTGACATCCAATGGTCCAACAGAAGTTCTTTGGCTGCTTGAGGGTCCGAAAGAAAGGTAGGCATCGCTCGGTCGATCTCGAAATGAAGCGATTTAGAGCCGCTACTCTCTCAATGAGGCACTGTACCTCCTTTATTGACCTCGGGGCGGTCATCTCCTAGATGGCATGAATCTTTTCCGAATTTGCCTCGATCCCATGCCCCGATACCATGAAGCCCAGAAATTTTTCTGAGGTTACTCCAAAAGCGCATTTGGCTGGGTTCAGCTTCATCTTGTATTTTCGAAGGGCGCTGAAGGTCTCCACAAGGTCAGCGACGTGGTTCATCGAGGATCTACTCTTTACGAGCATGTCGTCCATGTAGACCTCCATGTTGCGGTCGATCTACTCTTCAAAGATCTTGTTCACTAGCCGCTGATATGTCACCCCTGCATTTTTTAGGCCAAAAGGCATGATCCTGTAATAATAAAGGCCATGGTTAGTTATAAAAGTGATTTTTTCTTCATCCTCTGGTGCTATCCTGATTTGATTGTAACCGAAGAATGCATCCATGAAAGTGAGAAGCTCATGGCCCGAGGTTGCATCTACTAGTTGGTCGATTCTGGACAGAGGGTAACTGTCCTTCAGACAGGCTTTATTTAATTTTTTGAAGTCTATACACATCCTCCATTTGCCGTTCGCCTTCTTAACCAGGACCACATTGGAAACCCAGCTCGGATAGTTGACCTCTCTGATGAACCCGACCTTCAGGAGTTTATCAACCTCCTCGGCTATTATTTTTCCACCTGTCTCTCCGACGCATAACTTCGAACTTTTTCCTTCGTCGGCCGGTGTTTGGGATCGACGGCCAGACGGTGTTGCATAACTTCAACATCGATCCCTGGCATGTCCGTCGGAATCCAAGCAAAAATGTCCGCATTCTTTTGCAGGAAATTGATAAGCTGCATCCGCACCTCTTCCCCTAAGTTGGAGCCGATTTTTACCATGTGTTCTTCATTCCCATCATTCAAAGGAATTGAGACGAGATCTTCCATTGGCCCGCCCCGTTCTTTCGTCAGGTCGTCTCGGGTGTCCAATCCATCAATCGGATAGGGGTCAGGCTGACCACTTCTTTGCAGGGCTATATTATAGCAATATCTTGCTAGGGCTTGATCTCCCTTGACTTCTCCGACCCCCTGGTTAGTGGAGAATTTCAATTTCAGATGGTAGGTTGATACTACAGCCCGAAGGGCGTTGAGGCCAGGTCGGTCGAGAATTGCGTTGTAGGCTGACGGCGCCTTCACCATCAGAAAATTCACTAGAGTCCTGGATTGTTTTGGATATCGACCTGCAACTACAGTCAAAGTTATTACTCCCTCCACCGGGATAGCATCGTCGGTAAACCCTACTAACGGAGAGCTAATTGGCCCCAAACGACCATCGGGGATGGACATTTTTGAGAAGGCGTCGTAAAACAAAATATCAATCGAGCTTCTACTGTCAACAAGAATGCGGCGGACATCATAATCAGTAATATTTAAAGAAACCACAACCGCATCACTATGGGGGAACTGGATCTCTCGGGCATCTTCTTCAGTAAAGGTTATGGGTTATGGGTCCTTCAGTTCTTTGCCGCTTGGGCGGTCCGGCCGACCCGCTGGCCGCTCCATTTCGGGGCCCTCCAGAGATGGTGTAGACGATCCCGATTGGAGGCCAATCTCTAGGTTGTTCTTCCCTCCTCGACGGCTCCGATCGTGGCAGGGCCCTCGGTCGATTCTCCCTACTTTCAGGTTGGCATCGGATGAATCTGTCGACCACTGTTGTCGGAGGAGGAGTCTGAGAAACTGGAGGCGAGGTCGGAGCCTAAAATCTGACCACGGAGGCCGTGGATCGCCTGGTGGATACGTTGCGGCGAGGCATCGGGTGAAGATCCAGTAGAAGAATGAGAAGAGGATGTCGGAGAAGATGACCAAAATCAGTCCCGTTGAGCACTCCTTTAAGAACAAGGGTACTGCGAAGACATAGCTCCTTCCTCTAGCGTCAATTCTGTTGGTGCAGAATTTCGCCGAAGCCGGAGTTGCTGGAGTCGAGAAGACCGCGGCCGCCGTCGGAACCTGCAAGAAAAGTCTAAACCAGAGTTGGGGGTGCTCCGACAAGACCCTTCAATGCTCAAGTCAGTACTCTGCTTCAACAAAAATGGAG
>NC_025993.2:120249783-120269828 GCF_000442705.2 Elaeis guineensis
CAGTAATGGCTTTGTCAGCTGTCAGCCGCTTTTAGCCGCCTACTGTGGCGAGTGGGACACGTGGCGAACATGGGTCGGCCTGGGGAGATCTGCGATCATTATAGCGTCGGATCTCAGGGTCTATTTAAACCCGCTTTTCTGCCTCCAAGAGTTTCATTCTGCCTGAAAGTCCTGTTGGTGCCCGCCTTCTCTCCGAGAGCTCTGACCTTCCTTGGTGTTCGCTTTGGCCCTAGGTGTTCTTCGAGTCATCCCTGTCCCTGTGCCTCTGCATCCTTCGGAGCGACTTAGGTTAGTCCTGAAACTTTCGTTCCTTCTCTTGCCATCTAGGTGCCCCTTCTCCTTCATTTTTCTTCTGCTGCATTCTTCTTGTTAGGTCCCCACGAACCTTTCGGCTTTTATTTCGCTTGATCTCTTCGGGATTTTTAGGGTTCTTGCTTGAAATATCTTCTGACACCTCCGCCTCTAGCGATTCCAGGAGCTCGTCTGCCTCAGTCCCCCAGAACCCTCATGTCGTAGACGAACCCACATCTAGGGCTGGGCTAAATCTGATTTTTACGTCGGATGCCATTCCCTGTTCTCTGACTCCGGATGAACTTTTACTGATAAAGGTTCAGTATGGAGTTCCTCCAGAGTACGATCTGGAGCTTTTCGATCCCGCCGACCGGGCCAGCACCCCCCCCCACCTGGTCGTTTCTGCCTGTACCAGAAGGCCTTCCGCGTTGGGCTCCGACTTTTGCTTCCACCCTTCGTCGTCGCTCTTTTTCATTTTTTAGATATTTTTTTAGCTTCAGTCGCATCGAATTTCTTTAGGTTTTTGATAGGGTTCCTCTCCCTTTGCCACGTAGTCGAAGTTCAGCCATCTCTTTCTTTGTTTAGATATTTTTACACCTTCAAGCGCCACCCCTCGGCAAAAGACTGGTGGTACTTCTCCCCTTAGTTCGACAAGAAGGGGTTGCTGAAAGGTGCTCCCTCTTCTATCCATAACTGGAAGGGAAAGTACCTCTACGTCCAATGTCCGACCTTAAAGCTGGGATTGCCCCCTTGGGGCTCCCTGAGAGACTCTGTCCGTCGGGCTCCTAGCCTGGGGGAGGACGACCTTCAGGCCGCCTGGAAGCTTCTTAGTTATCCAACTCCTTCCCTTCCCAACCTTCTGAAGGAGCAGTTTCTGTTCAACATCGGCTTGAGTCTCCTGGATCCTGCGAGTATTCCATCTTTCCTTTCTTCTTCTTTTCTTCTTCTCTTCTCCCCTTTCTCCCCTTCTTTTTTTTTTTTGACTGCGCGTCACCTCTTCCTTTTTCACCCCATTGTTGATCTCTTTTTATCTCTCTTTTTTTTTTTTTTTCAGGAATAGACGCCGAAGCAACACGGATGCTTGCTAGGGGCCTTAAGGTTCACAAAAGAAAAGGCACTGCGGCCTTCGGGTCGGCAAAGAAGGCTAGAATGGAGGAAACGAGCTCGGCCACGTCTGCCCAGGCGGCTCTCGCGGTCGATGTTCCTTCAGACGTCGAGCCTCTGGCTCCCCGGGCCTCTTCAAGGAGTTCTCCTGCTGAGGTTCCCACTTCGGGGGCTCGCTTCGAGGAGGTGCCAGGGGTTGAGAGGGGGAGGAGAAAGAAGACGGTGGCCCGCAGGGTGAGCGGCCGCCGAGCCGCCATCGAAGAATCCCACGGTTCTGAAGAAGAGCCGGTGGAGAACCCCTTTAATGACAGGGACCTGATAAAGCGACTGGTCGATGGTTGCATCCTGTCCGAAGTCGTCCAGAGGATCGTTCGCATCGATTCCGAACAGCGGGTTTGAGACTCTTTAGGGTCCTTTCTCGAGGTAAACAGATTCACTTTCCTCCTTCTCCTCGCTCTTTCATTTAATAAACTTCTCAACTTTTAGTTTGACCTCCTGGCCGCCCTAGCAGATTGGGCACCAGCTCCTTGCCAACATCGAGGCAACGAACCAGGCGAGGAGGGATGCCATCCAGGCGGAGGAGGATCATCGGGTTGAAGCCGCCCGCCTCAAGGAAAAGGCTGTCGAGGTAGCCAACCTCCAAGAGGCCCTTGAGAAAGAAAAGCAGGTCTCGGAGGAGATGGTGAGGAAGGCGGAGGCCGAGGTCGCAAATTTGACAGAGCAGATTCTGATCTCGGAGGCCAGGGTCCAAGCGGTGGAGGAGTTCAAGGCCTCTGCGGAGATGAGGGACCTGAACGTCAAGTTCGGCCAAGATGCATTCATCAAAGGGTTCGAGCTCTGCCAAGAGAAGATAGTCAAAAAATTTTCTGAGCTCGACCTCAGCTTCTTGGACGAGTCGTCTGAAGATGAAGCCAGACCCTCTCCTACTGTCGCTGCCACCGCAACCCCCCTTCCAAGAACACCGAGCTCCCCAACTCCTACTTCGGAGGTCTGAGACCTCTGACTTTGTATTTTTTTTTACTACGATTTTTCTTTTCCCTTTTATCTTTAAGAAATATTCAATCAATAAAATTGGGTTTCTCCTTATGGGGGGTTTCTCTACTCTTTTCTTTTTTCTTTCTGCAATGAGCCGCGCCTTGACGCTTTTGTCCCCCAATGGCAGCATCCTACCGAAGCGCTTCCCTTGCCACAGGGAGTTTCGCTGAAGTCCACGATCCAATATCTGAGGAAGAAAGTTCGTCATTTAACAAAAAAGTCGAAGGAGGTGGAGGACGAACTTCGCAGGTTGAGGGAGAGCCACTCTGAGGCCACTGCGGAGGCCACCTACTTTCGGAACCTCCATGTGAAGGGGATCATGGAGTACAGCCGGAGGAAAGCGAACTTCGAGAAGGAGCTCGAGGAACATAAGAAGCGCACCAGCGATCGATCTTGGGCTCAAGCTTTCAAGATCAGCTCTCTCAGAGCGGAGCTGTCGGCTACGCAGGAGAAGATCAGCCAGTTGGAAGGAAGCTCGTCCTGGCTTTCGACTCAGGCCGACTGCGACCAAGAATGGTCGAAGAAGTTCTCCGACCTTCAGCAACAGCTCCAGGATGCCGAGGCAAACTATAATGTGTACCGGGCCGGCTGGTGCAAGCAGGTGGACGACTACAGTGGGAAGCTCAGGATGGCGACCGATGAGGTTGCCCGCCTTCAAAGGCAGTTATCTGAAGGAGCTCAGTTTGCTCCTGTTCGGGATCCCGATGAACTCCAATCCCTGAGAGGAATCATAGAAGAGCTATCTGTCACCCTTGGGGAGGGGAAGGCCGAGCTGTAGCAGTTGAAGATCCAGCTGGTATACAAGCAGCAGGCAGTCAAGGACACGGAGGCAGAATCTGAGGTCCTGAGAAAGAGGCTTCGAGAGGCGGAGAACGAAAGCCAACGGTTTCATCAGAGGTATATGGAGATGCTAATGAGGGAGAAAGAGTTGGAAGAAGAAGTCGAAAGCTTAAGGCACTCCCTGATGAGGGTCGAAGCCGAAAGTTCAAGGTCGGAAGAAGCCGGGTCCCCTTAGGGCTCTTTTTGCCTTTCATCCTTCTATGTGTCTTCTTTTACCGTTTGTTTTTTTTTTTTTTTGGCCTTCTGGGCTCTGTAGCGCATACTTTGCTAAGGAAATGAAAAGAAGATCTTTGTTACCTTGCTCGTATATCGTGTTGAATTGTTGTCCATCGGACTTCTTTCATTTTTTGTCCCGTTCGATGTCGATGTTGTCTGAAGGTTCCTGATCGTCGCCACATCGGCTTGCTTTTCTCATCATCTTTCTTCTTCAGCCTCAAGGGCTCTGTAATGCATACTTAGCTAATGACATGAGAAGGAAATTTTTCGTTACCTCTTTTACTCACGTGTTGAATTGTCGTTTGCCGAGCTTCTTTCGGCTGTTGCCTTACTTGATATCGATACCGTTCGGAGGTACCCGATCACCGTCGCATTGATCCATCCTTTTGTTTATAGCCGCAGATTTGTCCGAGACCCTTCGAGTTTGATGCCTCCTTTCAGAGTTCGAGCTCAGAGGTCTGAGCTTCTTGTCGCCCCGAGGAAGCCGTCTTATCCTTGGCCTGTGTTGAGAGCTCTCTTGGAGACCGAAGATTTTGATAAGAATCCAAATCCTCACTGAGACGAGGCTCCCTGTATCTTTGATGTAATTTATTTTTCATTTGTCGCTGATGCAGTTCGTCACTTTTCTTTTTAACCCCCTTCCCCTTTTTCTTTTTCTTTTCTTGAGTGAAGGTTTTCTCTTTGCTCTTAGTGGGGTCGTGGGAGTGCGGAGGGGCCGCTGAGAAGGTTCTCTTTTTCTTATCTGGTCTTGAATGACCAGACCTTAATTAGTGTCAGGACGAGGTCCTTCCCCTATTTCTGATGTAATCGATTTTAGCTCAGGTTAGGATGTGGTTCTTTCCCTGTTCCTAACAGGACTGTGGGGGCACATATGGGCATTGCAGGACCTCTCCCCCCATCCGATCTAAGAGTAACCGGGCCTTTGACTTTGCTCATGTTAGGGCGAGGTTCTCCTTCTGTCCCTAACAGAGCTGTGAGGGTGCATATGGGTGCTGTAGGGTCTCTCCCCCCATTCGGTCTAAAAATAACTGGACCTTCGATCTTGCTCATGTTAGGACGAGATTCTCCTCCTGTCCCTAACATGGCTGTGGGGGCACATAAGGGCGTTGTAGGGCCTCTCCCCCCATCCGATCTAAAAATAACCGGGCCTTCGATCTTGTTCATGTTAGGACGAGGTTCTCCTCCTGTCCCTAACATGGCTGTGGGGGCACATAAGGGCGTTGTAGGGCCTCTCCTCCCATCCGATCTAAAAATAATCGGGCCTTCGACCTTGCTCATGTTAGGACGAGGTTCTCCTCCTATCCCTAACATGGCTGTGGGGGCACATAAGGGCGTCGTAGGGCCTCTCCCCCCATCCGGTCTAAAAATAATCGGGCCTTCGACCTTGTTCATGTTAGGACGAGGTTCTCCTCCTATCCCTAACATGGCTGTGGGGGCACATAAGGGCGTTGTAGGACCTCTCCCCCCATCCGATCTTAAAATAATCGGACTTTCGATTTTGCCCATATTAGGTGTCATTTTCGTTGTCTAAAGGGGTTATCCCCTGTCATTACAAGTCCATGCCAAAAGGGAAAGATATGCAAATGTGAAAGGAATCTTGATTTAAAGCGAAGTCGTTCGTAATATATTTACAGGTTTTTCAAATCTCAGGGCTGTAGAAGGTCTGCTCCCCGTCAAGGTCCTCCAGAGACGGAGTTGATGATCCCAATTGGAGGCTGATCTTCGGGCTGCTCTTCCCTCCTCAGCGGCTCAGGTTACGGCAGGGCCCTTGGCCGATCCTCTCTACCCTCAGACCGGCGTCGAATGAACCTGTCGAGCCGACCCCGTCTGATGAGCTCCTCGATCTTATCTCGGAGTTGAATGCATTCCTCTGTGTCATGACCGTTGTCACGATGGTAGAGGCAGAACTTGTTAGGATTGCGCTTTTCGGGGTGTGTGTGCATCCTTTCTGGCCTTGGGAGCTGCTCTCTGACTTCCATCAGCACCTGATTTTCGATGCGTTGAGGGGGGCGTAGCAGCGGAATCTTCCTGGGGGAGAGCCCCACCAAACCCTGTGCTCTGGGCTTCTCTGCCTGCATGCTCGGGGAGGAGTCTGGGCATGCTTGTACCCAGAAAGAGTTCGAGAACATGGCCGAGCTTCTCTCGGTCTTTTTTCGACTGCGGGCTTACTCGAGTCTCCTGTCTGCTGCTTTCTCGTGGTCTCCTCATCCTTCATCTTAAAGGCTTCTTCTGCTCGGGCATACCCTTCGGTCTGAGCCAGCAAATCAGCAAAATTCCTGGGGTACTTCTTTTCCAGGGATAATAGAAAGTCGTTCTTTTGAAGGCCACCTTTCAGAGCGGCAATCGCTACCGATTAGTCCAAGTTCCAGACCTCCAACGCGGCGACATTGAAACGGTTGACGTAAGCCCGAATAGACTCCCCCTCCCTTTGCTTGATGTTGATGAGAGACTCCGAACCCCTCCGGGGATGCCGGCTGCTAACAAAATGAGCCGCAAACTGGTGGCTCATCTGATCAAAGAAAAAGATGGTACCCAGTTTCAGCATCGAGTATCAGTTTCTCGCTGCTCCCTTCAAGGTGGATGGGAAAGCTCAGCACAAGATGGCGTCTGGCGCACCATGGAGTAGCATCATTGTCCAAAAGACCTCCAGGTGGTCAACTGGATATGAAGTTCCATCGTAGCTTTCAAATTGAGGGAGCTTGAAGTTTGGCGGGATCGGTTCCTGCATGATCATTTGAGAGAAGGGAGGGTCAGTACAAATGTCCTCACCATAAGCGAGGGGAGCATGGCAGAGTTCTTCGATCCGTCGGTTCATCTCTTGGAGCCTTCGATCCAGGAAATCCTCTGACTGCGAGTCTCAAGGGTCTTCTGACAGAATGGAGGTAGAGATCTTCTAGGAGTAGAATCGTGATCTGATTGAGGGCTCTTCACCCTCGAATTTATCTTTTCGGAAAAGATGGGGTGACTGGCCCAAGTGGCCCATCCTACCGCCAGATTTTGGAGTTCCGATGATGTTCTCTCCAGTCGTACTGACGCCTGCGACTGTTGCTGCTGCTGCATAGCCTGCACCGCTTCAGTGAGGCCTCTGACCTGCTGAACCAGTAGGTCGAATTGCTCCGTGCCAACTGTCGTTGCCGGAGGAGGAGGAGGAACCTGAGAAACTGGAGGTGAGGCTGGAGCCTGGGATCTGACTGCAGAGGTCGTGGATCACTGAGTGGATGCTTTGCGGGGAGGCATCGGGCGAAGATCTAGTAGAGGAAGGAGAAGAGGATGTCGAAGAAGATGACCGGAGGCGGTCCCGTTGAGCGCTCCTTTAAGAACAAGGGTACTACGAAGACACAGACCCTTCCTCTAGCGCCAATCCTGTTGGTGCAAAAATCTGCCGGCATCGGAGAAGCTGGAGTCGAGGGAGTCGCGGTCGCCGCAGGGACCTGCAAAGAAAGTCTAAACCGGAGTTGGGGGTGCTCCGGCAAGACCCTCCGATGCTCAAGTCAGTTTTCTGCTTCAACAAGAATGGAGTGCTCGAACGAAAATTTTAGCAGAGTTTCGAGATAGAAATTAGAGCTTAGAGAATAACGTATCTGGGATCCCCCTTTTATAGGCGGAGGGTGCAATAGACTGATAGCGACGTTTGTAACTGCCTGGTCATGGGCCGTTCGGGGCCAGGAGGAGTTTGTTATGAAGAGTAGTGGAGTAGAGTCGTGACCATCACCGTGGCCTGCCACGTGGAGCCTGTTGCGGGGAGTGGAGCAGTGTCCGTTGTCGCGACTTGCCAGAGAGTGGTGAAGCCGCGCGGAATCCGTCACAGGAAGTGGAGCAGAGTCGTGGCCATTACTGTGGCTTGCCACGTGGAGCCTATTGTGGGGAGTGGAGCAGAGTCGTGGCCATTACTGTGGTCTGCTAGGGAGTCCAGGCCTGTCGGTCGAAGCTCGGTTGAGGTGTCTGGCGGAGAGAAGTAGCTATCCATCTGAGAGGAGCTCGGATGTTGCTGGCGAGCCTTCTACCGTTGGGTGCCTTGGGCGTTAATACTACAGGCGAGGGCCATTTGCTGTAGGAGCTCGGTCAGAGGCTTTCCGTAGACGAAGTTTAGTTTCACGCAGAATTTGGTAGAGGGTCGACCGACAGTGGATGTCGGATGGCGCTGGAGAGGTTCATCTGCTGGAGGGATCCGACTGCTGAAGTCCATGTGTCATAGGAGTTCGTCCGGAATCTGTCCGCTACAGAAGTTCGATCAGAGTCCGATCTCCGTAGAAGCCCGGATGGGGATCATTTATCGAGGAAGCTCGACCGAAGCCTACAGTAGAAGCTCGAAGTAGATCGCTTGCAGTAGAAGCTCGGAGTCCGGCCCCTGTAGGAGTTCGGATGAGGTCTACCTGCAATAGGAGTTCAGGGTAAAAGTCCGGCTCCCGTAGGAGCCCGAACGAAGGCTACCTGCAGCCAGAGTTCGAGGAGGAAGTCTGGCTCCCGTAGGAGCTCGGATGAAGGCTAGAAGGTGGTCGACCACCGTAGAAATTTGGATGGAGTCCGTCCGTCGCAGAGAATCCGATCGACACTGGTGGGGGTTTATCCGTCGGCAGGACTCGGGAACGTTACGGAAGCTCGATCATCGGAGAGGTTCGGAAAGATGTCGCCGAAGGTCGGACGTCGGTAGAATCCCTGGAGGGTCACTCTTGACACGAACTTCGGCTGGGGGGTATTTTACACCCAACAATATATATATATGTATGTATGTATGTATGTATGTTTGTATGTATGTATGTGTGTGTGTATATATATATATATATATATATATATATATATATATATAAGTCTGTGTGTGTGTGAGTGTATGTATGTATGTATGTACGTATGTATATGTATGCATGTATGTATAGATACATGCATATATACATATGCATATATATATATATGTATGTATGTATGTATGTATGTATGTATGTGTATATATATACATATATATATGTATATATATATATATATATATATATGTATATATATACATACATATACATATATGTATATATGTATATATATATATATATGTATATATGTATATATATATATATATGTATATATGTATACATGTATACATACATATATATATATATATATATATATATATATATATATGTATGTATGTATGTTGTTGCTCCTAGATTGATTTTGATGATTACAAAGCAGATTGAAGGGATACAAACAATTGAAAAAGTCCTTATGCTCTTCAAGGGCAAAATCGTAATTTCATTAAAATCCTGATTTGATAGTATCATTTGGTAGAACAAATGATTTGAAATCTATTGGTGAAAATTTCATTGTGTTTGGACTTATATTTTTGAAGTTATGAAGGTTTGAAGTGCATGAGTCGACTCATGAGTCAACTCATGGCACTATGAGCTGAATGGCACGCAAAAAATTCCCATGGCACATTGTATTTTTGGCTTGGCACGACCTGTGAGTCGACTCATGAGTCGACCCACAAGGCATGAGTCGACTCATGAGTCGACCTCTGCTGATTTGGGCCAAAAAATCCAGAAATCCAAGTTTCTGGTCTTTGCAACAGAAGTCGACTCATGAGTCGACTCCTGATGCATGAGTCGACTCATGAGTCGACCCCTGCGACGGGAAATGTCAGCAACGGCTATTTTTTTGCCCGTTTTAATTGCCATTTATGCTTCCTAAAAATCTTCTAACGGCTCTTTATCTGCCTAAATTGTTTTCTCTTGCTACTAATGCCATAAAATGCTTAAAATGGTGAAAGGAAATTGCAGATTAAATAGCAGATCAAATTGCAAAGAAAAAGGTGTGGAAATCGGGAAATCAAACGTGAGATCAAAAGAGAAGAGAGGATCCTAAATCTGAGATCAACGAAATATTCAAGAAGAAGAGAGAGGATCCACAATATTCAAGAGAGTTTGTGAAAAAGAAAAGCAAGAGCATTCAAAGAGAGAATCTTTCAAGTCGATTGTTTTCAACCTTGATCTAGAGATCGTTCAAAGCTTTCAAGAGATCTTCAATCAACAATCAACCTCTTCTCAAGCGTTCAACCGTTCATTCATCTTGAGAAAATCTGAAAAAGGAGTTCTTCATTTGAGTAAAGCTTTTATTGTTATATTTGCTCATTTAAGGAGCTGTTATTGTATTCATCTGTGCTCTAAATATTCTTACTCTTTGTGAGTTTTTGCTCTTGTTTTTGGAGGATTTCCAAAACAAGAAAAGGTTGATCCGAACCTGAAATCGGAGTGTTTTGGGTTTGCTTGTACCCGGAAAACAAGTGTTCTAGCTTGGGATAGCTAGGGTCGGAGTTTCCGACGTCTTGTATTCTAGCTTGGGATAGCTAGTGTCGGAGTTTCTGACGTTTTGTATTCGGGTTGAATACAAAGGATAGTGGATTGATATTCCCAAGTGGGATCTTGGGGAGTGGATGTAGGTGCAAGGTTAGCACCGAACCACTATAAATCCTTGTGTTTGTGGTGTGCTTTATTGCTTTATCTTATTTCTTTATTATATCCTTGCAATACTGCTTTAGGTAATTAATATTGATTTAAAGCCATTGTTTTGTTCTTCATAAATTATCTGTTGGGCTTAAAATTTTTAGAAACCCAATTCACCCCCCCCTCTTGGGTTGCATAGCTGGGCAACAAGTGGTATCAGAGCCAGTGCTCTAGCCCTTCTTTGATCTAACAATCAAAGAGTCAAAGATCTATGGCAACCCATGTTGGAACTTCTCTAGCTGAGGGGCAATCAACAAACCGACCTCCACTTTTCAATGGGTCTAATTACACCTATTGGAAAGCTCGGATGAAGATTTTCATACAAGCACTCGACTATGATATGTGGAGTATCATAGTGAATGGTCCTCACACACCCACCAAGATTATAGATGGTGAGGAGTCAACCAAACCCGAGAAAGAATGGGATAAGGTTGACAAGAAATTGGCACAATTAAATGCCAAAGCTATGAATGTTCTTTATTGTGCACTAGATGCTAGTGAATTTAATCGCATTTCTACTTGTGCATCTGCTAAAGAAATATGGAATAGGTTAGAAGTCACCCATGAGGGAACAAATCAAGTAAAAGAGTCTAAAATAAACATGCTTGTACATAAATATGAATTATTCAAAATAGAGCATGATGAGTCCATAACTGCTATGTTTACTCGTTTTACTGATATAATCAATGGTTTAAAGAGTCTTGGCAAATCTTATACTAACAGTGAACTTGTAAGGAAGATTCTCAGGTCACTGCCAAGAACTTGGGAAGCCAAGGTGACTGCCATCCAAGAAGCAAAGGACTTGAACACTCTACCTCTAGAAGAGCTTCTTGGATCCTTGATGACTCATGAACTTAGCATGATGCAACATCAAGAGGATGAAATCAAAAAGAAAAGAACCATTGCCCTCAAATCCACAACTTCACCTGATTATGAAACAGATGACTCTGAAGATAAAGATCAGGATGAGGAGATGGCTCTCATCACCCGAAAATTCAAGAAGTTTCTAAGAAAAAGGAAACAGGGGATGAGAAAGAAATTTACAAAAGGGGATCAAAGCATAGAAAAGGAGAAAGATCAAACCCCTATATGCTATGAGTGCAAGAAGCCAGGACATTTCAGATCCGAATGTCCTCAATTGAAGAAAGGTCCAAAGAAATTCAAAAAGAAGGCAATGATGGCGACCTGGAGTGCGAGTGATGACTCAAGCTCCGACGAGGAAACCTCAACCGAACAAGCCAATCTGTGCCTGATGGCACATGAAAATGAGGTAACTTCTGAATCCACTAGTGAATTTACTTTTGAAGAATTGCATGAAGCTTTCTATGATTCAATTGATGAATTAAAGAAACTAGGAAAGAAAAACAAAGAGCTGAAATTGGAAAATCAGTCCTTAGTGAAACAAGCTGAAATTCTTTCAATTGAAAAATTCACATTGATTCAAGAAAATCAAAACTTTAAGGATGAAATTAACAGGCTGAAATCTATGGTAGATAAGTTCACCTTAAGTTCAAACAAGCTAAATATGATCCTTGATAATCAGAAAGCTATATATGATAAGGCTGGACTTGGTTACAAACCCCTGAAGAAACAAAAATTTTTGAAGGATATTTATGCAAATTATTCAAACAAAAACCTACAAATATTACTTGTTTTAAATGTGGAAGAATAGGACATAAATCATACACATGTCTTATTAACAAATATGCAAACACAAAGAAAATATGGGTTCCAAAAGGAACCATTCTGACTAACCTGAAAGGACCCAAGAAAGCTTGGGTACCTAAGACAGAAACTTGATCTGTGCTTGCAGGTGTGTCTAGCATCCCAAGAAGAAACAGAAAATGGTATCTTGACAGCGGATGCTCGAGACACATGACTGGTGATGAATCACAATTCATCACGCTTGATACTAAGGATGGAGGGATGGTCACCTTTGGAGATAATGGCAAAGGAAAGATCATCGGGATAGGTAACATTGGTATCACTCCCTCCAAATACATTGAGAATGTTTTACTTGTTAAAGGTTTAAAGCATAACTTACTTAGCATTAGTCAATTCTGTGATAAAGGGTATAAAGTAAGTTTTGAATCATCTGTATGCATTGTGACGAGTCCTATTAACGATGGCATTAAATTTATAGGACATAGGCATGGCAATGTTTATATGGTAGACTTGAATGATTTAACTAAATTAGACATGCAATGCCTAGTTTCCTTAAATGCTAAAATAAATGAGACTAGTTGGCTGTGGCATCGTAGACTTGCACATATCAGCATGCATTCTCTTTCAAAATTAATCAAAAAGGATTTAGTTCTCGGTTTGCCAAAATTGAATTTTGAAAAGGATAGAATTTGTGATGCATGCCAATTAGGTAAACAAACTAGAGTATCATTTAAATCCAAAAATACTATTTCAACTTCTAGACCTTTAGAGCTCTTACATATGGATTTATTTGGACCAACTAAAACCACTAGTCTAGGAGGAAAACGATATGAATTTGTAATAATAGATGATTACTCTCGTTTTACTTGGGTTTTCTTTTTAGCTCACAAAAATGAAACTTTTCAAATTTTCACGAAATTTCATCGAAAAGTCACTAATGAAAAAGGGTTTTCAATTCAAAATATTAGAAGTGATCATGGAACAGAATTTGAAAATCATGACCTTGAAAATTTTTGTGATGAAAATGGAATTGGCCACAACTTCTCTGCTCCTAGGACACCCCAACAGAATGGGGTAGTTGAAAGGAAAAATAGAACCTTAGAAGAAATGGCCCGTACCATGCTCTGTGAAAGCAACCTTCCAAAATATTTTTGGGCGGAAGCTATTAACACAGCAGTTACATTTTAAATCGTGCTTTAATAAGACAATTTTTAAAGAAAACCCCCTATGAATTTTGGAAAGGAAGAAAACCAAATATTGCCTATTTTCATGTTTTTGGTTGCCGATGTTTTGTATTAAATAATGGCAAAGAAAAACTTGGTAAATTTGATGCAAAATCAGATGAAGCAATCCTTCTAGGTTACTCCTCCACTAGTAAAGCATTTAGAGTGTTCAACAAAAGAACCTTAGTAGTTGAGAGTCCATACATGTTGTCTTTGATGAATCTAACGATCCTCCTTCAAGGAAGAATGAGGGTGTTGATGATGCAGATCCACTAATAGAAGGTATGAAGGAGATCACTCTGAAAGATTCAGCAACTCCAGAAGACAAGGATCAAGAAGATGAACAAAATGAGAAAGGTGAAGAAATTCAAGAACAACCTCAAGGTACAAATGACTTACCCAAGGAATGGAGGTATGTTCACAACCACCCTAAGGAATTAATTATCGGTGATCCTATGCATGGGGTAAAAACACGTTCTTCACTTAGAGATGTACTTAATCATTGTGCTTTTGTATCTCAACTTGAACCTAAAACTTTTGAAGAAGCTGAAAATGATCATAACTGGATTAATGCTATGCAAGAAGAACTCAGTCAATTTGAAAGAAATAATGTTTGGACCTTAGTGAAAAGACCTAAAGATTATTCAATAATTGGCATAAAATGGGTCTTTAGAAACAAATTAGATGAGCATGGAAATGTAATTAGAAATAAAGCAAGACTGGTTGCTAAGGGATATAATCAAGAAGAAGGAATTGATTTTGATGAAACCTTTGCACCTGTTGCTAGATTAGAAGCCATTAGACTTCTACTTGCTTATGCTTGCTTTATGAAATTCAAACTATTTCAAATGGATGTTAAAAGTGTATTTTTAAATGGATATATTTCTGAAGAAGTATATGTAGAACAACCCCCAGGATTTGAAAATCATGCTTTTCTCAATCATATCTGTAGATTAAATAAAGCTTTATATGGTCTAAAACAAGCACCTAGAGCATGGTATGAAAGGCTAAGCAAATTTCTACTAAATAATGGTTTCTCAAGAGGCAATGTAGACACAACCCTATTTATTAGAAGAAACCAAAATGATATGCTAATTATACAAATTTATGTTGATGACATAATTTTTGGGTCTACTAATGAATCCCTTTGTCAAGACTTTGCTAAGCTTATGCAGGGAGAGTTCGAGATGAGCATGATGGGAGAACTCACTTTCTTTCTCGGACTCCAAATCAAACAATCAAAAGAGGGAATCTCCATCACCCAAAGCAAGTACACCAAGGAACTACTCAAAAGATTTGGAATGGAGAACTGCAAACCTATTGGCACACCAATGAGTCCCTCAAGTAAGCTTGACAAGGATGATGAAGGTAAAAGCGTAGACTTAAAATACTACAGAGGTATGATTGGCTCATTATTATATCTAACTGCAAGTAGGCCTGATATCATGTTTAGTGTTTGCCTATGTGCAAGATATCAATCTAATCCTAAGGAATCTCATTTGAATGCTGTTAAAAGAATCCTTAGATACTTAAATGGTACACAAACTATAGGGTTATGGTACTCTAAGGACTCACAAATTAATTTGTTAGGATATTCTGATGCTGATTTTGCTGGATGTAAATTAGATAGAAAAAGCACAAGTGGAACTTGCCAATTTTTGGAGTTAACCTAATCTCATGGTTTAGCAAGAAACAAAATTCGGTGGCACTGTCTACGGCTGAGGCCGAATACATTGCAGTCGGAAGTTGTTGTGCTCAAATCTTATGGATTAAGCAACAACTCGAAGATTTTGGAATCAAACTTAATGAAACTCCAATAAAATGTGACAATACAAGTGCCATAAATCTATCTAAAAATCCAATACAACACTCAAGATCTAAACATATTGAAATAAGACATCATTTATAAGAGAACATGTTCAAAATAAAAATATAATTCTTGAATATGTTTGCACTGAAAATCAATTAGCTGATATCTTTACAAAGGCCCTTAGTGAGGAAAGATTCTGTGAAATTAGGAGAAATCTAGGAATTCTAGATCCATTTGTCTGAAATTTCTCAATTTCCAAAGAATAGATGTCAAAAACTCTTAGAGCTCAATTTTTAACATCTATCCTAGTCCCAAAAGCTCAGGTTTATCTCTCTAAAAACTTATCATTGAGCAAAATTCCTTCTCCCAAAATTTCAAATTTTTCTGGAATTTATTAGCATTTTTCCTGATTTTCTGAACTTCATGAGTCGACCCCCATGAGTCGACTCAATGGCAAACTTGTAAATCCCACCAACTTCCATCGGGTTCATTATTTTTAAAACGGGAAACCTGTTTATGAGATGACTCATCGTCTTCCTTCCGAAAGCCGTCCTCTCCAACTCTTTTTGCTCCAAATCCAAGGATCAATTCGAGGCAATTCTCCCTCCTCCTCTCCACCAAAAATCGCCTCCTTGAAAAGGATTTTTCTGTGCTTTCTCGCAGTGATAGGCGCGGGTGGAACGTGCCCTAGAACTTCACCGTTCATTCAAAATCCACTTCTTTTCTCCACCAAAATTCTTCTTTACTCTTTTGTGATCCCTCCTCCACTGAATTCAAGTCTTCTTGTCTGCTACTTTATTGGATATGGCTCCAAAGATGAAACTTCCCCAAAGAAGGAAATCAATCCGTGAACCTGAGGAAATTGTTCGAAAGAAAAGGCATGCTCAGTCTTCCACTGTTCCCAATCCAGTTTCAGTACCTGCTCAAGGTCCCTCTCAATCCTCCATAAGCCCCAGTGTAAATCTTCTTTCTGATAGAAAAGTAGAAACCGGGAAAAATATAGATTTTCGGTTCTTTGAGAAAGAAGGCTTTACTTTTGCTACCAAGATCAAAAATCAAGGATGGGAACCTTATTGCTCTCTTAAGGAAGTCACCTATGTTGATCTAGTCAGAGAGTTCTACCAGAACCTAAATTATGGAAACGGGTCTGTGACTTCAACTGTAAAGGGGATTGACATCTGTTTGGATTCTAGGATATTGGGAGAGATACTTCAGTTGCCTAGTGAAGGATACTCATATATGGAACTCCCAATTAAAGAAGAAGGGATCAGAATTATCTTAGGAGAAGATTTTTCAGGAAGTTTAAACAGATTGGAAGCAAAGCTATTGTCTATTGAGATGAGGGTCCTGCATCAGATTGTAACAAAACTCTTCTTTCCTAGGAGTGGTAGACATGACTTACTATCTGGCAGAGATGTATGTGTCATATTTCATATCATCACTCAGACCCCCCTAAACCTCCCTGCACTTATGATAGAGGCCATGAGAGAAACTTTGAACAGATCCAAGGCACACTTGCCTTATGGTATGGCCCTTACTAGAGTATTCAGGAGGTTTGGAGTTAGCTGTGAAGGGGAGACACCTACCAAGCTCTCACATGTGGACACTTTCAACCAACACAGCCTGCACCGAATGGGAATTACAAAGACTGTTGGTGGTTGGATCAAGGGCTCTGAAGAAAGAGCTGAGGAGAGAGCTGAGGAAAGAGCTGAAGACAGAACTGAAGGCAGTGTAGAAGAAGAAGGTCCATCTTCTCCTGTACATGATTTCAGGGCAGCTTCACCAGATACCCAGTTCATTCCTGATACTGAGGCTGGCCCTTCTGAGTTTACTAGGATGCCCACACCAGTGTATCAGCCAGAGAGCAGAGCACCTCCATCAGAGTTCAGACTGGCTGACGATCAGATCGAGCATATATCTCAGCGTGTGGCTTCTTTGTTGTCTAGCCAGTGGAGTAGTACTTCTTTTGCACCTGGAGCTACTTCTTCTGATCAGACCATTACTCCCCACATCTCCACTGTATTTCAGATGATTTCAGATCAGTCCGTCAGGATACAGCAGCTTGAGGATACAGTCTGGAGACTTACTGGCAGAGTTCTTGACTTGCAGGGGCAAGTTCTTGCATTGGGCCATCCCCAGCCACAGGAGTCTACTATTGAGGTCACAGACCTCACTGCAGAGGCTGGAAGGCTCAGAGGAGCATTAGAAGGTGGATATGAGCTACTGAGGAAAGAGATCAGAGGATCGAGTGAGCATGCTATCACCCAGTTCACTGCTCTACTTCAATCTGTTTCCAGAGCACTGAACGTACTTGATTCTATCAGACTCATGGTATCAGCCCTAGTATCTCAGCGTTCTCAGCCTCCCAGTTCATCTCGTTCTCCTACTCGTGGCAGAGGCAGACGGGGTAGAGGACACACTTCTGATCCATCATCTTCTCATACCATATCTGATGACTTCGATCCATGATTTGTCTTGATCATTGACTTATCTTGATCTTTATCTAGATCTTAGGAGTTAGTATCTTGTTCTAGGATCTATACCTTGGGGCCATGTATTGACATTTAGCTGGTTGAATTTTATGTATTGAAACAATTATGATATTAATGGAATCATCTTTTACCTATATCTTTGTAATGATTATATTTTGGTTATATTTCAATCTCCGATACATCTGTTGAAATATTATCTTCTCCTTGTTGTTGTTTGCTGTTGATAATTGCTATATTAAGGGGGAGCAAACATCTGTGAAAAACTCTAAAGAGGAAGAAATTAAAGAATATTTCCAAAAGGGGGAGAAATTAAAGAAAGAGTTAACTATGTTTGATGATGTCAAAAAGGGGGAGAAATTAAAATTAAACAAAAATTGAAATTAGACAAAAAGCAAAACCCTAAATTATGAGAAAAAGGGGGAGAAATTAAATTAAAACAAATATTGAAGAAATTAAACAAATATTGGAGAAATTAGACAAAAACAAGGATTGAAAGATTAAACAAAACCTTGAGAAATTTTGGTATCAAAATTTGGTATCAGACAGAACTTTAACAAAAAGTTATCCATCAAAAGCAAAATCATGAGTACAATGCAAATAAGTATTTTTTATATATAAGCTCTGATATTCAAACTTGCTTTTGAAATTTTACTCACCTTGATACATCAATAAGAAATTTGTTTTACTCTGATACATCCTACAATTTCTTTCAACTTGATCTGATACATGATAACATTTGATCCGATACAGTGTGAAGGTTTCTCTAATATATTATAACATTTGCTCTGATACTGTATGAAATTTTCTCTGATACATTAAAAATTTTCTTGCTCTGATACATTATAAAATCTTTTCTGATATCATTGTAAAAATTATTTTTGTTCTGATACATAGAAAAAATTATTTATCTTCTCTTGCTCTGATATATCTTGAACTCAAAATAATCTAATACCCTTTTCAAGTCTTTAAGAAAATGGACAAACTATTTTTGCATTTATATTACATGCCAAAAGAATCATACTCTTTTCAAGCTTATACACCTATAATAGATTCTTTTGAAATTAATGCTTTAACATAAATATTTTTGTTCATATGTTTTGTCATCATCAAAAAGGGGGAGATTGTTGCTCCTAGATTGATTTTAATGATTACAAAGCAGATTGAAGGGATACAATATTTTAAAATGAAAAAGTCCTTATGCTCTTCAAGGGCAAAATCATAATTTCACTAAAATCCTGATTTGATAGTATCATTTGGTAGAACAAATGATTTGAAATCTATTGGTGAAAATTTCATTGTGTTTGGACTTATATTTTTGAAGTTATGAAGGTTTGAAGTGCATGAGTCGACTCATGAGTCAACTCATGGCACTATGAGCTGATTGGCACGCAAAAAATTCTCATGGCACGCTGGATTTTTGACTTGGCACGACCTGTGAGTCGACTCATGAGTCGACCCACAAGGCATGAGTCGACTCATGAGTCGACCTCTGATGATTTGAGCCTAAAAATCCAGAAATCAGACCTTCTGGTCTGTGCAACAGAAGTCGACTCATGAGTCGACTCCTGATGCATGAGTCGACTCATGAGTCGACCCCTGCGACGGGAAATGTCAGCAACGGTTATTTTTTTGCCCATTTTAATTGCCTTTTATGCTTCCTAAAAATCCTCTAACGGCTCTTTATCTGCCTAAATTATTTTCTCTTGCTACTAATGCCATAAAATGCTTAAAATGGTGAAAGGAAATTGCAGATTAAATAGCAGATCAAATTGCAAAGAAAAAGTGTGGAAATCGGGAGATCAAACGTGAGATCAAAAGAGAAGAGAGGATCCTAAATCTGAGATCAACGAAATATTCAAGAAGAAGAGAGAGGATCCACAATATTCAAGAGAGTTTGTGAAAAAGAAAAGCAAGAGCATTCAAAGAGAGAATCTTTCAAGTCGATTATTTTCAACCTTGATCTAGAGATTGTTCAAAGCTTTCAAGAGATCTTCAATCAACAATCAACCTCTTCTCAAGCGTACAACCGTTCATTCATCTTGAGAAAATCTGAAAAAGGGGTTCTTCATTTGAGTAAAGCTTTTATTGTTATATTTGCTCATTTAAGGAGCTGTTATTGTATTCATCTGTGCTCTAAATATTCTTACTCTTTATGAGTTTTTGTTCTTATTTTTGGAGGATTTCCAAAACAAGGAAAGGTTGATCCGAACCTGAAATCGGAGTATTTTGGGTTTGCTTGTACCCGGAAAATAAGTGTTCTAGCTTGGGATAGCTAGGGTCGGAGTTTCCGACGTCTTGTATTCTAGCTTGGGATAGCTAGTGTCGGAGTTTCCGACATTTTGTATTCGGGTTGAATACAAAGGATAGTGGATTAAAATTCCCAAGTGGGATCTTGGGGAGTGGACGTAGGTGCAAGGTTAGCACCGAACCACTATAAATCCTTGTGTTTGTGGTGTGCTTTATCGCTTTATCTTATTTCTTTATTATATCCTTGCAATACTGCTTTAGTTAATTAATATTGATTTAAAGCCATTGTTTTGTTCTTCATAAGTTATCTGTTGGGCTTAAAATTTTTAGAAACCCAATTCACCCCCCCTCTTGGGTTGCATAGCTGGGCAACACTATGTACGTGGGCTGGGATAACCTAAGCATCCTTTTAGATCTATCCCTATAGATCTTTATCCCTAGGATGTAGGATGCTTCACCCAAGTCCTTCATGGAGAACTACGATGACAATCAAACTTTTATTCCTTGTAGTGCAGGGATGTCATTCCCGATTAAGAGAATATCATCCATGTACAAGATAAGGAATACCACAACTGGACCATTTGCCCATTTATAGATGCAGGGCTCTTCTCCATTCTTAATGATGCCATAT
>NC_025993.2:120269928-120389016 GCF_000442705.2 Elaeis guineensis
GTGTGTGTGTGATGTATGTATGTATGTATATGTACGTATGTATATGTATGCATGTATGTTTATAGATACATGCAATATATACATATGTATATTATAATATGTATGTATGTATGTAATGTATGATGTATGTGTATATATATACATATATATATGTATTATATATATATATATATATATGTATATATATACATACATATACATATATGTATATATGTATATATATATATATATGTATATATGTATATATATATATATATGTATATATGTATACATGTATACATACATATATATATATATATATATATATATATATATATATGTATGTATGTATGTTGTTGCTCCTAGATTGATTTTGATGATTACAAAGCAGATTGAAGGGATACAACAATTGAAAAAGTCCTTATGCTCTTCAAGGGCAAAATCGTAATTTCATTAAAATCCTGATTTGATAGTATCATTTGGTAGAACAAATGATTTGAATCTATTGGTGAAAATTTCATTGTGTTTGGACTTATATTTTTGAAGTTATGAAGGTTTGAAGTGCATGAGTCGACTCATGAGTCAACTCATGGCACTATGAGCTGAATGGCACGCAAAAATTCCCATGGCACATTGTATTTTTGGCTTGGCACGACTGTGAGTCGACTCATGAGTCGACCCACAAGGCATGAGTCGACTCATGAGTCGACCTCTGCTGATTTGGGCCAAAAAATCCAGAAATCCAAGTTTCTGGTCTTTGCAACAGAAGTCGACTCATGAGTCGACTCCTGATGCATGAGTCGACTCATGAGTCGACCCTGCGACGGGAAATGTCAGCAACGGCTATTTTTTTTGGCCCGTTTTAATTGCCATTTATGCTTCCTAAAAATCTTCTAACGGCTCTTTATCTGCCTAAATTGTTTTCTCTTGCTACTAATGCCATAAAAATGCTTAAAATGGTGAAAGGAAATTGCAGATTAAATAGCAGATCAAATTGCAAAGAAAAAGGTGTGGAAATCGGGAATCAAACGTGAGATCAAAAGAGAAGAGAGGATCCTAAATCTGAGATCAACGAAATATTCAAGAAGAAGAGAGAGGATCCACAATATTCAAGAGAGTTTTGTGAAAAAGAAAGCAAGAGCATTCAAAGAGAGAATCTTTCAAGTCGATTGTTTTCAACCTTGATCTAGAGATCGTTCAAAGCTTTCAAGAGATCTTCAATCAACAATCAACCTCTTCTCAAGCGTTCAACCGTTCATTCATCTTGAGAAAATCTGAAAAAGGAGTTCTTCATTTGAGTAAAGCTTTTATTGTTATATTTGCTCATTTAAGGAGCTGTTATTGTATTCATCTGTGCTCTAAATATTCTTATCTTTGTGAGTTTTTGCTCTTGTTTTTGGAGGATTTCCAAACAAGAAAAGGTTGATCCGAACCTGAAATCGGAGTGTTTTGGGTTTGCTTGTACCCGGAAAACAAGTGTTCTAGCTTGGGATAGCTAGGGTCGGAGTTTCCGACGTCTTGTATTCTAGCTTGGGATAGCTAGTGTCGGAGTTTCTGACGTTTTGTATTCGGGTTGAATACAAAGGATAGTGGATTGATATTCCCAAGTGGGATCTTGGGGAGTGGATGTAGGTGCAAGGTTAGCACCGAACCACTATAAATCCTTGTGTTTGTGGTGTGCTTTATTGCTTTATCTTATTTCTTTATTATATCCTTGCAATACTGCTTTAGGTAATTAATATTGATTTAAAGCCATTGTTTTGTTCTTCATAAATTATCTGTTGGGCTTAAAATTTTTAGAAACCCAATTCACCCCCCCCTCTTGGGTTGCATAGCTGGGCAACAAGTGGTATCAGAGCCAGTGCTCTAGCCCTTCTTTGATCTAACAATCAAAGAGTCAAAGATCTATGGCAACCCATGTTGGAACTTCTCTAGCTGAGGGGCAATCAACAAACCGACCTCCACTTTTCAATGGGTCTAATTACACCTATTGGAAAGCTCGGATGAAGATTTTCATACAAGCACTCGACTATGATATGTGGAGTATCATAGTGAATGGTCCTCACACACCCACCAAGATTATAGATGGTGAGGAGTCAACCAACCCGAGAAAGAATGGGATAAGGTTGACAAGAAATTGGCACAATTAAATGCCAAAGCTATGAATGTTCTTTATTGTGCACTAGATGCTAGTGAATTTAATCGCATTTCTACTTGTGCATCTGCTAAAGAAATATGGAATAGGTTAGAAGTCACCCATGAGGGAACAAATCAAGTAAAAGAGTCTAAAATAAACATGCTTGTACATAAATATGAATTATTCAAAATAGAGCATGATGAGTCCATAACTGCTATGTTTACTCGTTTTACTGATATAATCAATGGTTTAAAGAGTCTTGGCAAATCTTATACTAACAGTGAACTTGTAAGGAAGATTCTCAGGTCACTGCCAAGAACTTGGGAAGCCAAGGTGACTGCCATCCAAGAAGCAAAGGACTTGAACACTCTACCTCTAGAAGAGCTTCTTGGATCCTTGATGACTCATGAACTTAGCATGATGCAACATCAAGAGGATGAAATCAAAAAGAAAAGAACCATTGCCCTCAAATCCACAACTTCACCTGATTATGAAACAGATGACTCTGAAGATAAAGATCAGGATGAGGAGATGGCTCTCATCACCCGAAAATTCAAGAAGTTTCTAAGAAAAAGGAAACAGGGGATGAGAAAGAAATTTACAAAAGGGGATCAAAGCATAGAAAAGGAGAAAGATCAAACCCCTATATGCTATGAGTGCAAGAAGCCAGGACATTTCAGATCCGAATGTCCTCAATTGAAGAAAGGTCCAAAGAAATTCAAAAAGAAGGCAATGATGGCGACCTGGAGTGCGAGTGATGACTCAAGCTCCGACGAGGAAACCTCAACCGAACAAGCCAATCTGTGCCTGATGGCACATGAAAATGAGGTAACTTCTGAATCCACTAGTGAATTTACTTTTGAAGAATTGCATGAAGCTTTCTATGATTCAATTGATGAATTAAAGAAACTAGGAAAGAAAAACAAAGAGCTGAAATTGGAAAATCAGTCCTTAGTGAAACAAGCTGAAATTCTTTCAATTGAAAAATTCACATTGATTCAAGAAAATCAAAACTTTAAGGATGAAATTAACAGGCTGAAATCTATGGTAGATAAGTTCACCTTAAGTTCAAACAAGCTAAATATGATCCTTGATAATCAGAAAGCTATATATGATAAGGCTGGACTTGGTTACAAACCCCTGAAGAAACAAAAATTTTTGAAGGATATTTATGCAAATTATTCAAACAAAAGCCTACAAATATTACTTGTTTTAAATGTGGAAGAATAGGACATAAATCATACACATGTCTTATTAACAAATATGCAAACCAAAGAAAATATGGGTTCCAAAGGAACCATTCTGACTAACCTGAAAGGACCCAAGAAAGCTTGGGTACCTAAGACAGAAACTTGATCTGTGCTTGCAGGTGTGTCTAGCATCCCAAGAAGAAAACAGAAAATGGTATCTTGACAGCGGATGCTCGAGACACATGACTGGTGATGAATCACAATTCATCACGCTTGATACTAAGGATGGAGGGATGGTCACCTTTGGAGATAATGGCAAAGGAAAGATCATCGGGATAGGTAACATTGGTATCACTCCCTCCAAATACATTGAGAATGTTTTACTTGTTAAAGGTTTAAAGCATAACTTACTTAGCATTAGTCAATTCTGTGATAAAGGGTATAAAGTAAGTTTTGAATCATCTGTATGCATTGTGACGAGTCCTATTAACGATGGCATTAAATTTATAGGACATAGGCATGGCAATGTTTATATGGTAGACTTGAATGATTTAACTAAATTAGACATGCAATGCCTAGTTTCCTTAAATGCTAAAATAAATGAGACTAGTTGGCTGTGGCATCGTAGACTTGCACATATCAGCATGCATTCTCTTTCAAAATTAATCAAAAAGGATTTAGTTCTCGGTTTGCCAAAATTGAATTTTGAAAAGGATAGAATTTGTGATGCATGCCAATTAGGTAAACAAACTAGAGTATCATTTAAATCCAAAAATACTATTTCAACTTCTAGACCTTTAGAGCTCTTACATATGGATTTATTTGGACCAACTAAAACCACTAGTCTAGGAGGAAAACGATATGAATTTGTAATAATAGATGATTACTCTCGTTTTACTTGGGTTTTCTTTTTAGCTCACAAAAATGAAACTTTTCAAATTTTCACGAAATTTCATCGAAAAGTCACTAATGAAAAAGGGTTTTCAATTCAAAATATTAGAAGTGATCATGGAACAGAATTTGAAAATCATGACCTTGAAAATTTTTGTGATGAAAATGGAATTGGCCACAACTTCTCTGCTCCTAGGACACCCCAACAGAATGGGGTAGTTGAAAGGAAAAATAAAACCTTAGAAGAAATGGCCCGTACCATGCTCTGTGAAAGTAACCTTCCAAATATTTTTGGGCGGAAGCTATTAACACAGCATGTTACATTTTAAATCGTGCTTTAATAAGACAATTTTTAAAGAAAACCCCCTATGAATTTTGGAAAGGAAGAAAACCAAATATTGCCTATTTTCATGTTTTTGGTTGCCGATGTTTTGTATTAAATAATGGCAAAGAAAAACTTGGTAAATTTGATGCAAAATCAGATGAAGCAATCCTTCTAGGTTACTCCTCCACTAGTAAAGCATTTAGAGTGTTCAACAAAAGAACCTTAGTAGTTGAAGAGTCCATACATGTTGTCTTTGATGAATCTAACGATCCTCCTTCAAGGAAGAATGAGGGTGTTGATGATGCAGATCCACTAATAGAAGGTATGAAGGAGATCACTCTGAAAGATTCAGCAACTCCAGAAGACAAGGATCAAGAAGATGAACAAAATGAGAAAGGTGAAGAAATTCAAGAACAACCTCAAGGTACAAATGACTTACCCAAGGAATGGAGGTATGTTCACAACCACCCTAAGGAATTAATTATCGGTGATCCTATGCATGGGGTAAAAACACGTTCTTCACTTAGAGATGTACTTAATCATTGTGCTTTTGTATCTCAACTTGAACCTAAAACTTTTGAAGAAGCTGAAAATGATCATAACTGGATTAATGCTATGCAAGAAGAACTCAGTCAATTTGAAAGAAATAATGTTTGGACCTTAGTGAAAAGACCTAAAGATTATTCAATAATTGGCACAAAATGGGTCTTTAGAAACAAATTAGATGAGCATGGAAATGTAATTAGAAATAAAGCAAGACTGGTTGCTAAGGGATATAATCAAGAAGAAGGAATTGATTTTGATGAAACCTTTGCACCTGTTGCTAGATTAGAAGCCATTAGACTTCTACTTGCCTATGCTTGCTTTATGAAATTCAAACTATTTCAAATGGATGTTAAAAGTGCATTTTTAAATGGATATATTTCTGAAGAAGTATATGTAGAACAACCCCCTGGATTTGAAAATCATGCTTTTCCCAATCATGTCTTTAGATTAAATAAAGCTTTATATGGTCTAAAACAAGCACCTAGAGCATGGTATGAAAGGCTAAGCAAATTTCTACTAAATAATGGTTTCTCAAGAGGCAATGTAGACACAACCCTATTTATTAGAAGAAACCAAAATGATATGCTAATTATACAAATTTATGTTGATGACATAATTTTTGGGTCTACTAATGAATCCCTTTGTCAAGACTTTGCTAAGCTTATGAAGGGAGAGTTCGAGATGAGCATGATGGGAGAACTCACTTTCTTTCTCGGACTCCAAATCAAACAATCAAAGAGGGAATCTCCATCACCCAAAGCCAGTACACCAAGGAACTACTCAAAAGATTTGGAATGGAGAACTGCAAACCTATTGGCACACCAATGAGTCCCTCAAGTAAGCTTGACAAGGATGATGAAGGTAAAAGCGTAGACTTAAAATACTATAGAGGTATGATTGGCTCATTATTATATTTAACTGCAAGTAGACCTGATATCATGTTTAGTGTTTGCTTATGTGCAAGATATCAATCTAATCCTAAGGAATCTCATTTGAATGCTGTTAAAAGAATCCTTAGATACTTAAATGGTACACAAACTATAGGGTTATGGTACTCTAAGGACTCACAAATTAATTTGTTAGGATATTCTGATGCTGATTTTGCTGGATGTAAATTAGATAGAAAAAGCACAAGTGGAACTTGCCAATTTCTTGGAGTTAACCTAATCTCATGGTTTAGCAAGAAACAAAATTCGGTGGCACTGTCTACGGCTGAGGCCGAATACATTGCAGCCGGAAGTTGTTGTGCTCAAATCTTGTGGATTAAGCAACAACTCGAAGATTTTGGAATCAAACTTAATGAAACACCAATAAAATGTGATAATACAAGTGCTATAAATCTATCTAAAAATCCAATACAATACTCAAGATCTAAACATATTGAGATAAGACATCATTTCATAAGAGAACATGTTCAAAACAAAAATATAATTCTTGAATATGTTTGCACTGAAAATCAATTAGCCGACATCTTTACAAAGGCCCTTAGTGAGGATAGATTCTGTGAAATTAGGAGAAATCTAGGAATTCTAGATCCATTTGCCTAAACTTCTCTTAATTATTATCAAATATTCTTAGAGCTCAATTTCCAATAATTATCCTGGTTCCAAAAGCTCAGTTTTATCACTCTAAAAACTTATCATTGAGCAAAATTCTTTCTCCCAAAATTTTGAATTTTTCTGGAATTTATTTGCATTTTTCCTGATTTTCTGAACTTCATGAGTCGACCCCCATGAGTCGACTCAATGGCAAACTTGTAAATCCCACCAACTTCCATCGGGTTCATTGTTTTTAAAACGGGAAACCTTGTTTATGAGACGACTCATCTTCTCGTCGTCTTCCTTCCGAAAGCCGTCCTCTCCAACTCTTTTTGCTCCAAATCCAAGGATCAATTCTGAGGCAATTCTCCCTCCTCCTCTCCACCAAAAATCGCCTCCTTGAAAAAGATTTTTCTGTGCTTTCTCGCAATGTTAGGCGCGGGTGGAACGTGCCCTAGAACTTCACTGTTCATTCAAAATCCACTTCTTTTCTCCACCAAAATTCTTCTTTACTCTTTTGTGATCCCTCCTCCACTGAATTCAAGTCTTCTTGTCTGCTACCTTATTGGATATGGCTCCAAAGATGAAACTTCCCCAAAGGAGGAAATCAATCCGAGAGCCTGAAGAAATTGTCCGAAAGAAAAGGCATGCTCAGTCTTCCACTATTCCCAATCCAGTTTCAGTACCTGCTCAAGGTCCCTCTCAATCCTCCATAAGCCCCAGTGTAAATCTTCTTTCTGATAGAAAAGTAGAAACCGGGAAAAATATAGATTTTCGGTTCTTTGAGAAAGAAGGCTTTACTTTTGCTACCAAGATCAAAAATCAAGGATGGGAACTTTATTGCTCTCTTAAGGAAGTCACCTATGTTGATCTAGTCAGAGAGTTCTACCAGAACCTAAATTATGGAAACGGATCTGTGACTTCAACTGTAAAGGAGATTGACATCTGTTTGGATTCTAGGATATTGGGAGAGATACTTCAGTTGCCTAGTGAAGGATACTCATATATGGAACTCCCAATTAAAGAAGAAGGGATCAGAATTATCTTAGGAGAAGATTTTTCAGGAAGTTTAAACAGATTGGAAGCAAAGCTACTGTCCATTGAGATGAGGGTCCTGCATCAGATTGTGACAAAACTATTCTTTCCTAGGAGTGGTAGACATGACTTACTATCTGGCAGAGATGTATGTGTCATGTTTCATATCATCACTCAGACCCCCCTAAACCTCCCTACACTTATGATAGAGGCCATGAGAGAAACTTTGAACAGATCCAAAGCACACTTGCCTTATGGTATGGCCCTTACTAGAGTTTTTAGGAGGTTTGGAGTTAGCTGTGAGGGGGAGACACCTACCAAGCTCTCACATGTGGACACTTTCAACCAACACAGCCTACACCGAATGGGAATTACAAAGACTGTTGGTGGTTGGATCAAGGGCTCTGAAGAAAGAGCTGAGGAGAGAGCTGAGGAAAGAGCTGAAGACAGAACTGAAGGCAGAGTAGAAGAAGAAGGTCCATCTTCTCCTGTACATGATTTCAGGGCAGCTTCACCAGATACCCAGTTCATTCATGATACTGAGGCTGGCCCTTCTGAGTTTACTAGGATGCCCACACCAGTGTATCAGCCAGAGAGCAGAGCACCTCATTCAGAGTTCAGACTGGCTGACGATCAGATCGAGCATATATCTCAGCGTGTGGCTTCTTTGTTGTCTAGCCAGTGGAGTAGTACTTCTTTTGCACCTGGAGCTACTTCTTCTGATCAGACCATTACTCCCCACATCTCCACTATATTTCAGATGATTTCAGATCAGTCCGTCAGGATACAGCAGCTTGAGGATACAATCTGGAGACTTACTGGCAGAGTTCTTGACCTGCAGGGGCAAGTCCTTGCATTGGCCCATCCCCAGCCACAGGAGTCTACCATTGAGGTCACAGACCTCACTGCAGAGGCTGGCAGGCTCAGAGGAGCACTAGAAGGTGGATATGAGCTACTGAGGAAAGAGATCAGAGGATCGAGTGAGCATGCTACCACCCAGTTCACTGCTCTACTTCAATCTGTTTCCAGAGCACTGAACGTACTTGATTCTATCAGACTCATGATATCAGCCCTAGTATCTCAGCGTTCTCAGCCTCCCAGTTCATCTCGTTCTCCTACTCGTGGCAGAGGCAGAAGGGGTAGAGGACGCACTTCTGATCCATCATCTTCTCATACTATATCTGATGACTCTGATCATTGACTTATCTAGATTCTAGGAGTTAGTATCTTGTTCTAGGATCTATACCTTGGGGCCATGTATTGACATTTAGCTGGTTGAATTTTATGTATTGAAACAATTATGATATTAATGGAATCATCTTTCTACCTCTTTGTAATGATTATATTTTGGTTATATTTCAATCTCTGATATGTTATCTTCTCCTTGTTGTTGTTTGCTATTGATAATTGCTATATTAAGGGGGAGCAAACATCTGTGAAAAACTCTAAAGAGGAAGAAATTAAAGAATATTTTCAGAAAAGGAAAAGAAAGAGTTAACTATGTTTGATGATGTCAAAAAGGGGGAGAAATTAAAATTAAACAAAAATTGAAATTAGACAAAAACCAAAACCCTAAATTATGAGAAAAAGGGGGAGAAATTAAATTAAAATAAATATTGAAGAAAATATTGAAGAAATTGAACAAATATTGGAGAAATTAGACAAAAACAAGGAAAATTTGGTATCAGACAGAACTTTAATCCATCAAAAGCAAAATCATGAGTACAATGCAAATAAGTATTTTTTATATATATGCTCTGATATTCAAACTTGCTTTTGAAATTTTACTCACCTTGAGACATCAATAAGAAATTTGTTTTACTCTGATACATCCTACAATTTCTTTCAACTTGATCTGATACATGATAACATTTGATCCGATACAGTGTGAAGGTTTCTCTAAAATATTATAACATTTGCTCGGATACTGTATGAAATTTTCTCTGATACATTAAAAATTTTCTTGCTCTGATGCATTATAAAATCTTTTCTGATATCATTGTAAAAATTATTTTTGCTCTGATACATAGAAAAAGTTATTTATCTTCTCTTTCTCAGAAATATCTTGAACTCAAAATGATCTAATACCCTTTTCAAATCTTTAAGAAAATGGACAAACTATTTTTGCATTTATATTACATGCCAAAAGAATCATACTCTTTTCAAGCATATACACCCATAATGGATTCTTTTGAAATTAATGCATTAACATAAATATTTTTGTTCATATGTTTTGTCATCATCAAAAAGGGGGAGATTGTTGCTCCTAGATTGATTTTGATGATTACAAAGCAGATTGAAGGGATACAAATAATTGAAAAAGTCCTTATGCTCTTCAAGGGCAAAATCGTAATTTCACTAAAATCCTGATTTGATAGTATCATTTGGTAGAACAAATGATTTGAAATCTATTGGTGAAAATTTCATTGTGTTTGGACTTATATTTTTGAAGTTATGAAGGTTTGAAGTGCATGAGTCGACTCATGAGTCAACTCATGGCACTATGAGCTGAATGGCACGCAAAAAATTCCCATGGCACACTGGATTTTTGGCTTGGCACGACCTGTGAGTCGACTCATGAGTCGACCCACAAGGCATGAGTCGACTCATGAGTCGACCTCTGCTGATTTGAGCCAAAAAATCCAGAAATCCAAGTTTCTGGTCTTTGCAACAGAAGTCGACTCATGAGTCGACTCCTGATGCATGAGTCGACTCATGAGTCGACCCCTGCGACGGGAAATGTCAGCAACGGCTATTTTTTTGCCCGTTTTAATTGCCATTTATGCTTCCTAAAAATCCTCTAACGGCTCTTTATCTGCCTAAATTATTTTCTCTTGCTACTAATGCCATAAAATGCTTAAAATGGTGAAAGGAAATTGCAGATTAAATAGCAGATCAAATTGCAAAGAAAAAGGTGTGGAAATCGGGAGATCAAACGTGAGATCAAAAGAGAAGAGAGGATCCTAAATCTGAGATCAACGAAATATTCAAGAAGAAGAGAGAGGATCCACAATATTCAAGAGAGTTTGTGAAAAAGAAAAGCAAGAGCATTCAAAGAGAGAATCTTTCAAGTCGATTGTTTTCAACCTTGATCTAGAGATCGTTCAAAGCTTTCAAGAGATCTTCAATCAACAATCAACCTCTTCTCAAACGTTCAACCGTTCATTCATCTTGAGAAAATCTGAAAAAGGGGTTCTTCATTTGAGTAAAGCTTTTATTGTTATATTTGCTCATTTAAGGAGCTGTTATTGTATTCATCTGTGCTCTAAATATTCTTACTCTTTGTGAGTTTTTGCTCTTGTTTTTGGAGAATTTCCAAAACAAGGAAAGGTTGATCCGAACCTGAAATCGGAGTGTTTTGGGTTTGCTTGTACCCGGGAAATAAGTGTTCTAGCTTGGGATAGCTAGGGTCGGAGTTTCCGACGTCTTGTATTCTAGCTTGGGATAGCTAGTGTCGGAGTTTCCGACGTTTTGTATTCGGGTTGAATACAAAGGATAGTGGATTGATATTCCCAAGTGGGATCTTGGGGAGTGGATGTAGGTGCAAGGTTAGCACCGAACCACTATAAATCTTTGTGTTTGTGGTGTGCTTTATTGCTTTATCTTATTTCTTTATTATATCCTTGCAATACTGCTTTAGGTAATTAATATTGATTTAAAGCCATTGTTTTGTTCTTCATAAATTATCTGTTGGGCTTAAAATTTTTAGAAACCCAATTCACCCCCCCCTCTTGGGTTGCATAGCTGGGCAACATCTTTAGAGCTGCAAAAAAGAACTCTTTCAATATTTGAAGGATTTCCTCCCTCTAAGTATCATTAAATTTATAACTAAATTCATATTCTTCGTTGCTCTAAAAAATACCACACGGTGATACAATTATTTGGCCACTTTTGATAAGTGCCTTTGATCGCATCACTGTATTGGACGTGGGAACATCAGGTGCTGGATCCGTAATCATATATAGGATCTATTCATACTTTAGAACTATTTACAACTTCTGATACCATCTATCAAAGTTGAGTCCTATAAATAACTCACTGTTAAATAGTGAACGGAGCAACAGACATCTAGCCATAACTGAAAGAAAAATACAAGACCTCTATGTTTATTAATTGATTAAGCCTAAAGATTTAAACTTTAGTCTAAAGATTCTCCCACTATTTTAGTCGAATTGGTAGCCTCTACCTCCAATCCAAGAAATTACCTGAATTTCTTAGCAGATACTAGAATCCACACAGACTGCATATAGGTCTGAGGATGGCCCGATCAACTTATATGCACCTATGGATAGGTTCTCAATCAATTATTTCTTCAAATAATTTTTAGTAATTAATTTAGCCTCAGATTTTATTTCAGTAGGCGATGGACCTCCACTAAAAATTCTGATTAGGTCAAACCATTAACATGAACCTACTCAGTGTTCTAACTAATGAATGATCAGATCCAAAGATGGCTAGGTGAACTCAACCATTCATCAGATAGTATAACAGAGTCATCATATGATGAATAATAATTTTATCATTTAGAGAAAACACTAGACGAATGGCGCCTGCAATGTCAATCAGAAATAATAGACCCATTACCGTTCACCTTAATGGGAGGCTATGATTTAATTATCACCATAACCAGCTCATTTTAGAGATTTAATAATTTAAAAGATTTAATTAATTTAAAAAAAAAGAAAAGATTAATCAGTAGATCACAATCCTCCCACTGACTTCACCAAGTCATTGAATCAAATTAGGGTCATCCTGATTGAAATGGCACCTAGATCAGTCACACTAATCAACCTTAATGACATGAATTAACTCGAATCACTTAGCGATCTAATCAAAATCTAATTCATCAAATTGATCAGATAAGTGAGATCGATGGGAGGATCTGCTAAGCTTGTCTTAGACACCATTGAAATGGCCAAGTAAGCCGCTCTCAATTAAAAACTACTGGTCGAAATGCTAAACTTACCTTAGACACCAATTAGTTAATTAGTTTCGATTTGACCAACCTAATGATTCGGGTTCAACCACTGAGCCACAATCAAGATCCATTTGGTCTAATCAAAGATATGAACTTGACCATCTACAACTATTGTATTGGTTGTAGAAAAACTCTGAATTAATCTAATTCAATATTTGGTTAGATTTAATCAATTTCTCTATATAGTTTATTAACTCTTTAATTCTAACCTTAGGTCTAATCCAATTAAGAGGATCTGATTTTAGCTAACTCATATCCCCATATTTTATGTGAATAACATTAGATCTTTAAATCATAATTCTAAATCTAATCAATTCTATACTTAATTCTTAATTAAGTTTCAACATCAACATGAGTTTAGATTTAGATTTGAAATAATTTTAATTTTTTATTTTGTAAATAATTTATAATAAGTTTTATGTAAAGATTTTTTATTCTAAAACTGGGTCGACTCAATCAACATTGAGCCGGCTACATAAGGAGACTGGATCAACTCAATTTAAAACTGGATCGACTCAGTAATCGTGTGAGCACTTTTTAAAGAGTTTCAGATCTAAAAAATCTTGCATAATCCTAAAATAAAATCAATCATAAACAATCTTTTAGATCATATCTAAACTTTTTATGATTTAAAATTTTATTTTTTTATGATTAAAATAATTTTAATCATATAGATTAGATATTTTATTTTTCATACAATCTTGTATCACATACAACCAATCTAGGGTTTCAAGATCTAAGATTTTGTAGAAAAATAAGTTCTTTCTTTCGTGTTCTTTTTCATGGGATCTAATCACATGGCACCCCTACACGCCATAAAAGTATCATATCGAATGAGAAGAGAGGATCTTTAAATTCTTCTTGCTCCTAAGATCGGATGGTCTGGCGATCAACCCAATCCAAGTACTTGCTAATTGGATCATCCAATCTAATCATATATCATATATACTTGAATTTAGATCTAATCTAAATTATATCAGATCTAATCATAATCTTAGATCACATCCAAATAAGATCATAAATATTATATATAATATATAAAATAAGATTTTATCAGAGATCAGCATAAATTAGGACAATCTGTGCAATGTAAGGGATAAATCCTATAGTAGGACAACCTTATTTTAGTTTGTATGATCAACCATTAATTAAATTTAGATCTAAAATATCATATATCAGATCTAAATAAAACTAAATTTTAGATTTAATGAGCACATATAACATATCATAACGAATCTAGGTTCTGATACTACTATTGGAAAACGTAGGCAATTTGATGCATGTATTTCAAAAATTTTTGAAATAAAATACAGTGAAAGATAACTAGATTAATCATATTAATCTAACATATATATAATCTAATCATCAAATTAACCTACTCTAAGATTTATGACATGATATATTGCATATAAAATCTAAAAAATATAGAAGATAAAATCTATATGTATAGATGTAAGCAGTAGATCAAATCTACACCTATCCGAGTTTAGAATTTGATACCTGAGTGCGGGTTGATGATCGTCACTGCTGAGAGATATGATAAAGATGATTCTCACTGGTTGCTAGAAGCACACATGTCCGGTCTCTACAAAAAGTCTACTCAAAGCTCCGTTTGATCGGTCTTCTCGAAAGTGCTAGCTCACACGAAGATCTTCTTCTTAGCTGATCTGGATTCTTTCTTTAAATCTTTAAATCTTTTTTAAAGATTGAAGATAGACTTCTGGAGAAGATAAAGAGGTAAAAAAAATATAGACAAGAAAATAATTTCTCTCCTATTTTTTCTCTCTTCCCGAACTCATAGGAAGAAACCCTAGAAGACTAGATTTTGCGCACACCTCAAAAGAAAGGACTCTCCTTCTCTTTTCATGCCATGAACCCATGCCCAAGGACTTCTCACCATGAAAGCCCTTCTTCTGGTCTCTTACACGCACATAAGAAAGAATAAAAACCCTTTTTATTAGGCATGTAAGGAGTTGGGTGAAGAGTCCAAGAGATCTTGGACTCTATTAAGATGTGTCGCCTTCTCTCAGCAATTCATGCGCAAAAGGAAATATGGGATGCCTCCACATATTTTTCTATGGTAAAACTGATTTCTTTCTAATTTTCCATGCCCCATATCATTTTATTTGTCACACAAAATCAAGAGGATAAAGGGTGTGACGTGTGGACTTATAGATAATGTCAAACATTATCTATATATATGGTAACCAATTCAAATCTAATTTGAATCTTCCATAAAAATCAGATAATACCCATATTTGGATGTGAGAAAGGAGGGTGAGAGGGCTTCTTAGCATGGGGAAAGGTTCACACAAAAACCTCTAGGGTGTAGAGAAAAATTGGCATCAAAATTGAGTGGCGCATGGGAGAAGAGTCCATTCCAATATGGACTCTTAACTTTCTTATTTGAATCTAAACCAAATTACATCTAGTTTAGCCCAAATAAAATAGACAAAACTCAATCTAATTAGGTTCATAAATTTTTAATCAAATTTTAATCAAACTAAAAATTGATTAAATCAAAGTCCTGATCAAATCAGAGATAATTCTCTCTTAGCGATTAGGTCATCTCACAACCTAATCGGGTTAAACCTAATTAAATCTAATTTAATTAAATTTTATTTATTTTTTTATTCAATTAAATTAAGTTAATCAATAATTTAATTACTAATTAATCTTTTATTAATTCACTAATACTTGGTGAATAAATTTATCATAATTTTTGTATAAAGTTAATCATCAATCGAATTGACGATTAAGCCTTTGAATGATTCTCAATTGTTGATCAGCCACATAATCAGTCAAAAATTTTTTTTGAGTGTGATCCCATAGATTTGAACCTAAGTTAGTAGTACAGAAATAAATTTTTGAATCAATCGATGTAATCATCTAGCAATGGTGATCCGACGTCCAGATAGGTCGAATGATGGTAAAACAACATTCAAGAACTTATTAGCGTATGGTTATCGTATAATTCATCTCTTTGATGTTAATGCTCAAGAACGATCTAAGATTTAATTGTCAATCCTAGATAAGTCATCCACATTTATATTTCAATCTTTCAAATTAAAATATATTGATACATTAATTCTTACTAATTTGGAAGGATCAATCCCATCTTGACTCATACACCGACTTAACAAGTACTTAACTGCATCTAAAAAACTTTCATCACTGAATTTAAAACTTAATTAGTCCAGTATCAAAGTATAGTGAGTTGCTTGCAAGTCATCGTAGTGATCTCGGATCGGAGGAACACTTATACCTATATCCTTCGTGAGCTACTCTTGACAGCAGAGTACTCCGTAGTTGGTTACTTTTAATGAGATGTATTTCTATATCTCACTTGCATGTCATACCAGTATCTTAACACCATTTGATTACGAGAACAATCAATGCATATGGCACACAATGATCTACACTTGATATCGCTATTGTCCTAATAATAGCGTATCATTTGATCGTGAACCAGTTTAAAGACTACACGATAAATCTTCTTTTATCGATTTAAGTAGTCCTAAGAACTTCATCACAATATAGGAGTTTGTTAGAAGATGTAACTTCGTGATGAAAAAGGTCAAATAACTTTTATTATTTATCAATTTATATATATTTATAATTAGCATAATTATCAAATGATTGGCTTTAGGACACAATTCCCAATAGTTTCATCTCTTTTCCTTAATCTCATTTAACTTTGCAATTGACCTGGGGAATGCTAATCTTTAATTAGACCCAACCCTCTTACAGCCCTAGCTCCTATCTTTCTTCTATTTTTATATGAAGATTTAAAACTAATTACTAAAAATTAGCTCACTCCATTAAAAAAAATATTGCTAGCCAAATTTTTGAATGATGGCAATAATGAGCAACCAATAAACATATCTGCTCCTTTGTTCACAATCTAGAATTCCATTTGTTGAATGAATTCTTTAGGATGTCAAGATAAGCCCGATGCTCATTGGATCATCTGATAATTCAATAAATTGGTGCCTTTTTAATCACAAACCTAAGGTCTTTTCTTAAAAAATTCTAGATGCTAGAGGATGAAGAAATTTGTGGTTTTTTTAATGAAAAAAGAGGACTATATGGTATAAGGAATGCACTCAAATCAATTAATTATGTGGGATTTTAGGATTGTGGGGAGGCAGGATTTGGTGCTTGACAGACATGGGATGATTCTACATATGAGAAATTGAGCTGGAATTAAAATGATTCACTTTGCTTCTTGACTAAAGATTTAGTGACGAGTGTTCTCTTTGAATATACCTATGAATGTTGTTTAAGTTTATTGAATACTTGGGTTTACGAGATTTGGAATTTGGGTGAAAAAGTTCAATGCTTGCCATTAATAAAGTGTGTAAAGGCTCTGCATTTTGGAATCTATGTCGAAATAATTTTTTTTTATTTGATGGGCATGATTGTGATGTTACTAAAATTAGGATTGCAAAAGAAACTGGTCTTGATGTGTCATGAGCTGAATTATTCAAGCCTTTTCTATATTCCTTTTTAATCCTTTCTCACCACAAAGTGTCCAAGATAAAGTAAAAAGTGTTTTATAAACATTGATAAAAAGTTAGACCTTTTGAGATAGCTTGTAGAAAGTATATGCTTTTAATTGAATGGAATATCTTATAAGAATTACAAAATTATGAAATTTCATTAAGGGATTAAAATTAGAATTAGAAACCTGCAATGCAAATAAGAGGATAAAAGTTTTTTTGGAAAAATATAATACTTTGCTAAATTGCTGTAGAATGCAATTGAAGTCAGAATATTCATATTTACTATATTAGTTTTTCAACAAAATCATTGTTTTGTCTAAATCAAATTATGAGCTTAATTGATACTTAAGGCAATAATGTTTGAAATTATAATTTTCAAGCTTCAATAATTTGGAGCACTGAGGACTTGTCATGTTGCGGTTTCTTTTCTTTTTTTTTTTTCTTTCTAAAATCTACGTACCATATATGTGCATAAGACACCAACCTTAGATTAGTAAGTATTCAAGCATTCAGGTTAATCTCTTTCTATGTATGTAATTTGTACATCCTAAAAGATAAGTATTGCAAGAGTTTTATGGCCATAAATTTCAGATATTCACCATTCTAAGATGTTAGAGTAGGTGGTTCAATATTATTTTGTAGAGTTCATATAAGCTAAAAGCTTTTTATAATTCATAGTATATTAGTTTTTCTATTTTATATATCTAATTTGATTGTTGATTTCTTTTACGAAGCTATTATAATGTGATAGAATTGAGGAAAGGAAAAATGCATGTTGACCTATTCATATACTAGTTTTAGTCATTTGCAATATATTCCAGTGTTAAATGTAGCTAACGACCAAATAAGAGATCAAAACAAACTTTTAAGTAATCATTTGAATAACCCTAGACCAAATAAATGAGGTCAAAGTTGAGATAGTATAAAAAATCCTAAGGTATCAAGCTCTAAGTAAATAAACATATTGGTGAAATATCTATAAAATTGAATAACAAATGTGCATAATGGATCGTGAAATTGAAAATTTCTACCCTATGTAGTATTTTTTAAGTTCATTTTTTTTCTTTATTAAATAATGTTATATTTCTCTAGTTTTAAATTTTCTCCTTCTAATAGCCAAACATCTAAAAGAAGTATAAACTTTGCAAATTAAAAAATTTTGAATGAAGAAAAATGAAAAATTATGAAGTTGAAACTAAAAAACTCTAAACGTAATTGAAGGAATTATCAACTTCACATAAAACTTTAGATGTTGTATGTTTGGTTGAGCACCCAATTTTTTTTTCTAAGGTTGGGCAAGGCAATGAGACTTTTGATGGACGAAGTGTGAGTCTTGAGGCCTAAGATGAAAACTCTAAAGATTTTTTTGCATATGAAACATAAAAAATACATCATAAAGAATATCAAGTTTTCGCTCGATCTTAGATATCGAACTATGGCAAGTAATGTTTTGACATTACTATATATATATTGCAAGATCTTGAAGAAATGATTCTCAAAAGCGGACTATATTTACATGGTTTTATTCTCCTTTATGGGGAAAGCTACTATTAGCCACTTGAAGGATTCCATGTTTTGGTTGTTTTAGTCTACCCAAATTAGTATTAGAAAAAATATAAATGATCCACAACTGTTTTAATATTTGGTCTTCATTGTTTTGGTCTACTCAAAGTCTCAAATGGTTGTTTTAGTATACTCTATGCCAATTTTTTAATGATGTAGGAAGAGGAAGGGAAGAATGAAATCAACTTGATAGAGGTTATAGAAAGACTTAAAGTAACATCAGAAGTAGCTCTAAATATGAAGGCTTGATGAATGAGTATTCATAAATTGCTTCTCAAATTTACAAGGCTTAATGATGAATATGGATAAGGTTATTTTTTAATAATACAAACATTATATATGCTAATAAATAACCATGATTGGATAATCTGCAAGCAAGATAAATAACCATGATTGAATAATTTGCAACCAAGATAATGTGCTCAAATAAAATGTATAATTTAAGTAAAGGCTCAAAAGACTATCTTTGTATTGCTCAAAGCCTAAAGAATATTTTACTAGCTTAAAGTAATATTGTAGATAGTCATAAAAAAAAAACTTATCAGATGACGATTTATAAAATTGATTCAAAATTGTTGGTATAACGCTTGACAGATATGATTAATATCAAGATGATATATATTTTTTTAAATAATCAATGGCAAAGAACTAGTTAAATTATTATAAAAAAAATTATAGAAATACTCTCTCAATTTTAGTCCAATTTTATTTACACCTCCCGTACTTTAATAAGTGTCAAACCGATCCTTCTAGTTATCGATATATTTTAATATGATCTAATCGTCTCTCTTCATTAACGAAAAGATGTGACATGACCATCATATGATATCATTATATTATAAAATGATGAAAATATCTTTATCTCCACCTCCTTCCTTCTCCTTCCTCTTCGATTGATCTCCTCGTCGATTGCTTGGCATCCCTCTTTCTCCCTCCTCCTTTATCTTTCCTTTCCTCCTCGCCCATTTCTTCTTCTATATGATGGCTCCTTACATCTCCATTCATTCCTCCACTGCCTCCCCTTCCTCCTCCTCTTTCTCATCTTCATCTTTCTCTCCCCTCTCCCATTGATCCCCTCCTCTTCCATCATCGGTGTCCATCTTTCTCCCTCCTCCTTCCTCTTTTCCTTTCTCTGTATCCATTTCTCCTCCTCTGTGACAGCTCTCTCCACCTCCACCCATTCCTTCACTGCCTCTCCTTCTTCCTTCTCATCCTCATCTTCCTCCATCCTTCCTCTACCTCCTCCTCATTCTCATCCTCCTCCATCCTCCCTCTCCTCTGATTGATCCCCTCCTCCTCCATTGCCGACGTCCCTTTTTCGCCCCCATCCTTCCTCCTTCCCTTCCTCTCACCCATTTCTTCTCCTCCATGATAGCTTTCTTCACCTCCATCCATTCCTCTACCACCTCTTCTTCCTCCTCATAATCCTCCTCCAAGCCATCCATTAGCCATCTCCTTCTATAGCGACCCCCTCCTCCTCCTCATCTTCTTCCTTTTTCAAGCCCACCTATGAGCAAGGAGTATTTCTATTCATTAAGAGAAAAATATAATACTGTTTGTTGGTAAGTGAATGGCTGGACTACATTAGAACATATCTATAACTAAAAGGATCAATTTGATACTTTTTAAAGTACAGAAGATGTAAGTGAAATTGGACTAAAGTTGATGAGATATTTTTATAATTTTTTTTATTATAAATATCAATAAGTTAAGAATAAAGAAGAATCATGACTAGATAATTTGCACTCAAAAAAATATGTTAGGCTAAAATGTAGTACCAAAGGAAAAGCTCCAAGCTTTATTTTTATAGAGCTCAAATCTTAAAGAACTCTTTAATTTGTTTCATTCCAATCTATTTACCTTACTGCATATGAAACAAAGTGCCATTCTCATGCTCATCCATGATTGTTCTTATTAGATGGAAGGGAATTTCATGTCTCTAATGTATACAACTCTAAATATGCTAGGTTAAATTTGAGATTTGTGACATTATTATTCCACTTCTTCCATAATTATCACTTTACATATTAATTTCATTCTCCTCCTGTAGATTTTCAAAGGTCGAGATGCAAATTCAGAATGATTTGACATCATGCTTAATTCTGTATATCCTATTAAGATGTTGGCCCCTTTCTCTTTGGAATAACTAGTATAAGACCTTAGGAATCTCATGGTGATATCTTCCACTTTTCCTTTTATTTGTCCACTCCTCTTAAATGTGTAGATTGAATTCAGCTTCAATTTTTAAAAGTGATGCCTCTAACCTCTCTCTTCCTATCATTAAAGGCCTATTTGGATGAATGGACTGAAAATCTCATTGGATTCGTGAATTGGGTTGATAAAATTAGTTGACTAATAAGCTTATTAGGCGGAACTAGGCCTATATCTATAACTATCCAGAATTCATTTTAGAGTGGACTAGCCCAAATCTCATAGGCAAGTCTTTTTTTCCATGGGATTCAGGCTATCCCCCTCCAAAATAAATCTTGGATAGTCATAGGTATAGGTCTAACCCACTCTATGAGCCTATTATCTAACATATTTTATTAGCTCAGTCTACAAATGCAATGGAATTTTCAGCTTATCATCCAAATAGAGTCTAAATAATCTTTTGGTAAAAATCTTGTTGCCTTTTGTGATGACTGACAAAGGAAAGACTACTATAAGGGTTTTGGCCGTTCCTTTACTAGAGAGGTGAAGGAAGGGGAAGCAAGGGGCTTTCAATGTTAATCAGTCATCTGCACAAGAGGTATTCACTCGGAGTCTCTTTGGGAGCCCCAATCACCAAGGCAAGGATGTTTCGCTCAGTGAAGGAATTTTCACTTGCACTTATGCAGGAAACTCGATTTGGCCAGAGAATAGTTCACCATCTTGGGGAAGCAAGGGATCATCCATAGAGTCTGATCATTCATGGGTGAATATTGTGTAAGGCAACTAGGGGTTTAGGTGGGAGGCATCCTGTGCATCACCAGTGGACATCATTGCTTTGAAAGAAAGATTTTCTTAGATAGTCATGTTTACTGGTGAGGTGGTTGAGGAGGCATGTGCTCGATGGTAGACTACTTTACTTGGCAAGTTTCTAGGGTGTGGGTTCTCTTTAGATTTTAGGTAGAGAAAATTTAGAGCTAGATGGAATATCCAGGGATAATTTCATATCTCATCTTAGGTAGAGGGGGTGCTGGTTTTCTCTTTCCCTGATGAAGCTACTTGGACTAAGGTCATGGAGAAGGGGCCCTGGTCCTTGGTCGGGCAATTGTTAGCATTGAAACTTGGAGACCGAATTTTTGGCTAGATAAGGATGTATTTCAGAAGGCAAAGGTTTGGCTTAGGCTGCCAGATTTGTCATTAAAATTCTAGGCAAAGGATGGCATATCAAAGATTGTCTCAAGGGCAGACAAGCCATTATTCCTAGATGAATGGACAAATTTAATGGCTCGACTAGGGTTTGCTTGAGTATGTCTTGAGCCAGATCTTGTGAAAGAACTTTGTCCAAAAGCTAAAGTTTGTGTGAAGGAAAAAATAATGTGGCAAGAATTTATTTATGAGGATCTTCTAAATGCTTGCAATAGATTGGGAGAATTGGGGTTCTGATGGTACATGTAACTGTTAAAGGGTGCAAGAAGGCCGGCTCCTATAGGGGTGCTTGTCTTTCAGTAGTATCATCTCAAGCACCTCCTACTAAGCCAAGGTCATCATCTTCATGGCAAGGCACTACGGCGACAACGACTAACTAGCATATTCCATGGGCTGCACCCAAGCGAGCTGAAAAATGGCCTCTCATTCGGGCTTACATGCTCAAGATTTTGCTTCTATGGCAACTGAATCCAGATTTGCTTCCTTATTATATTCTGAATCTAATGTTCTTGAGAGTATATAGGTCATGGACTGTACCTTTACTTTTACATCCACAGTTATTTTTTTGGATGGAAAGGGTGTGAAGGAGAACCAAAAGTATTCTCCTATCAAAGAGAAGGCTTCTTGGTCTCTTAGGTCTCAATCTCCATAATAGAAGGTTTTGGTGGTGGAGGATCAAGCAATTTCATCTCAGTTGCAATCCAAAGACCTAGGGACTGGTGATTCTTTTGATCAACAAGTGTCCTCTAGTCAGGATGTATCTGCTTCTTCCAAAGAGGGTAAGCCTTCTTCTAATCATTATTCATTTTGTACTTTTATTAACATACTCTGCTAGGTATAGTGACTCAAGAGGGCCAGTCGGACCCTTCAACTCAGGGGCTATTGATAAGGGCAAAGATATGTCTAATGAGTCTGTTAGGACTATGGATGTGGAGTCTGTACAATTTGATCTTTTGAGTCCATGAAGAGTTTATCTTGAAAGTATCGAGGGGCTACTAAACCCTTCTTTGTTACTTAATTATGCAAAGTCTCTTATGCACATGTATCAATCTGATGTTTGTTGTTTTTTGGAGATATATCTCTTTGAAGAGGTATATAAGTCATATTATGAGTCCTGTTTGGTATGTCTATATAGTTCTGACGGAAGGATTATCCAGAGGTATTATTGTTGCTTGGTACAAAAACTTGATTGCCGTATATTTTATCCACTTAAATAGATAAATTATCTTTAACTTGTTTTCTTTCTCTGATTCAGATCCTTGTATTTTGGGTGTGCTATATGCGAGCACCTCTGATATTCATCATCGTGTGGTCTGAGAACAAGTGAAGGCTATTCAAGCTATAGGTCTAGAGGTGGGGCTTATTGAATTGTATTCTCCAAGCTGAAAATAAATGGGGTGGGAAACCTATTCGGGAATCTGGAAATATTCAAGATTTCAAAGCCTTTATCCATCAAACAGGATGGCTTGATTTGGGTTTCCAAGGCCCATCCTTTATTTGGTGTAATAATCAAATGGGAATAGCTTATGTTTGCGAGCATTTAGACTGGGCTTTCATCTCACCAGACTGGTTGGTTAGGTATTTAGAATCTATTGTGCTCCATCTCACCCACTTTGCTTCAGATCACTATCCTTTATTACTTACTATGCGAAATCATTGTCCTCGTCATCCCAGACCTTTCAGATTTGAGAAGTTCTGGCTATCAAACCTAAGAGTTCATGAGATAGTTATGAAGCTTTGAGAGTGTCCTCCTCATCACTCTAAGAATTCATTTGTCTATGTTACTCTCTAAAACCAAGCAGGCTCTCCAAAGATAGAACTTTATAAATATTAGGAATATCTTTAGAAGAGGGGAAGATCTTGATAAACAAATCTATCTTCTCCAAGTTCTTAAAGCCACTCAAGGGTTTCTTTTCCCATGCTGATCATGTCTGTCTTTTGGCCCTTCTTAGATCCTATAATCGTAATCTTTATCAATAGGATATCTTTTGGCATCAAAAGTCTAGAGTTTCTTGGCTAGAGGATAGTGATGCTAATACTACTTTCTTTCATCGCTCCATAATTTTAAGATGTCGAAAGAATTACATTGGAGCTTTGTTAATTAGATTACTAAGGTCAGTATATCTAACAAAAAAATGACATTAGACAGCATATCCTTACTCATGTTCAGTAATGGTGGCTAGCTCACCTAATTACTAAGGATGTTAAGTTTCCTTAATTTGCCTGTACACTATCTATGTAGCAAAATGACTATTTAATTAAAGTCGTGACCAATGAAGAGATTGTTAAAGCCATTCATGATGTTCACCCTGAAAAGCCTTAGGACCAGATGGTTTTCAAGGGTTGTTCTTCAAGGAGGTCCGGTCCATCATTGTTTCGAATGTCATTTGGGTTTTGTTAAATATTTTTTTCATCATCTAGTCATGCCTATTAATTGGAAATAGACTTTCATTGCTTTGCTACCTAAAGTGGCAAATCCTCGATATGTTCATGACGACTGGCTCATTAGTCTATGTAATACAATCTATAAGGTGGTTACCAAAATTCTGATTAATCATCTTCAACCCTTATTGCCTTCCTTGATCTCCCTCGAGCAAGGTGCAGGAAGGAAATTGAAAATAGTCTTCTTACTCAAAAGCGGTAATGCATTCCCATATCAAAGCCAAACCTTCTCTGAGCCTTATGACCTTAAAGATAGATTTGAAAAAGGCCTATGATCATATTCAATGGCCTTTCTTGCAAAAGGTGTTGCATCTATATGGGTTTTCTTCTAGATTCATTCATTGGATCATGGCCTTTATTTGTGATCCTCAATTTGCTATTCTAGTAATCAACTTTCCTACAGACTGGTTTCATCCCTCATGTGGTTTGCGTTAGGACTGTCCATTGTCCCCCTATATGTTTGTTTAATATTCTGAAGTCCATTCTACAATTTTGCACCATGCAGCGCAACCTAAGTTGCTTCGGATATATAGGTCCCAAGTTCGTCATGTCATATATCTCATATTTTTCTTTTTGATGGCTGTTTATTGGTTGCTAGGGCTTTAATTCGGGATGCTGCATGCTTGAAAGCTATTATTGATACCTATTGTTCTTTTTTTTGTCAATAAGTGAATTTAGCCAAGTCTCATATCATGTTTAGTCCTTCCACCATGCCTATGATAAAAGCTCAAATAAAAGCTCTTTTCAATATATATCTTTATGAAGCGGCTCATATAAATACTTGGGAGTGCCTATTGTAGGTACTAGGTCTCGATCTTTTGATTTTCTTTCTTGTAGATAGGCTATAAGTATGGATTGCTAGCTTGAAATAGAAAGCTCTATCTTTTGTCGAACGAGCAACCTTACTTCAATCCATATTAGCATCTATTCTACTATATGTTATGCCAGCGGTGCTTGTGCCTTTGCTTATATTAGAGAAAGATTTCTATGGATTTCTTTATGTTCTCCAATTTGGCCATCTATTTTCAAAATGGATCATCTCCTTCGTTTTCAATTTATCTGGTCAATTGGCAGTGGCCACTCTATCCATGCTTTTTATGATCCTTGGATCCAATCTGTTCCCCTTTCTGCCTAGCTGACTTACATTAATATGGATGTAGAGTGGGGGCATATAAAGCTAGATAAATTATTCTCTAATGTATCTGGCTAGAACATTAATTTGTTAACCATCTTGGTGTCGCCTGATATGATGATCGTCATTTTAAGCATTCCTATTGCTTATAGGCAGTGGTCTGATTAGCTCGGATGGTATGCCTTTAGGTCTCCACATTTTTCCATTAGTGTTATCAAGGCAAGCCTCCCTACTGAAACTCTTATTATTTCTAATTCTAATTGTACTTAGATTTAGAAGTTGTTGGTCCTTCAAAGGGTTAAAACTTTCTATTGGTAGCTTTATTTTTGAAAACTAAATTGCAAGGGTTCATTATTTAATAGGGGTTTTCTATCTTTTGAGCTACAGTCTTGTGACTATTATGCTGCTTTCTCAGAGGATTGTAATCATGTGATTTTACAGTGTCTTTTGCTACCAATTATGGGGGGCTTTTTGCTAACATGTGCAATAAAGATTCATATCCTACCTCTTTACTAGACTTGATTTCTGAAGTGTCGGTGGAGAGGGGTATCAATCCTTATATATTTATTTAGCTTGGCTTATTTGGAAGGCTCGTAATGGTCATATTTTTGGTAATGTTTCAACTAATCCTTAAGATCTCATTCATCAATTGGTAGTAATATATCATACATTGGCCCCAAGTCTTTTTTCCATAGCTTCTCCTCAGTCAAGAAACTATGACTGTCAATGTCCTATCTCATAGAGGCATTTGGTCTCCTTTTCTATTATTTGGTAGCCTCCACCTCTTGGAGTCTTGAAGCTGAATTTTGATAGTGCTATCTTTAAATGGTACTGTTGTAGCATATATTGTTAAAGATCACCATGGCTATCTCCTTAAAGTAGCTGGTTGCCAATTGTCCAAATGTTCAATGCCATTTGCAGAGTTAGTAGGTGCTTGGATGGGTATTCATGAAGCATTATTTCCTTGCATGCTGACCAAATTTGGCTTCAGGGAGATTCTCTTGTGGTCATCAATTGGATCTCTCAATCTCATACTCATAAGAATTCGATATGGCATTTATTACATGATATCCTTACTTGGAAAGCTGCCTCACAGCCTTGGAAGGTCTCTCACATCTTTCAAGAGGCCAAGCAGGCTGTTGATTGGTTGGCTTCTGTTGCTTTATCACGGGTATTACACATCTCACAACATGATGTCTTGCCTTTCAAATTGTCTAGTTGTAATATTCCAGCCCATAGAGGTCTAACCCCATGGAAAAAAGAGCCTAACAAGACATTTGCATAGATATTGAAGTGCCAAAAAAAAAAACATCAGCACGTGCATCACATGTGTTGGGTGGGAGGAATTGGACTCCCAACGAAGTCCTCTTCCTTGCAATCTTCCCACGAAAATGGAAGCTGGGGAGGACTCAGACTCCTCCCTCGACCCTATTTAAAAAGGGCCAAACCTCTCTTTGAACCCCACCAACTTCGGTCACTGTTCTTGCCTGAAGGAAGCCCGACTTCCTCCTTTTCTTCTTCTGGGATTTTCATTAAGTTCGCCAGAATCACAGGCCAAGCATTGCTGGAAAATCAGGTACGAGGTCGCGCTCATTGATTAACCCTCCTCTCTCTCTCTCTCTTCTTTTATGGCCTTGGAGCATAGGTTCTAGCTGGTAAATCACTTGATTTTCTTGGGAAGTAGGTGCCTTTTTTTTTTCTATCCGTGCTCTCTTGATTTCCAGCACTGTTTGTCGCCATCGAGCATCGGATCGGAGAGCTATGGTTGCACCACTGTGGGCCACACCTTCGATTATCTTTTTCGAATAGGACTCCTTTAGAGTTGGGGGAGAAGATGGGGATTCATGAATCCCTTGTTTTCCCCAAATGAAGGAAGAAGAAGAAGAGAGAAAAAGAAAAGAAAAGAAAGAAAAGGAGAAAAGAAAAAAAGGAAAAGAAAAAAGAAGAAGAAAAAGAAGAAGAAGACCTTCTCTCATCTCTCTTCCCTCTCTTTTTCTCTTTCTACCTTCTCTCTCTACTTTCTCTCTTTATAATTTTCTCTCTCTAGATTATTTCTCTCACCTAGGGTTTTCTAGATCTTTGAAAAGATTGATGATGAATTTGAATGATCCTAGTGAAGAGATCTTGATCTATGATCGTCGGACAGCATACCGTCACCATCTTGATCAGATTTTATCATCCATAATATTATTGAATTATCTATGTAGTAATTCCATCATAATTTGATTAAATTGTTTTAATCTAACTGATTAGATTGTCAGATAGTATCGCATGCTTAGCTCTATTCCATCTTATTAGTTCCTCTGTCTTCTGACTTTCTCTCTCCATTTGATTTATGAACCCAATGAAAGATTCTCAATCTTGTCATTTTAAATACAAGTTAATTTAGTACATAAGCTTTGAACCATCTATGTCATAATTAGATCTTGATCGAATAAAATTAGATGATCGGACCAATCCAAATTGTTGGATGCGACAATCCATCAATATTGTCTTTCTATAATTACTCATACTCTTTTTAATATTAGAATTGATCCTGTATAAGATTATAGATATTCGATAATGGGATACTACGATATGATTTATGAACTAAAAAATTTTTAAAAAAATTATAAAATTATATGAATTCATTAGAATATGTATGAGATAAGTAATGCTCCATTTTTTTTAGATTTATCAATAAATTATCAAATATTTTTTTGACATGATTTATGAAATGATGCATGAGTTTGATTAATGATATTTTATTATCAAAAATATCTTATTTTAAAATATTATGATAAAACATGATTAAAAGTATTGATTATACTCAAATGATTTCGATACCACATGATTATATGTACTCTTATCGAATTGGAATATGAACCATAATTTATGAAAAGAATTTTGATTTGAGAATGATTTGAACTCTCCATCTGACTATGTAGAGCACTTACCCAATGGGGGCTAATACATTGATAATTAATTAGTCATAAGGATCTATGTCGCAAGCAGATATGGGATATGTCACCAGCAGACCAGCGACAAACCCCAGCAGATGAACAGTTCTAAAGGATTTTGCTGCCAAATACTTTGTAGCATGCTGCAAGATAACACGTAGCTGACCGTAAGATGATACGTGGTGTTATGATCCGACCACAGGGATAATGTAGTCATAGCTCTTGACTGAAAAGAATCTAATAGTTTCAAAGAAATTAGATTATTAAAAGAAACTCAAATTAAAAAAAATAAATTTAGCATGAATAATATTTTGATAATACTGCATAATGAAAATTGATTTCAAACTGATGAACTCTATATGCTTACTTTCTATAAATAATTATTTACTTTATTGTCTAATTTAATTTAGTTGAAGTGATCATCATTTACTAGGCTATCTAGCTCATTATCCTATATTTTATTATTTTTACAGATTTTGAGAACTAAGATAATACAAAAATATGTTTGGGAGAGTGATTAGAAGTAAAATCTTGATATTTTTATTTTATATTGAAAAACTTATTGAATTTGATGGAAGAACTTTTGAATATTATTGAATTTATTGAGACATTAAAGTTGAACTTTAGATTGTTAAGTTTTGGACTTTATTTATTCACTAATTATTTCACTGTTGCTTCATGATAGCATGATGAGATGTCTTGCATGCTTGTGAGAAGAGTTTTCTATAAGTATACAGCGGTTGCCATGACCCCTAGCTCACGATCTCAGGTCGGAGGCATGACACTAGTATTCTACAGGCAGATGCTTACGGTGTTACTTATCTTAGGTTGAATTAGATTGATCATTTCTACAATAGTTTTACCATGTTGTTCCACTATTTGGTGTTTCTTCTCTTTGCTTTCAATTATGGATGGTTTTTTGCTGATGGGTATTTAGTTTTGGCTATTTTTTGTCAAGCATCTTCATTGCTGCACACGCTTTACCCACCAATTACCTCATCCCTATGTTGCGATGGTTTTTCTAATAATGTGCTATACTTCTTTAGGATGGATTTTTTTTTGATGTAATTGAGTTAGAAAATCCTAACTCATATGAAATTATTGTATTAATAAACTTAGTCATACATAGTCTTACTTATGCATTTTACAAGATGCAGGTGTTACATTAAGATGTAGTATTTATAGTCGATGTAAGAATTTCTAACAGCCTCAAAGCATTAAGACATTGCTGTAACAAGTTTTGAGGATGGATTCTTGAATAGCTGGACCTTTACTTGATGTTGCTATGGTTTATTCTCAGTGATACGGATATCCTTGCTCAATTCTTGTGTAGGATTTCGATGGGTCTTTCTCTACCGTTGGCTATTACCTCAACTTTCCTTGTGTGGCTTCAACTGCATATTTTTGTTCCTTATTCAATCATAGGGGTAAGGCTGGCACAGTGTCACCAAGGTGATGTCTTATCGTGCCGCGATGCTATTTTTAACTTGGTGGGAGATCTTGTAATATATGCATATTAAGATGAGCTATTGGACTATATTCTTCCTTGATTTAATATCCACCTCATAGTTTTATGCTAGCTATGAAACTCTTCTCTAAATATTTAGGTCTCTCACTATTATTTCTGAAAGAATAGTACCCTACAAGCCAATTGCGTGAGTGATGTGATAAGACTGTCTGTATAATCTTTCAACTCATATGCATGATATTGACTATTTCATATATGAGGCATTATATTTCGTCATTTGCTTTATCATATTTTATTTATGATTATGATGAACCCCATAGATTAGGATAATAACTTTAGGGTCATGATGAGATCATGCCAGTGAGATTTAAAATCTTAATAATCCTAGTCTAAAATATTTTCAATCATAAGATCTTCGAGTCAGAGCTCAATGATGTTGGTAAGACTGATGCATCCTATATATGCTTGATAGAGAGAAAGATTGATCTCACAATCATTTGTGTGGTGAGACTAGTATAAGGATGAAGGTGCTCATTAGAGAATGAGTTCACTGAACTGATCTACAGAGAAAATATCTGATGGAGCCTTATCAACATGTCAAAATATGATTCTCCAATGGGAGTGGTGCAAGTGATCTTTAGATCTGAGATCACCATGGTACCTTATGTATGTGGATCCATGCTTTGATTCATATCCTAGCATGACTCTTTGAGATATGTGTGGAATGTCCTGGGTGTAGTGAAGTGTGCATAGAGGTTGTAAGTGATCAAAAAGAAATCGATCACTCCTTATAAAAAGAGAGAACATCCCATGTGATCTCTTAAATGGTGACTCAGAGTCTTTGATCAGAGTAGGGATGAATAGTAAAAAGAATTCTACTGGTTCATCAATTGAGTCATCATCATCAGATCGAGACATATACAGATAGATGTTTGAGCTTGATATGATTCTATGCCCATGGTCTGTCTGGGATATTGTGTAATCGAAGGATTGAATTGCATGATAATTCGTCATGAAAGGATATATTTTAGTATTTTCATCAAATTTTATATTTTCTAGATAGTCATGACATATTGCTAGACGTTAATCTTGACTTATGGACTCACAAGAATTAAAAAAATTTAATTCAAAAATTAATTAGAAGGTGTTTTGATTAATTAATACATTTGGATCAATCTAATCTGATTGGATTGGTTTAGATCATGAGCCTGAGTCTACTGCTGACTAGATTTGGAACCCATTGAGTTTCACATATTAGAAATTTGATCTTAATCTAATCTATTTGGATTTATTGTTAATCCTATAGATTAATTAAATTACTAATACATGGATTAACCCAAGTTTCCAATTGAGTTTGGTGCAAAGGTGTTTGTGCTAACCCTAACCCTATTGCCTTAACCTAATTAGATTAGGTTTATTTTTGGTTTCCTTAGTTGGCTAAACTTTATCATATGAAAAAGTTTCATGTGATCTAAAGTTCCTCCATGCCACTACTTTATTTCCACACCATTTAATTGTTAACGCCCATATTTTGTGCGTCCAAAAGGAGGAGTCCTTCTGGAGCACTCCTCTTAAGTTTCTTGTGTGAATTCCCATGCCCTGCCTTATCTTCCCATTTATTTTCATGCTGATTCTTAAAGGGGACACGCTTTGGTTTGTGTGTGCGTTGGAATGGAAGAGTCCTTATGCATGAAGACTCTTCCACGTCCAACTAACTTCCCACGGAGAACTAATTCTCCATAGAAACCAAAGGGACCACTGTGTGAGGCATAGGGTAGCACCAAGAGTTGGTGCCCCTTGGTGTTGTATGACACCCCATCATTCTTTATATAAAGCCATGCTCCATATGGGATATGGGATGCAATCTTTGGTGGTTTTAGGCGTGACCTCTTGTAAGAAAAGAAGGAAAAATCAGAAAAGGGAGGCTCTACAATGGTTGTGGCGTGCATATTTTAAGGGATATTGGCGTGGGTTCTTGTCAGGAAAGAAAGGAAAAAAATCAGAAAAAGAAAGGAAGAAAAAGATAAGAAAAAGAGAAGAAAAGAAAAATAGAAAGAGGAGACAAGAGAGAAAAAGGAAAGATAAGAGTTGCATATCCCAAGATTTAGATTATCCAAGAGTTGGATATCTAAATCAGATCAAGGGTGTGAGGTTTTTTGTGAGAAAAGGCTTCAGGTGTGGCCTTAGTGGAGGTTCAAATTCAATTAAACAGTGGTGCAATCCGTTCTTGAGAAGAAATTTAGCAGTGGACTTGTGTAGATGGCTGCAGCACTACATCAAATTGGGAAGGATCCTGATCTATCCTATGTGGATCACCATTAGAGGACACGCGCTTGAGTGCCTCGAGGATACCAGATATCGGGCTATTCGGATCTTTATGTTCGGTATATTACTTTTAATCTTATATTTAATATGCATGCTTATTTTATTTGATTGTATTTATCAAGGTGTACATAGGGTTTGTATTTTGGTCAGCATATTTTAAGTGTTAAAACTTATTTCAATTGTTCTATGCATGTTGTTGGGTATAAAATACCCCCAGTCGAAGTTTGTAAAAGACCGACCCTTCCAGGACTTTTCCGACTTCCGACCTTGTGTGGCATCTCTCTGAACCCTCTCGACTGTCCGAACTTCTCCGACAATGAGCTTCTGCATTCATCTATCGGGCCGTCCCAAAAGCTCTCTGGGCCTCACTATTAGCTGACTTCTACAGTAATCAACTATCCTCCGAATCCCTTCTGGACTTCTTCCGACCGTGGATGACCCTACTCCGAACTTCTTCCGGACTTCGTCAATATCCGAGCTTCTCCGACAACGAGATTTCTACAGCAACCAGATTCTATCCAAGTCTCTACGGTGGTCGACCGCCTTCCGAATTCCAACCGAGCTCCTGCGAGAGCCGAACTCCCACTGCAGGCGGTCTACTCTGGATATCTACTGTAAGCGAATTTCATTCGAGCCTCTACTGTAAATGAATTTCTTTTGAACTTCTATTACAGGTAGACTTCAGTCGAGCTTCTTCATAGCGGATGGATTTCGGACGAGCTTCTACAACGGGACAGGCTCCACCAGTCGGGACACTACTTCGAGCTTCCACGACAACTGATCCTCATCCAGGCTCCTACAGTGAGCGGCCTCCTTTCGTCCTTCTGCTAGAACCGGACTCCGTCTGAACTTCCACAGTGGATGGATTTATGATGAGCTTCTGCGATAGATGGGCTCCAGCAGCTGGATCTCTACGATGATCGATCACCTCTGGTGTCTGCCGAACCTCCCCAACGCTATCCGAAGTCCATCGCCAGCCGACCCTCCACCAGATTCTTCATAAAACGGACTTTTCTGATGGATAATCTTCAGACAAGCCTCCACATCAGGCAAATCTCAGATGGACTTCTTTACCAATCGAACTCCTATCGGACTTCGCCAATAGAAAATCTCCATCCGAACTTCTACAGCAGATGACTCCCGCCTGTAGCGTCAGCGCTCGACGCATCCGACAAACAGTAGACTCGTCAGCAACCTCAGAACATCCAAGCTTCTCCTAGATCGATGAGATAAAGAGCCATTCTGCTCTATCAGACATTCCAGTCGAGCTTCAGCTGACATATCTGAACTCTCTGGCAAGCCACGACAAAGGCCACTACCTTGCTCCACTCTCTGGCAAGTCGCGACAACGAACAGTACTCCACTCTTCGTAACAAACTCCACGTGGTCCTGAACGGCCCCTGACGCCACTACTCTCCGTAACAAACTCCGTGCGGCTCTGAACGACCCACTACCAGGCAGTTACAGACGTCACTGTCAATCAGTTACGATCTTCGTCTATAAAAATGTAGCAAAAATTTAGTGCAGGGGCAAAATGGTAATTTTAAAACTTTTTCAAAATTACTATTTTACAGCAGAATTATTAATTAATCTCATTAATTAATACTAATTAACCCTACACTAGGATCTAAATATGATACAACAGCATGCATTTAAATTTGAAATTCAAATTTGAATCAGTAAACCTTTTACAGTACTGTGTTCAGAACACATCACCTTTTGCGGGTAGTCGATCACCGCAATCTGATCACCGTCGGAGGGCTCTGATCATCACATCATAGCCACACAAATGTCTGGCCTCTGTGGATCATCCACACGAAGCTCTCATCTGATCAGCTCCTCACGAATGCTAGTTCGTGATTTCACCCTTTTTATGACAGATGTTGATCAAACTCCTTTGATCAATGTGTGCCGACTCCTCGGATGCTTTGGACCATTTGAACGGATGCTTGAGAGGCTGATGGATCTCTTCCTGAAATTTGATAGACTCACGACACTCGTGGCACACCAATCTCACTTCCCAAACCCTAGGTAGAAACCCTAGGGTACACACTAGAAACCCTGCTCTCAATTTTCTTTCTTTTCTTTCTTTTTCTCTCGAAAGGTTTTGGACCTTCACCTTGCGCACAAACTTTCCCCACACCCCAAAGTTTCTCTACTAAAATTTCTACGCACGTCTCACCTTTCTCCTCTTTTTAAAACAACGTCGAACATCTCTTATCCGCATGAGAGGATAAAGATAAGTGGTTGCATATTTGAATTCAAATCAAATTTGAATTCAAATGCAAAACCAACTCATCCCTATCCACTTGTGCATGAGAAGAGAAGGGGCGTGAGTTGATTTGTGCATGGAGAGTTTACACGAGAAACATTTTCTCATATAAAATATGGGGCGCACAAGATAAGACCATGGCGCATGGATTAGTTGGTTGCTCATTAAAATTCAAACTTTCTTTTGAATTTGAATGGCCAACCAACTTATTTTTATCCAGATATTTGGCGCACAAGGGTGGGCATGGGATGGCTTCTGTGTGGAGAAAATGCATGAGAAGTTGCTTCTCGTGAATTTAAATATGCACAGAAGAAGTGAGGTGGCACAGGGAGAAAAGTCAAGGTGGTTTGAACCTAATTGAGCCAACCTAATCTAAATAGGTTAAGCACAATTAGAATAAATTAAATCCAACTTAATTAGGCTTAATTAAGCTCAATAAAATCTTAATCAAATCAGGAATTAACTAAACCTAACCTCTGATCAAATTAGGGACTAAACCACCTTAGCGATTAGGTCAACATTTAACCTAATCGAATCAATCCAAACTGAATCCAATTCAATTGGACTTGATCCAAAAATAATTACTCAATCAAATTGAGTTAATTAGCGATCAAATCACTAATTAAACCTCTCATAAATATTGAGTCTAAATCCGATGGGCAATCAGGCATCAGAGACCATCGATATGAAACCCTAATCAAAGAGTTCAAATTTTAAATTCAAAATTTAAAATTCAAAATTTTGACCCCGGTACCTAAAATGTGTGGAACTCATGATCAGAGAATCCTAATTCTCAATCATAGAGTTTCAGACACATAAGACTCATAATCAGCCATCTGATCAGAAAGGAACCACTAATGTGTGTGACCCCGCAGGTTCGAACCTAAGCCGGTAGCACAGAAACCAATTCCTGTACTAATCGAAGTGACCATCTAGCAATGGTACCCGATGATCGGATAGGTCGAATAATCGCAATCACAATATTCAGAACCTACGTGAATATGGTTACCGTATAATTCATCCCTTTTGACCCCTGTGTTTAGGATGACTCAGGATTAAACTGTCAACCCTGATGATATCATCCGAATCGTGCTCAACTCAATTAGTCCTGTGACTCCTCACTAGGACTACCCTGGCTAGGATTTTGCTAAATTGAAACACGACTGTATACAGCTCCTAAACTGGAGTGGTCAATCCCATCTTGGCACACGCACCGACAAGTCAAGTACTTGACTACACCCAGCAGCCTTCCGTCATTGAATTAGAAATTTAGGTAGTCCAGTGCCTAAGTGCAGTGAGTTGCTTGTAAGTCACCGTGGCGGTCGGAGCAAATCATGACAGCAGAAATAGCTCCGGAGTTGGTCACGTTCAGTGCAGATGTACCGTTACATCTCACCTGTATGCCATACCAGTGTCTCCACACTCTTTGGTTATGAGGACAACCAACCCATATGGCACACAATGACCTATGCTCGATAAACGTTGTCGTCTTTGGTAACAACGTATCATTTGGTCGCGAACATGTTTAAGGACTAAGCGATAAATCCTCCTTTGTTAAGTCTAAATAGTCCTAAGGACTTCACCACAACACAGGAGTTCATTAGAAGATGAAACATTTGTGATGAAAAAATACCAAAATAACTTTTATTTATTTATAATTCATGTACTAATACAAAAGGAGCACAACCGTCAACAGGCTGACGATTGGCTTTGGGACACTATTCCCAACAATCTCCCACTTGGCCTAAAGCCTATCGGTGCAGTATCTAATACCCATCTTCGACTTATAGTCGTTGAACTCCTTCACCGCAATGGCTTTAGTGAATGGGTCGGCCAGGTTCTCCTTTCCGTCGATCTTCTAAAGGTCGACGTCACCTCGATCCACGATCTCCCGGATGAGATGGTAGCGGCGCAGAATATGCTTCGTCCGCTGGTGTGCCTTTGGTTCCTTCGCCTGAGCAATGGCTCCAGAGCTGTCACAGTAGAGCAGAACTGGACCAACAAGGGAGGGTGCTACTCCGAGCTCGGTGATGAATTTTCTCAGCCACACCGCTTCTTTTGCAGCATCTGATGCAGCAACATACTCCGCCTCGCATACTGAATCAGCCACAGTGTGCTGCTTGGAACTCTTCCAGCAGACAGCCCCACCATTAAGGGTAAAAATAAATCCTGACACACTCTTGCTATCATGGCGATCAGACTGGAAACTAGAGTCTGTAAACCCTATAAGTCTCAAGTCCGATTCACCATATATAAGCCACTGGTCCTTAGTATTTCTTAAATACTTCAGGATGGTTTTAACAACCTTCCAGTGATTCTCTCCTGGATCAGATTGGTATCTACTCACTATCCCTAGTGAGTATGCCACATCTGGTCATGTACATGTCATGGCGTACATGATAGATCCCACTGCCGAAGCATATGAAATCCTACCCATATGCTCTCTCTCTTGAGGTGTTGTCGGACAATCCCTCTTCGAGAGAGAATTTTCATGGCCTATCGGTAGATAGTCTTTCTTAGAATTTTTCATGCTGAACCTTTTTAGCATAGTATCAATGTACGTGGACTGGGATAAGCCAAGCAACTTTTTAAATCTATCCCTATAGATCCTCATCCCTAGGATGTAGGAAGCTTCTCCCAGATCCTTCATGGAGAACTGTGACGATAGCTAAATCTTTATTCCCTGTAATGCAGGGACATCATTCTCGATTAAGAGAATGTCATCCACATACAATACAAGAAATACTACTACTGGACCATTAGCCCACTTATAAATGCAGGGCTCTTCTCCGTTCTTAATGAAGCCATACGTTTTGATCGTCCTATCAAAACATATGTTCCAACTCCGAGATGCCTGCTTAAGTCCATAAATAGACCTCTGTAGTTTGCACACCTTAGACTCATCTGTGGATGTGAACCCTTCAGGTTGTATCATATACACCTCTTCGTCCAGCTCTCCGTTTAGGAAAACTGTCTTCACATCCATCTGCCAGATTTCATAGTCCTGATGGACAGCTATCGCAAGCATAATCCGAATGGATTTGAGCATTGCCACAGGAGAAAATATCTCGTCATAGTCTATACCATAACGTTGACGATATCCCTTGGCAACCAGATGGGCTTTATAGGTCTCCACCTTTTCATCTGCGCCCCTCTTCCTTTTGAAGACCCACTTACACCCTATGGGTTTTACTCCTTCGGGTGGGTCAACCAATGTCCACACATCGTTGACCTTCATGGACTCCATTTCGGATTTCATGGCCTCTAGCCATTTCTCAGAGTCAGGTCTCTGCATTGCATCCATGTAGGTGATCGGATCCTCATCGTTTTCATCAAGTTTGACAGGATCACCATCCCGGACCAAGAAACCATAGTATTTGTCCGGTTGATGTGGTACTCTACCAGACCGCCTTAAGGGTGCATAATCAATGGGCTCCGGATCTGATCTAATCAAATCCGGTTCAGGTTCAGTAACATGTGTCAGTTTTTTCACCTGTCGAACTTCGTCAAGTTCGACCTTAGAGGCAACAGTTTTTTCACTAAGGAACTCTTTTTCTAAAAAAATTACCTTAAGGCTGACAAACACCTTTTGCTCATCAGCAAGGTAGAAATAATACCCTTTGGTCTCTTTTGGATACCCTATAAAATTACACTTGTCAGACCTAGATCCAAGCTTGTCTGTAATTAAACGTTTAACATAAGTCGGACACACCCAAACCCTAAGGTGCGAGAGTACTGGCTTACGTCCTATCCATATCTCATATGGCGTTTTGGCTACAGACTTACTCGAAACTCTATTTAGAAGGTAACAAGCCGATTCGAGCGCATATCCCCAGAGGAAGATCGGCAGACCAGCAAACCCCATCATGGATCGAACCATGTCTAACAGGATCCGATTCCTCCTTTCAGACACACCATTATGCTGTGTTCCAAGAGGAGTCCACTGAGAGAGAATCCCATTCTCCCCTAGATACGTCAGAAACTCATTGGAAAGGTATTCACCTCCTCGATCAGATCAAAGAGTTTTAATACACTTCCCAGTTTGTTTTTCTACCTCATTTCGGAATAGTTTGAACATTTCAAATGATTCCGACTTATGCTTCATTAAATAGACATACCCATACCTAGATAGGTCGTCTGTGAAGGTTATGAAGTAGAAAAATCCACCTCTTGCACTTGAGCTCATGGATCTACATACATCAGAATGTACCAGACCTAAGAGTTCACTGGCTCGCTCACCTTTTTCAGTAAAAGATGACTTGGTCATCTTCCCAAGAAGACAGGACTCACAGGTTGGAAGTGATTCACAATCACTAACTTCAAGAATTCCTTCTTGAGCCAACCTGTTTATCCTGTTCTTATTGATATGACCTAGCCTACAGTGCCAAAGGTAGACTTCTGACACATTATCTATTCTAGAGCGTTTACCAAAGTTTTGAACCACATTAACAGGCTGTGATAGTAAGTAAATTCTATTATTTAATTATCCAACAAATATTGTAACATCATTCAAAATGATATTGCAAATATTTTTTTTTATTAAAAATCATAACCGTACATGGCCAAAAGGCCTACAGAAATAATATTTAATAAAAAACTTGGACAATAGTGACATTCACTCAGAATTACATTACGAGAATTGATTACAAGACTTATGATTCCTAAAGCTAGAACTGAAACTTTGCTTCCATCTCCAACGTTCAGGAACCTCTCGCCTTCATCAAATCTCCTACTGACCTGCAGACCCTGCATCAAATTACAAATATGATAAGGGCTTCCGGTATCCAATACCCAGGTAGTAGTATCACAAATCGAAAAGTTGCAAGGAGTTATCATATAATTACTTTGCTTCTTCTTTGGCCTGTTCGGGTCCAGGGAGGTAATGTATTGAGGATAGTTTCTCTTCCAATGCCCGTGCTTCTTGCAAAAGAAGCACTCTGCCTGGCTCTGATCGTGCTTGCGCTTCTTGGTCTGACCCTGTGCTACTGTCCCAGCATGAGATTGCACCTTCTTATTTTTCTTCTTCTTGTTCTTCTTCCCCTTCCCAAAGGGTTGACGACGAGAAGAAGACCCTCCCACTACATTCACCGACTCCTTATGGAGTTGGTGATCCTTCTCAAAGTTCTGCAACAACCCCAACAATCCGTGGTAGTTTACTGCAGGCTTTGTCATTCGAAAATGAGTAAGGAATGGGAGGAAGGACTTGGGCAAGGAATTAAGGATCGCATCCTTACCGAGCTGCTCGTGCAGAGGAAAGTCCAATTTACTTAGGCGCTCAATCATCTCGATCATGTACAGTACATGATCAGTGACTGAGGCCCCATCCCTCATCCGAGCATTGAAAATGACACAACTAGTTTTGTGCCTTTCAACATCGTCAGGCATGCCAAAGGAGTCGTTCAACATTTGAAGCATCTCCTATGGCTAGGCATTCTCAAACCTTCGGTTGAACTCGTCATTCATTACTGCCAGCATAATACATCGAACGGTGGTGCGGTCATTGAGCCACTTCAAGTAAGTATCTCGGATCACCTTACTAGCATTCGGAGCTGGCTCCTCAGGTGCTAGATCCGTTACTACATAAAGGATCCGCTCATGCTCAAGGACGATTTTTAATTTTCGATACCAGCTATCGAAATTGGATCCCATGAGCTTGTCATTATCTAATAATGATCGGAGCGATAGGGTAGTGGCCATAGCTGCATAAAGAAAAACGAGACCTCTATTAGTACATAAATTAATACTAAAGACTTAGATTTTAGTCTAAAATTTTTTCCAATATTTTTACGAACTGGTAGCCTCATCCTCCAATTCGAGGAATTACTTTAATTCCTTAATGGGTATTAGAATCCACACAGACTACACACGAGCCAAACTTTGGTTGGTCAACCCATGTGCATCTATGGGTAGGTTCTTAACCAGTTGTTTCTCTAAACAACTTCTAGTAATTGATTTTGCCCCAGAACCTAATCAGTAGGCTTTGGCCTCCACTGAAAAGATCTGGTTAGGTCCAACCATTAATATGACTTAATTTAGTGAATCGGATCAATAAATGATCAGGCCCGACTTTGGCCAGCCAACCTAACCACCATCAGAAAGACTCAATCAAATTATCATATTATGAATAATAATTTCATTAGCCAATGAGCACCAGGTCTTTGGGCCTCCAATGATCATTGAACTAAAGGACTCATTATCACTCACTTAATGGGAGGCTATGACTTAGTTATCATTATAACTTAATCATTTTAGGGACCTAATAATTTTGAGGATTTTATTAAAGAATAGTAGAGAAGAAATCATCCAGCCAATTTCAATCCTCCCACTGACTTCACCAAGTCAGATTAAAAAAAGATTTAATTAAAGCTGGCATTAGGAGCACCTAAATCAATCACACTGATTTACCTAATGACATGGGTGAGCTCTAATCACCAAGTGATCTAATCAAAATCTAACTTACCAGATTGGCCAGGTAAGTGAGATCAGTGGTGGGGATTTGCCATTAACTCATCAATGATCGAATCAATGCGAGTAGCTCCCGCTTAAGAACCACTGGTCAAAACTGCCGAACTTACCTTAGACACCAACCGGTTCATTAATTTTAATTTTGATCAACTTAGTAAATAGGGCTCCATCGCGTAGCCATGAATTAAGTCCATCTTGGTCTAGTTAAAGACATGGACCCATTCAACTACAACTATTGAAGTTGAGTCTAGAGTATCCTTGACCTAATCTAATTCAACTTTTGATTAGATTTGACCAATTACTCCATTTAGTCTATTTTTTAAGCTAACCTTAGGTCTAACCCAATTATGGACCTAATTCATCTAACCCATTGACCCACAAGTTTATGCAATTGTCTTAGGTCTTAATTCACAATTCTAGACCTACTAGACAACACTTAATTCTTTTAATTAAGTACTTGAGCTGATGGGTCAGGGTTTGGCATTTCGAAAATAATTTTTAAATTTTGAAAGATTTTATTTTTTGTTCACCAAATGTGTTGACTCATTTCACAAACGGGTCAGCACAATTCATAAACAACAATCCTATTACTCATTTCATAACAGAAAATAACTCAAAATAAATCATAAATTTTCTTTTAGATCTAATCTAACACATTCATGATAAATTTTATAATTAAGTTCTTTCGCTGCTTCATCGGCATGGGATATAATTGCATCGGCACCCCTACCGCCATAAGAGACCCCATCGAATGAGAAGAGAGGGCCTTTAAACCCTACTTTTCTCCTATGATCGGACGGCCATGGCAACCAACCCAATTAGATTACTTGCTACTTGGATCAAGTATATCTAAATATACCAATTTTAAAATTTAAATTTTGAATTTTAAATTTCAAATTTTAAATTTTAAATTTTAAATTTGAGATTTCAACCAAATTTCAAATTTCGAATTTTCAATCTTTGAATTTTAAATTTTGAATTTTTAATTTTAAATTTCAAATTTCAAATTTTAAATTTCAAATTTGAGATTTCAATCAAATTTCAAATTTTAAATTTTGAATTTCAAATTTGAAACTTCTAACAAATTTCAAATTTCAATTTTTTTTGAATTTTGAATTTTAAATTTTGAATTTTAAATTTAAACTTATAGATTACACCTTAATCTATGCATGCATATGTATATCATATTCTAGAACCATGCTCTGATACCATTTGTAGCGAAAATTTAGTGCAGGGGCAAAATGATAATTTTAATTTTTTTTTAAAATTACTATTTTATAGTGGAATTATTAATTAATCTCATTAATTAATATTAATTAACCCTACACTAGGATCTAAATATGATACAACAGCATGCATTTAAATTAGAAATTTAAATTTGAATCAGTAAACCTTTACAGTACTGTATTCAGAACACATCACCTTTTGCAGGTAGTCGATCACCGTAATCTGATCACCATCGAGGGGCTCTGATCATCACGTCACAGCCACACAAATATCTGGCCTCTGCGGATCATCCACACGAAGCTCCCGTCTGATCAGCTCCTCACGAATGCTAGTTCGTGATTTCACCCTTTTTATGGTAGATGTTGATCGAACTCCTTCGATCAATGTGTGCCAACTCCTCGGATGCTTCGGATCATTTGCACGGATGTTTGAGAGGCTGATGGATCTCTCCCTAAAATTTGGTGGACTCACGACACTCGTGGCACACCAATCTCACTTCCCAAACCCTAGGTAGAAATCCTAGGGTACACACTAGAAACCCTGCGCTCAATTTTTTTTCTTTTCTTTCTTTTTCTCTCGAAAGGTTTTGGACCTTCACCTTGCGCACAAACTTTTCTCACACCCCAAAGTTTTTCTCCTAAAATTTCTACACACGTCCCACCTTTCTCCTCTTTTTAAAACAACGTCGAACGTGTCTTATCCGCGTGAGAGGATAAAGATAAGTGGTTGCACATTTGAATTCAAATCAAATTTGAATTCAAATGCAAAACCAACTCATCCCTATCCACTTGTGTGTGAGAAGAGAAGGGGCGTGAGTTGATTTATGCATGGAGAGTTTACATGAGAAATATTTTCTCATGTAAAATATGGGGCGCACAAGATAAGACCATGGCGCATGGATTAGTTGGTTGCTCATTCAAATTCAAACTTTCTTTTAAATTTGAATGGCCAACCAACTTATTTTTATCTAGATATTTGGTGCACAAGGGTGGGTGTGGGATGGCTTCTGTGTGGAGAAAATTCATAAGAAGTTGCTTCTCGTGAATTTAAATATGCACAGAAGAAGTGAGGTGGCGCAGGGATAAAAGTCAAGGTGGTTTGAACCTAATTGAGCCAACCTAATCTAAATAAGTTAAGCACAATTAGAATAAATTAAATCCAACTTAATTAAGCTTAATTAGACTCAATAAAATCTTAATCAAATCAGGAATTAACTAAACCTAACCCCTGATCAAATCAGGGACTAAACCACCTTAGCGATTAGGTCAACATTTAACCTAATCGGGTCAATCCAAACTGAATCCAATTCAATTGGACTTGATCCAAAAATAATTACTTAATCAAATTGAGTTAATTAGCGATCAAATTACTAATTAAACCTCTCATAAATATTGAGTCCAAATCCGATGGGCAATCAGGCATCAGAGACCATCGATATGAAATCCTGATCAAAGAGTTCAAATTTCAAATTCAAAATTTAAAATTCAAAATTTTGACCCCGGTACCCAAAATGTGTGAAACTCATGATCAGAGAATCTTAATTCTCAATCATAGAGTTCCAGACACATAAGACTCATAATCAGCCATCTGATCAGAAAGGAACCACTAATGTGTGTGACCCCGCAGGTTCGAACCTAAGCTGGTAGCACAGGAACCAATGTCTGTACTAATCGAAGTGACTATCTAGCAATGGTACCTGACGATCGGATAAGTCGAATAATCGCATTCGCAACATTCAGAACCTACGTGAATATGGTTACTGTATAATTCATCCCTTTTGACCCCTGTGTTTAGGACGACTCAGGGTTAAACTGTCAACTCTGATGATATCATCCGAATCGTGCTCAACTCAATTAGTCCTGTGACTCCTCACTAGGACTACCCTGGTAAAGGTTTTGCTAAATTGAAACACGACTGTACACAGCTCCTAAACTGGAGTGGTCAATCCTATCTTGACACACGCACCGACAAGTCAAGTACTTGACTACACCCAGCAGCCTTCCGTCATTGAATTAGAAATTCAGGTAGTCCAGTGCCTAAGTGCAGTGAGTTGCTTGCAAGTCACCGTGGCAGTCTCAGGTCGAAGGGATATTTATACCCATATCCTATCGGAGCAAATCTTGACAGCAGAAATAGCTCCGGAGTTGGTCACGTTCAGTGCAGATGTACCATTACATCTCACCTGTATGCCATACCAGTGTCTCCACACTCTTTGGTTATGAGGACAACCAACCCATATGACACACAACGATCTATGTTCGATAAACGTTGTCGTCCTTGGTAACAACGTATCATTTGATCGCGAACATGTTTAAGGACTAAGCGACAAATCCTCCTTTGTCGAGTCTAAATAGTCCTAAGGACTTCACCACAACACAGGAGTTCATTAGAAGATGAAACATTTGTGATAAAAAAATACCAAAATAACTTTTATTTATTTATAATTCATGTACTAATACAAAAGGAGCACAACCGTCAACAGGCTGACGATTGGCTTTGGGACACTATTCCCAACAAAAAAGGGACCCTCAGATACGTTTTTCTCTAAGCTCAATACTCTATCTCGAAGCTCTGCTAAAATTTTTGCTCGAGCACTCCATTTCTGTTGAAGCAGAGTACTGACTTGAGCATCGGAGGATTTTGCCTAAGCACCCCCAACTCCGGTTTAGACTTTTCTTGCAAATTCCGACGACGGCCGCGGTCATCCCAGCTCCAGCTTCTCCAGCTTCAATGAAATTCTGCACCAACACATGTAAAAAATTTTTGAAAATCATATTTCGCTGCGCGATCGGATCCCAATAGTGGTATCAGAGCCATCCTTGATTGATTCAATCAAACATCATGTTATTATTGTGATATTGATTAGATCAAATTCATGTTATGCCAAAATAAGATTTTTTTTCTTGGTATTTAATTGCTGGTTTGGTGCATTTTTTGTTAAGAATAAAAGTTATTAATCGATGATGAAACCTTGGTATGAAATTCCATGGTCTTTAGACTTGTATGATAAGTTTAGGATAGATCTTGCAATTTGTTTTATTCATGAAATTGTAAGTATTGTGCACGCGATGCACGGAACTTTGGAATGATACCTGTGATGTACCTTGCCATGATATAAGGTTGTTGCATATGATGCATTCTCCCTAGATCCAAGGGCCGGCCACCATTGATTGGGCATTTGTCATAGTGGGTCTTCCATCATGATTTTTGTCCTAGGTATGTGTGGGGCTAAAAAATTTTGAATCATGGAAGAGATGCTTCAAACTCGAATTATAATTTTTTTTTATGGGTTTGGTTTGACTACAATTCATTGACCTAATGTGATTAGGGTTTATGATTGTAGATTAAATTAGATTCATAATTCTAATTTGATTAGAAATTGTATTTAATTTAAGTTGATCTAATTGTCATGGACCTAATTTGATTAGGACTCGAGTCTTAGTTGATCTAATCTTAGTAAATTGATTTGATTAGGATTTGTTAAAGAATTAATTAACTTAACTCAAGAAGATGACATATGGTTGACTCATAATTAAAATTAGATCAAGAGTTGAACCTGAATAAAAAACCCTAAATGGGTCCTGTGCCCATGAATTTAAATATCTTAGGTGACATGTGTATGAATGGTATCACAATTAAAATAACCGGGGTAAGTTGTTATCATGCTTTATAATTGTTATAAAAGGTATGATGTATGATTATGGACTTAATACACTGATGTGATGGATGTATGTATGAATATTTTTATGTTGGCTGATTGTATAGATGTATCTACAATAGTTGCAATATAGGCTGGGTGCCCTTGATGCATTATATTTTTAGCTATACCTTACTGTTCTATCCTTTATAATGTTTCCAACTACTGATTGGGATTTTTACATGTTGATGTAAAATTAAGGATAAAAAATTTTATTTAAAACTAGATAGAAATAATTTCTTTTTATTTTTAGATAAAGATGAAGTATTCATAGAAGCCTTCATGAAGATGAACACTGGACTATCAGGTGATTCGAGAGCAACCATGAGATGGTTTAGTCTATGATGCACCAAAGGTTAGGCCCATAATCCATCCAGTGGCTTGGATAGATTACATTAAAAAAGTCTATAATTGTCTGATTTTATTATTTGTTCTTATATGCTAGTAGTTAGAATTTAATATAAATTGCATATGATGGATTTATATGTTATGGATGTGCTTGAGACCTAAGTCTCTTATTTAAATTATATTCAGTCATAATAGCGAAGTGTTGAGAACACTACCCATGCCTTCCTTTATACTAAGTCAATATTATGTCAAAAACTATAGTAGGTTTGTTGTACAACCACATATTAGATGTGTGCCATAGAAACCAATTATTGGCTGATATATTTTATAATTTTAAGGCTTAACTTTATACTTATAAAATTTTTATTACTAATAAAAGATAATTTTATTTCAATCATGTTTATGTGTCCATGATTTGTCTTAAAAATTAATAAAGATGATTTTGTATATTTTCAAGATATTGAGAATTTGAGACATACATTATTAGTGGTTAATTTCTAAATATTCTCGATCGAAGGATCATCATCGAGGATAGTGATCAATTTATTTAAGATCGATGCATAGATCACCTTCCTTTCGAATAGATGAGTCTCGAGTCTGTAGTATGGAGACACTGAGATGACTGTACAGGTGGTTGTTAGAGAACAACTTACACTGAACGTGACCAACATGAGAAACTACTTGAATGTCTACTCACTTGTCAGTGATCTTCTCGATATTGCAGTGGTGTGAATGGTCCTTTGACCTACTGTGCATCGATTTTTTGTAGCAAGGCTACTGAGTTTGACTGTATATTCTCTTGATATCTAGCCATTCAGGTCTTTACTGTGTATGTTGGCTACAGTAAATTCAGATTTGCTGTTAGGAGTAGGATGCATCTAGATAAAATCTATCGATTTTGATAGAATTGAAAAAGTCCTAAGCGATTCGTGAGGTTGAGTTTAGAAAGTCTTCGATCAAAGCAAGTGTGAATGATGGAAAGGAGTTTCCATAGGATTCACAAGTGAACTCGAGTCGAGCTAATCTGGCATATAACTGACGATGAGATTTGACGAGTTTTTTATGACCTCCATCAAGTCAAAAATCATGATAGAAGGACTGAATCATATGATAATTGTACTTAGAGATTCATACTATTATTCTACTAGATTGTCACTATATACTACTAAATATTACTGATGGATTGTAGAACTCATCGGACATCATCTTGATGATCGATGACCCTTGAAGGACAGAATTAGAATTATTCTAATACATCGATAGGAGTTTTGATGATATTATGATAGAGATCATAATATATCTTACTACCAGAGAGAATGAAACTTATGGGGTCACATACAAAAAAAGATTCTTATCTGATCAGATGATTGATTAATGATTATGAATCGTTGAACGGTATAATTGTCAATATGATTGATGATTAATCCTAAGTAAAAATTGTAATTATATAATTTACTAAGTGTTAATGAATTATAAGAGGATTAATTAGTAATTATATGACTAATTGGTTTAATTTGATTGAGCAATGAGATTCGGATCAAGTCTAATTAAATTGGATTCAGTTTGACTTGGATTGGGTTTGATTAGATCAAGGTTGATTGTGAAGGAGATTAATTCTTGATTTGATCCAGACTTGAATTCAGTTAATTTTTAATTAGATTAGAATTTGATTGAGAAGCTTGGGTTCTTAATTTGACTAGGTCCCATTCTCTCCTTGAGTCCAAACCAAATTAGATTTGGATTGAATCAAACTTGGAAATCTTAAAGTCCTAAATCCCTGGGACTCTCTCCTCTTGTGCAAGCCTTGGATTTTATGCTGAAAATATCCATGCTAAAATGTTTCTACATGAGAAATATTTTTACATGAAAGAGAGAGGGCGCAAGAGGGTGGGCGGCTACTATGATGACTCACATCCTAATCTCTTTCCTTATTTAAATTTGATTCAAATCTTGGTTTGGATAAGAAAGGAAATAAATTAGGGTTAACGGGATAGTTTTGGTGGCACCAACCTCTACTTTGTGCACTAAGAAAGAAGTGTGCGTGAGAAGAAATCAGATCTGATTTCTTCCTCATGCCACTTCTCCTTTTGCATTGAAAAATTGGATGCCCATATTAGTGGCATGCATTAGGTGTGACGCCTCCTATAAACTCTAGTCCCATGCTCCCTATAAAAAGGCTCCAATAGTTGGATGCCTTAGAATGAGAAAAATTTGAGAAAAAAAAATTATGCTCAAAACTCGAGCCTCCTTCCTCCTCTTCTTCCTTCCTGTTCTTCTTAGTTCTTAAGAAAGTCTGTGAGATCTGAGAGGAAGCCAGATCAGCTATCAAAGAGGAGATCTTTGCAAGGGAGCTAGCATCCCGGAAAGATCAATTTATCTTTGATCGAAATGAGTCCTCATGTGGATATCTATGGAGGTCAGACACGTGTGTGGCTAGAAGAATCATTCAGATCTATGATCATCGACTGCGGTGTAGTCCGACCCACGTAAGGTATTGAGATTCGATATTAATATTTTATTTTTATTTTTAGATTATATGCATGTCTTTGATCTGGATGCGGATAGTTTTACATTTGATCTATTGCATGTGAGGTTAAAGGGTTTAATCCAGATCGCTTTCGCTATTTCAAAATCAATTTTGAAATCTATGCATGCAATCCTACCCATTTTCTGACAGTGGTATCAGGGCCACTGATTTTTCTTAACATGTATAATCTGAAAATTGATTTAGATCTGAAAGTTTGAGTATTTTTATATCGATCATGTGTTGATATAAGGTTGTCCTGATATAGGGTTAACCTCCTATATTATAAAGATTGTCCTAACACAAGATTGATCGATTTTGAAAATTATTTTTGAAATATTTAATTTAATCTTTTAGATCTTAAAATAGATGTATGTGATATATCTTTATTTATATTAGATTTGAAATTAGAATGATTAAAAGTTTACATTGGACTGGTATAAAGTTGTCTTGATATATGGTTTACCTCCTATATTAAAAAGCTTATCCTAGTTTGATGCCAACTAATTTTTGAAATTTTTTTTAAAGTATTTTAATTATTATTTAAATCTGATTATGTATGTATCAAATATGCATAATTTTAGTTTTAGATCTGAAAATTATATATATGATATATACTTTGGTGTTTAGATCTAAAACTGCATATATGAGATATATAACTTTAGGTTTAGAATTGAAAAAGTTTCATGATCATAAGCCACTAATGTATGTAATGAAACATAATCTAAAAAATATTTTTAGAATCTGAATTTTATGTTATTACATATGGGTATGGGTTGAATAAATTAGATCTAGTGATCAAACTATATTTAGGATCAATTGATTAGATCAGATTAGAACACATTGTCAATTTTGAGTAGTTGATTGAACCTAATCAATGGTTGGTTAGATTAGGTGAAAGGGGCTCAGAAGTCGAGTTTAGTTATAGTTGGTCATATTGATTCATATTTTGATGTGAATTGATTGATTCAAGATCGAATTTAGTTCAGTGATTCAGATCCAGGTCAATAGGGTAACCTGATCGATTCTAATCGATCAATTCGGTGTCTAAGGTAAGTACTTAGATGATGGTTATTTAATTAATTTTGTTATCTGATTTGACTAATTTGTTGGTGTCTAAGAAAAGCAATGGAGGGACCCCCACTCATCTTAACTTACTTGACCATTTTGGAAGATTATGTTTTGTATTAAGTTACTTGTTGACTCGAGTTCACCCATATTGCCTAGGTTAGTCAGACATGAGACTGTGCTGACTTGAATCTGATTAGTCAGACATCAGATGTGCTGACTTAGAAGAGATCTGAACTTAAATCTCCTCACTAAATATTAAGTCTAGCAGTCTTCCACTATTATAAAGATGTGGGTGCTTTCTTGATGTTGATCGTTCTCGATTGGTTACAGTGATTCGATTGCATCGAGAAGGTACAACCACTCTATTGACATTAGATATCTCAGAGTAAAGATGGGATCAGATCCAATAACTGTTAGATGAGAGATCCAATGATGACTGTATGCCTGTTGGTGAACGGTGGGTTTGACTTAATGAAGAAATATGCCAATAACTATTAGGTGAGGCCACAAGACTTAGAGACTAACCAACCGCATCTTGCTTAGTGACGTAATGGATAAGTTGTTTGTCTACTCATTGATCTATGCTCACCAATAACTGCTAGATGAGGTATGTATAGATTAGTGGGACCGCAGTATCCACTAAAAATCGATCGTATATAGATTTTCATTTCTTCATCCAAGAAGTATGGAAGCTTCGAAGAAACAGTGGGGGCCTTGTTTATCTTAGAACAAATATTTAACAAGTATAAATATCTAATTAGAAACTATTCTCTCCACAGATAACTATGTCAAGTTCAAATCTTTTAGCCCGTATTCTTGACACCAATAGGTTGATCGGGACAAACTACGAAGACTGGCTCAGAAACTTGAAAATCGTTCTCAGTTCTAAAAAGATAACCCATGTCCTGGATCAAGATACACCTGTGTTGCCAGCTCGTCTATCCCTTGATCAATGAGCCACACTTGAAAAGTGGATGGATGAGGATAATAGGATGGAGTGCTATATTCTTGCGTCCATGTCAAATGATCTTCAATGCCAGTATGAAGACATGCAGATTGTGAAGGATATGCTGACTTACCTACAAGAGTTGTATGGTGAGCAGAGTTATACGGTTCACTTTGAAGTTTTTCATAGATTTTTCAGAGCAAAGATGCATATGGGCAGTCGGTCAATGATCATTGTTTGACAATGATCAAGGACATCGAAGAGCTTCAGAAGCTCGGGATAACAATGGATAAGGAATTGCAAGTGGATTTGATCCTCCAGTCTCTTTCTGATTCATTTAGACAGTTCATTATGAACTACCATATGAATAAGATAGATTGTACTTTATCTGAATTACTGAACATATTGGTGACAGCTGAGGGTACCTTGAAAGATTCAAAGGGTATGCTTCTGACTGTGGAGTGGACTTCCTTCAAGAGAAAATCTACTTGAAAAAAGAAAAAGAAGTCTATGAAAAAGCAAAAGAATGATAGCAAGCCCAAGAAGGAGATTCCAAAGAAGACTGGTGATAAAAAAAAATATTTTCACTATAATATTAAAGGTCATTGGAGAAGGAACTGTCCAACCTACCTAACGACCATGAAGAATAGGAAGAAGGACCGATCTTCTGAAGGTACATCTGATTTGTTCGTAATTGAAACTAATCTAACGATTTTTTCTTCTTCTAGTTGGATTCTAAATTCTGGTTCAAGTGCTCAGTTGTGTACTTCTATATAAGGTCTGAAAGAAGTTAGAGGGCTAAGGAAAGGTGAGATCAATCTGGATCAGTAATGGAGTAAGAGTTGCTGCTGTGGCCATCAGGATCTATCCTATGCGACTACCATTAAAAATTAGTTTAATTTTGAAAGACTACTATTTTGTACTTGTAGCTAGTAGAAATCTGATTTCTATATCTGTGTTGGCCCAGAATAACTATAATTTCAATTTTAATAAAGATATGTGGATAATTTATTTTGAAAATAAAATTATTGCATATACTTTCTTGATTGATGGCCTTTATCATTTGCATATGAATGCAAGTGTTAATATTAACAAGCAAACTGTGAATACCGTAGGATCTAAGAGACTTAGAGATAGGATTAGTCAAAGGTATCTGTGGTACCTTAGACTAGGCTATATAGGAGACAACAGACTCAACAAATTAGAGAAAGATGGCCTTCTCAAGCCATTGACTTTCGAGTCTTATCCAGTTTGTGAGTTCTGTCTTCAAGAAAAAATGGCTAAGCTATCCTTTATGGGATAAAAAAAAAGGGCCACTGAGATATTAGTCCTAATGCACACTGACATGTGCGATCCATTCAATGTATAGGTCAGGGATGGCTATGTCTACTTCATAATCTTTATTTATGATTATTTATGGCATGGGTTTGTATATTTGATGCATTATAAGTCTGAAGCTTTTGAAAAATTTAAAGAGTTCAGATATAAAGTAAAAAAGTATACCAAAAAATCTGTAAAAGTTCTTCGATCATATCGAGGAGGAGAATACTTTAGTGAAAAATTCTAGGCCTATCTCAAGAATAATGGCATAGTCTCACTGTGGACACCTCTAGGGATGTCTCAGCTCAATGAGTTATCCGAAAGAAGGAATCAGATATTATTAGATATGATTTGATCTATGATGAGTTTTACAGATCTTTTTGTCTTTCTCTGGGGACATGCATTACTTCCTACAATTCATCTTTTGAATCGAATTTTCTTTAAATTTGTTCTTACCATACCATACGAGTTATAGTATGATAAGAAGTCAACTTTTGGTTATCTCAAGATTTGGGGATGTCTGGCCTATGTCAAGTGACAGCAGGCAGATAAATTAGAGGCTAGGTCTTTTAGGGCTCATTTTATACGGTATCCTAAGAAATCCATGGGATACTATTTCTATCTTTTTGAGGATTATAATGTGATGGTGAGCTATCACACCATCTTGTTAGAAAAAGAGTTTATCCAGAATGGAGGTAGTGGGAGAAAGATTAAGCTCGAAGAGAAGATCTCTGAAGAGCATTGAGTCCAAGAACCTGAACCCAGTAGTAAGCCAGTAGATGTAGTATCTCCTCCATCTCATAGGTCAAGTAGAGTCTCCCATCCTCTTGAAAGGTATTTAGGTATTCCTACAGAGGATCTAGAGGAAGCGTTCCTTATGAGAGATAGGGATATTAGAAATGATCTCAAGATCTACGATGAGATGATATTAGACATTGACTTTGGAAAATAGATAAAAGTGATAAAGTCAGAAATTGACTCCATACATTCCAACTAGTTTTGGATCTTAGTAGATCCACCTGAAGGTATTGTACCTATTGGGTGTAAACGGATCTATAAAAAAAAAATTGGATCAAATGGTCAGGTAGAGACCTATAAGGCAAGGTTGGTTGTGAAAGGTTATAGTCAACGTGAAGGTATTGACTATTAAAAAATCTTTTCGTCCGTGGCTATGTTGAAATTCATCCAGACTCTGCTTGCAGTTGTGGCTTTTTGTGATTATAAAATATGATAAATGGATATGAAAACTATCTTCTTAAATAGATATCTTGAGGAAGATATCTATATGGAGCAGTCTTTGAGTTTCATATCCAGTGATAATGATCACAAGATCTGCAAGCTGAAAAAGTTGATATATAGACTCAAGCAAGCATCTCAGAGTTGAAACATTCTTTTTAATGATATGATCGAAACGTTTGATTTCATCAAAAATAAGGAGAAACTGTGTGTGTACAAAAAGGTCGGTGGGAGCATGTCATTTTTCTTATATTTTATATGGATGACATGCTTCTGATTAGGAATGATATTTTTATACTGATATCAGTCAAAGTATGGTTGTCAAAAGAGTTTGCCATGAAAGATCTAAGAAAAACTTTCTACATTCTTGGTATAAAGATCTATAAAGATAGATCTAAAAAAATGATAGAACTCTCACAGTATATATACATAGAGGAGGTGCTGAAGAGGTTCAACATGAAAAACTCCAAGAGAGATCTTTTGCCCCTTAGGCATAACATTCATCTCTCCAAGAAGATGTATCCTGATATACCTGAGGAGATCTAGCGCATGAGCAAGATCTCTTATGTTTCAATAATAGAGAGCCTCATGTATGCCATGTTGTATACACGACCTGATATAGCCCTTACCGTAAGTATCACGAGCAGATATCAAGCGAATCTAGGTGAAGAGCACTGGATTGCTGTGAAGAACATCCTTAAGTACTTAAGAAGGACTAAAAATTTATTCTTGATTTTTGATAGAGGATTGGAGTTAAAAGTGGTAGGATACATCGATTCGAATTTTATGTCTGATGTCGATGATAGAAAATCTACATCGAGATGTATTTTTCTATGCAAAATGGATCGATCAGCTGGTAGAGTTTCAAGCAGTCGGTCATTATTGATTCGACTATGAAAGTCGAGTACATCACCACCTCTGAAGCTGTTAAAGAAGCATTCTGGTTCAAGAAGTTCATTGTGGAGCTGGATGTGATGCCATCGGATACCATTACACTGTATTGCGATAACAACGACACTATAGCCCTCCCTAAGGAGTCTAGGTTTCACCAGAAGTTTAAGTATATAGAGCGGCGGTTCCATATCATACGTAAATACCTCGAAAAGAAGTTCATCGATGTGCAAAGAGTTGACTCCATGCAAAATATGGTGGACTCGCTGATTAAGGCTCTCAGCCAGCAGAGGATCAAAACTCATTTTGAGAAGATGGATCTTAGGTATATAACCAATTGGCTTTAGATCAAGTGGAAGTTTGTTAGATGTGTGCTCTAAAAGTTAATTATTGACTGACACATTTTAACTTTATACTTGTAAAACTTTTATTATTATTAAAGGATAATTTTATTCCAATCATGTTTATGTGTTCATGATTTATCTTAAAAATTAATAAAGATAATTTTGTATATTCTCAAGATATTAAAAATTTGAGATATACAATATTAGTGGTTAGTTTCTAAATACTTCCGATCGAAGGATCATTACGGAGGATAGTGATCGATCTATTTGAGATTGATGCATGGATCACCTCCTTTTTGGACAGATAAATCTCGAGTTTGCAGTGTGGAGATATTGGAATGGCAGTGCATGTGGTTGTTAAAAAATAATTTGCACTGAGCATGATCAACATGAGAAATTACTTGGATGTTTACTCACCGTCAGTGATCTTCTCGATACTGCAGTGGTGTAAGTGATCCTTTGACCTGCTATGTATCGGCTATTCGCAGCGAGGCTACTGAGTTTGACCGTACATTCCTTTGATCCCTAACCATTCAGGTCGTTACTGTGTATGTTGACTACAGTAGTTTCAGATTCGCTGTTAGGAGTAGGATGCACCTAGATGGAATCTATCGATCTTGGTAGAAAAGGAGAAGTCCTTTACGATTTGTGAGATTGAGTTTAGAAAATCTTCGATCAAAGCAAGTGTGAATGGTGGAAAGGAGTTTTCATAGAATTCACAAGTAAACTTGAGTCGAGCCAATATGGCATATGACTGACGATGGAGTTTGACGAGTTTTTCATGACCTCCATCAAATTGGGACTTATGATAGAAAGACTGAATCACATGGTAACTACACCTAAAGGTTCATACTTTCATTCTACTACGTTACCATTACATACTGCTGGATATTATTAATGGATTGTGGGACTCATCGAACATCGTCTTAATGATCGATGATCCTCGAAGGGTAGAGTTAAAATTATTCTAATCCATCAAAAAGAGTTTTCATGAATTATGATGGAGATCACAATATATCTCACTACCAGACAGAATAGAACCTATAGGATCACACACAAAAGAGGTTCTTATCTGATCAGATGGTTGATTAATGATTGTAAATCATTAAGGGTATAATCATCAATGTGATTGATGATTAACTCTAAGCAAAAATTATAATTATATCACTAAGTGTTAGTAAATTATAGGAGGATTAATTAGCAATTGGATTACTAATTGACTCAATTTGATTAAGTAATAAGGTTCGGATCAAGTCTCATTGAATTGAATTTAGTTTAACTTGGATTGGATTTGATTGGATCAAGTCTGATTGCGAGGGAAACTAATTTTTGATTTGATCAAGATTTGCATTCAGTTAATTTCTAATTAGATTCGGATTTGATTGAGAAGATTGAGTTTCTAATTTGATTAGGTTCCACTCTCTCCTTGGGTCCAAACCAAGTCAGATTTGGATTGAACCAAACTTGGAAATTCTAGAGTCCCAAATCTCTGGGACTCTCTCCCCTTACGCATGCCTTGGGTTTCATGTTGAAAATATCCATGCTAAAATGTTTCTGTGTGAGAAATGTTTTTACGTGAAAGAGAGAGGGCGCAAGAGGGTGGATGGCTACTCATGATGACTCACATCCTTATCTCTTTTCTTATTTAAATTTGATTCAAATCTAGGTTTGGATAAGAAAGAAAATAAATCAGGGTTAATGGGAAAGTTTTGGTGGCGCCAACCTCTACTTTGTGCGCTAAGAAAGAAGTGTACGTGAGGAGAAATCAGATCTGATTTCTTCCTCACACCACTTCTTCTTTTGCGTTGGAAAATTGGATGCCCATATTTATGGCATGCATTAGGTGTGACGCCTCCAATAAACCCTAGTCTCACACTCCCTATAAAAAGGCTCCAATAGTTGGACGCCTTAGAATGAGAAAAATTTGAGAGAAAAAATTCTGCTTAAAACCCGAGTCTCCTTCCTCCTCTCCTTCTTCTCTGTTCTTCTGAGTTCTCTAGAGAGTCTGTGAGATCTGAGAGGAAACCAGATCAACTATGAAAGAGAAGATCTTTGCAAGGGAGCTAGCACCCTAGGAAGATCATCTCACCTCTGATCAGAATGAGTCCTCATAAGGATATCTATGGAGGTCGGGCACGTGCGCGGTTAAAGGAACTATTCAGATCCACGATCATCGACTGCTGTGTAGTTCCACCTGTGCAAGGTATTAAGATCTACTCTCAATATTTTATTTTTATTTTCAGATTATATGCATATCTTAAATCTGGATGTGGGTAGTTTTAGATCTGATCTATTGCATATGGGGTTAAAAAGTTTAATCTAGATCGCTTCCACTATTTCAAAATCAATTTTGAAATCTATATATGCAATCCTACCTATTTTCTAACACCACAAGACTTGCTGTGGAGACTGATGTGATACTGTTGTGGTGCATAATAATACTTATAATTTTTAGCTCATACTAAGTCAATAGAGTATGTCAAAAAGTGTAGTGAGTTTATTGTGCAACCACAAGACTTGCTATAGGGTTTAATATGATGTTGACTTAGTGATGCTTATGGCATCACTACAAGAAAAGAGTATTTTTACAATGAAATATTTATGATGTAAATATTTTTATCGCCACTAATTATATTTATGATGAAAAAAATTGAATATAAATAATAAAATATTTACGATGAAAATAATTTTTCGTCACAAATAGTTGCCTATTAGTGATGAAAAAAATTATTCCATCGTAAATATATATTATCTATGAGAAATATTTTTATCATAAATAATATATTATTTATTTTAATTTAAAATTTTTAAATATTCATGATGAAAATAATTCAAATATTTATGATGAAAAATATTTTTCATTGAAAATAAGATTATTTCTAATGTAAATATTATTGTTGTCAATATTTAGAAAAAAATAAAAAAATAAAAAATTATAGATTATTTATGATAAAAATATTCTATCATAAATAATTAAGTATTTTAGACATAAAATTTTTTTGACATAAATACATGATTATTTACAATAAAAATATTTTCATCGTAAATAGTTAAAAAAATTAAAAATTACTCATTATTTGTGATAAAAATTTTTCATCATAAATAAATACTTTTTATGATGAAAAAAATTTTATCATAAATATTTGATTATTTATGATGAAAATATTTTTATCGTCAATAGTTAAAAAAATCAAAAAAAATCAAAAATTGCTCATTATTTGTGATAAATTTTTTTTATCATAAATAAATAATTTTTATGATGAAAAAAATATTTATCATAAATATTTGTATATTTATGATTAAAATATTTTCATCATCAATATTTAAAAAAAATTAATAATTAAAAAAAATCAAAAGTTGCTTATTATTTGTGACGAAAATTTTTCATCATAAGTAATCAAGTATTTATGATAAAAATTTTATTTTTATCATAAATATTTTTATTTACAATGAAAATATTTTCATCATCAATTTATAAAAAATTTAAAAATTTAAAAAAATTATAAAATTTAAATTTTTAATTTTGTATAAGACAACTGCATCTATTTTTTGTAGTAGCTGTATACATCTTTTGTCTTTTTACATGATAAAGAAGCAAATATGAGTTATGATCCAAGCTGAACTTTTTGTAAGAAAAAATTATATGAAAGTAGATGATATTCATAGATTAGAATGAATATATCTTTTTGAATGAAATGAGCTATACGTTTATTTGCGACGTAAAATTTATCTGTTCATCGCTGTCACTGTTACTTGTGATATCAATGAATCTTTCTGATGGAGTGTCTGCCTTAAGCTGCATAAAAAGAGTCTCCTTTCATACAGAAATTATATAATTAAGCAGTGCATTCTAGCATAGCTTTCATGATCTCGAAAAGTACTGTACTTTCCACATCGATCGATGCTTAAATGTATCTCTGTAGGAGTTTCAATCATGAGAAGATAAATAATATGAGCACTTATCTTTCTAGCAATGTAAAGTATAAATATGAGCTTGTGCTTTATAATACAACCTACACAATCCATAGGTATACTTTGATTCTGGTTAATTGCTAGATTTTTGATGCTTCTGTCCCTATCCTATCCTTCAAATCTCAATCTTGATAAATTTCTCTCATGATCACAGAATCACCACGATATTCTCATACTCTGACTTTCGAAATGAAGACTTCAAGAAGAAGATGAGCTCCTTGAAGATTGAAGACCTCGAAGCTATCGATCTTCCATAGTGTCCATTTCATTACGAAAGTTGAAAAGCTATTTTTATAATAATTATTAGCAACATAAATTAAATTTTTTATCGTAATTATATTTTTTATGTACGTAATTTTTTTTGAAGAAAAAAATTATTTTTGGAAGAAAAATTATAAATTAACTATTTATATAATTTTTTTGATTAATAAAAAAATAATTTTTTTGATGAAATTATTTTGAAAAATTCTTTTAGAACAAAAGTTTTTTAGATTAAACAAAATTAATTTAATTTTTCATCACAAATATTTTTTTAATATCATTTTTTATTAAATTTTTTGGATGGAAAATTTTTTTGATGAGAAAAATCTAAAATTATTTTTTATAAAATTATTATTAAAAAGATATTTAATTATTAACGATGTAAAATAAATTTTTCATTGCAAATAGTCTTTAAATTTTTTATAAAATTTTTTATGAAAATATATTTGTGATGTAAATTTATTTTTCATTGGTAACCATGTTTTAAAAATATTATTTTAATTAATTTTTGTGAATAAAAAATTTGTTAATAGAAAAAAAAATTTATTAGCAATAAAAAGATATTTTCATCAAAAAAACTATTTTAAAAATAATTTTTTTAAATTTTTTTTGAAAAAAAATTGTTAGAGAAAAAAAAAATTTAGAACGACATTTATTAGTGATGGAAACTAGATTTCTATCACTAATAGACTTATTAATGGCAAAAATTTTTTCCATCATCAATAATTTATTTTTGAAAAAAAAATTTAAAAAAAAATTTTTTTGACGAAAAATTTTTTTAGCAGGAATTATTGACGATAAAAATAATTTTTCATCGCTAATAATTGTATTAGCTACGAAAATTTTTGTCGTTAATAGTTCCGCATCAATTAGATGTTAGCTCAACGTCCCTTCACGTGAAACCCTCTCCCTTCCCCTCTCCCTCTCCCTCTCCCCTCTTCGCGCTCTCCCCTCTCCCTCTTCGAGCTCCCCCCCTCTCTTTCCACCGACGAGTGCATCTCCATCGTTGCCACCATCGTTGTTGTCTACACCATTGCCGTGGGCTTCTCCGATGCTGCCGTTACTGTCCGCTGGAGGTAAGGGTTCTTCCCACCCTTTTTTTTTATTGATCGGGCCACTAGGGGTGGAGGGGGTTGCAGGGGTGGGGGTAGGCAGCCGGGGGTGACACGAGGGCTAGGGGTTCACGGGCGGAGGGGGTTGCTGGGGTGGGGATGGGCGGCTGGGGATGGGAAGGGGATCGAGGGGCGGCCGAGGATGACACGAGGGTAGGCAGGGGGCCGTGGGCAGCCAGAGGTGACACGGGGGTGGGGAGGGGGTCGGCCGATGGAGGGGGTTGCAGGGTCGGGGTGGACGGTCGGGGGCGACACGAGGGTGAGGATGGGGTCGGGGGGCGGTCGGGGGTGACACGGGGGGTGGCGAGGGGGCCGTAGGTGGTCGAGGGCAACACGGGGCTAGGGAAGGGGTTGGCTGGCAGAGGGGGTGGGCGGCCGAGGGTGACACGGAGGCGGGGATGGGATCGAGGGGTGGCTAGGGGTGACATGGGGGTGGGGAGGGGGCCATGGGCGGCCAGGGGTGACATAGGGCCGGAGAGGGGGTCGGTTGTGGGGGAGGAAGGTCGGTCGGGGAAAGAGGAAGGGAAGAGAGAAACGAGAAAAAAAAATAAATAAAAAAATAAAAAAAATCAAATATTAATCAAATATTTTATTATTTGATTAATAAAAATAAAATTCAGATTGCGATCTGAATTGGATCGAGGTTGGGATTCGGATCGAGATCTCGATTCGGGTTGGGATTCAGATCGAGATCTGATTATGATCCGAGTTGGAATCTGGGTCATGGAGGGTTGGAGAGGGCGACGGCACCGCGGGGGGTGGGTTGCAAGGGGTGGGTGATGATGGCAGCACCGCAAGAGCGGGGGTTGCAGGGGCAGAGTTCGAGTGGTGCAGGGTGGGTGACGACGCCAATACCATGGGAGCGGGGGCCGTGAGCGGTCGAGTCTGGAGCTCATTTAGAAAAAAAATATTTAGAAAAAAATATTTTAGATAAAAAATATTTAAAAAAATAAAAAATTATTTATTATTTTTAAATAAAAAATATTTTAGAAAAAAATAAAAAACCATCGGGCCCTCAAAATTGGATTTCGTGTTATTATTTTGTATTAATATTATTTTGCATGCTCAACTACTTATAATTTATTTTATATTTATTGCATAAATTTTTTAGTGTTACTGCTGAAATTTATAAATTTTTTATTATTCCACTAGCACAATGCATATTACTTTTTCTTATTATAATTTAATTATTTTATGTGCTATTTTATATACTTTTATTTATTATAATTAAATATAAAAAATATTCTTATTTTAGAGTAAACTGTACTGAAATTTTTTATGAAAAAATTTTAATACAGAGTTACTCTTTTTTGATAAATTCAAAATTCATTGATTCCAAGACTTCAAAGGTTGTATATGTTTATAAATACAGCTGAAGAAATGAGATGGCATCATAAATAGCGGGTTCCAAAGGAGAACACACTTAGCCATCCGACTGACTCCATAGTGTAGAAAGACTTCGATGCAAAGTATTCGTACTTTGCGAGTGACCCATGCAATATCCGGCTTGGTCTAGCGACAGATGGATTTAATCTCTTTGACAATTTGAGTACTTTCTATAGCATGTGTCCTGTGATGCTAGTTGTATATAATGTATCACCTTAGAAGTGCATGAACGAACCATTTATTTTTATATCACTGTTGATTCTGGATCCAAAAATATCAGGTAATGAAATTGATATATATCTAGGACCATTAATCGATGATCTGAAGGAGCTATGGGAAAATGGAGTATAGACATATGATTCTGTGAGTCGAAGAAATTTTAAGTTGCATGCTTCAATTTTATGGACCATAAATTTTTCTGCATATAGAAACTTATCTGGATGGAGCATCAAAAGATATCTGGCATGTCCAATATGTAACAAGGATGCATCCTCCTTATATTTAAAGTATGGACGAAAAATATTTTTCATGGATCATCGACAGTTTCTACCTGATAATCATTCTTGGAGGATCCGTTACAACCAATACTTTGATGGTAAGTCCAATCGATGTTCGCCACCTAAGGAGTTAAGTGGAGCAAAAATTTTAGAACAACTTAAAGTTATTGAAAATATCCAATTTAAAAAAATATTGGGTTCTCGCAAGCGGAAACATACTAAAATTGAGCTAAATTGGATGAAGCAAAGTATTTTTTTCAAACTTCTATATTGGAATAGCTACTACTTCGTTATAATCTAGATGTAATGCACATTGAGAAGAATATGTGTGATAATATCATCGATACAGTATTGAACATCTCGAAAAAAATAAAAGATAGTACAAAAGCTCATCTTGATTTATAGAAAATGAAAATTCGATTAGAGTTGCATTTAGTTCGTCGAGGTGATAGATTTTTTATGCCACTTGCATGTTATTCGCTGTTTAGTAAGGAAAAAAAAAGTTTCTGTGGATGGTTCAAAATCAAAAAATTTTCTGACGCATATGCTTCAAATGTATCGCGATGTGTTGGTAACAATGACGGCAATATCTCTGATATGAAAAGTCATGACTCCCATGTGATGATGAACACTTGCTTCCTGTGGTCATGCGTGGCTATTTGGGTAGTGATATTCAAACTGCATTGATTGAGTTGGAAGTATTCTTCTGAAAACTGTATTGTCAAAAATTAAAAATTAACTTACTTGAGAAGTTTGAGAAGGTTATCGTGCTCATTCTTTGTAAGTTAAAAAAAAAAATTTTTACCATCATTTTTTGATATTATGGTGCACCTGGCTATTCATCTTTCAAAGGAAGCTTTTTTGATCGGACCGGTACATTATCAGTGGATGTATCCTATTGAAAGCTAAAAAAATTGTACGTACTTTATCATATCAGTTATAAGATGCAAATATATTTTTAAAATTTAAATTTAATTTTATTTGTAGATTCTTATGTACCTTAAAAAAGTATGTGCGTAATAAAGCACGGCCTGAAGGGTCTATAGCGGAAGCATATGTAGCTACGGAGTGTATCACATTCTGCTCGATGTATCTTGATGATATCAAAATAAAATTCAATCGTACAGATCGTAATGCAGACTGTGAATGGAGTGATAAAGAACCAATACTGTCTATAATTAAACAAACAGTTCGACCCATTAGTGGAAGGAGATATGAATTTATGGACGTGAATGAGCTATCCAAGGCACACTTCTGCATTCTAAATAATTATGAAGAAATTGAAGATTTCATTGAGTAAGTACCATCTTAGCATACTGTTTAATATTCTAAGCAATTTTTTTATGTCGATATAAAATTAAAAATCATGACTTGTTACAGTGAGCACAAGAGTATACTATGCAGAGAGAATAATATGGATGCTGATGATCGATATAGGAGAAAATTTATAAAATAGTTTGGTGATCTTGTAAGTTACACTAGTAATATGTTATTTTTAATAATTATAAAAATAATTATTTGAACTAACATAATTTTTTATGTTATGGTGTTAATGAAATATAAGTATTTTAATGAAGAAGAGGGTGCGATCGATGAGTTGTATAATTTAGCATGTGGTCTTGATCGAAGGGTTAACCACTACGTATCCTATATCATTAGAGGAATGATATTTTACACAAGAGAGCTTGAGATGCAACGACGGATCCAGAATAGTGGGAATACTACAATAGGATATGAAGGAGAAGAAGAGATTGAATATTATAGTGTACGGATAGATATCATAGAACTAAAGTATGGGTCCAATAATTTTGTATTTTTATTTCAGTATGAATGGTGGGATATTAGCAATAAAAAGATCGGTATTCATATCGATCTATACTTTATCAATGTAAATTTTGTACAAACATAGTACTAGAATGAATCGTATATATTAGCAACTCAAGCGAAACAAGTAATATATTTGAAGGATCTAAAGTATTGAGGTAATTGGCATGTCGTACAAAAAATAACACCTAGAGGCGTATATGATATACCAATCCGACTAGAGATGGATGAAAATTTGGATTTACATGAAGAAAAAGCTTTTTAAGAGAAAAAACAAACGTTAGTTGAGCTTCTCGTTAATGAAGAACTTGTAACAGCTCCTTTGAATAAGGCTGATCTGCCATCCAACGAAGTTGAAGTTAATTTTGTATTTAATCTTGATAAGTTAGAGGGTGACAATCAGTTCATAAATGATGATGAGATAGAAGATGATATATTAGTCGATTGTTGTGATTCGAAGGAGGACCTACACATCGAGGAAGATACGAATATTGATGAGTAGATCTATATTCTTTTTCAATCTTCTCTTGCAATAATGGTATGCGATATAATTCTATTCATTAGAATGTAATTTATTTTTTGCTATTATTGTTCAATATTATATTCATTTATATATCAAGAATTATAGGTATGGCACTAGGAGACAGACGATGATGTTTGCGTTCGCAGTCTACCCCTGAGGCTGAAGCGCCTTCACCCATTTTCATTACCACACCAGCTCCATCGCCAGAGGGTCCTGCATTGGTAGGTCCCAATGAGGTAGGTTTGAGTGAGGTGGATCCAAATGAGGTGGATCCGAGTGATATTATTATATTTTTTATATAATAAAATTTAATTTTTTTATTTAGATAGCCATCATACTAATGATTTATTTATTATTATTTTAGGTCAGTCTCCATCAGTGGTGAGGCGAGGACGAGGTCCATCAAAGAATCTCTCTCTAGAGCGTTGGAGATGCGAGCACCTGGGACAGCATCTTCGTATTGAGATACCACCCAGCTACACTAGGCCCATTAGAAGATGGTGCGAGCCATGATAGATCGAGCTGTGCATCATATGCCGCAGCTATGCCCCCGTGATGCTTTTCGATTAGCATCATGTTGTACAGACTTAGAGAGAGATTTTTTACATCCAGTTATAGGTAAAATAAATTATACTATGAGTATTTAATTAGCACGATATTCTTCTAATATTTGTTATTGGCAGGATGTATTTTATATTATTGATTTTGAGGAGGATCGCATGTGGCGAGTTGTAGATGCTCATTTATATTTGCATTTTAAGGAGTATCACCACTGCATCCATTAGCATTGGTACTGTTGGGTATAAAATACCCCCCCGACCGAAGTTTGTAAAAGACCAATCCTTCCAGGGCTCTTCCAGCTCCCGACCTTATATGTGGCGCCTCTCCAAACCCCCTCGGCCGTCCGGACTTCTCCGACAATGGACTTCTGCATTCATCCACCGGACCACCACAAAGGCCCTCTGGGCCTCACTGTCAGCCGACCTTCTACAGCAACCGACTACCCCCGAACTTCTTTCGAACTTCATCAGCATCCGAGCTTCCCCGACAATGAGATTTCTACAGTAACCAGACTCCACCCAAGTTTCTACGGCGATCGACCGCCTCCCGAATCCTAATCGAGCTCCCGCAAGAGCCGAACTTCTATTACGAACGGTCTACTCCGAACTCTTACAGCGGGCTATCTATCCCAAACGTCTACTGTAAGCAAATTCCATTCGAGCCTCTACTATGAACAAATTTTTTCCGAACTTCTGTTACAGGTAGACTTCAGCCGAGCTACTCCGTAGCGAGTGGGCTCTGGATGAACTTCTACAACGGGACACTACTCCGAGCTCTCATGACAACTGGTCCTCACCCGAGCTCCTACAATAAACGGTCCCCTTTCGACCTCTCGCGAGAACCGGATCCCGTCCGAACTTCTCCAGCGGATGGATTCCGGATGAGCTTCTATGACGGACGAGCTCCAACAGCTGGGTCCCTGCGATAGTCGATCGCCTCCGATGTCTGCCGAGCCTCCCCAGTGCTATCCGAAGTCCATCGCCGGCCGACCTCCTACCAGGCACCAACATAACACCGGACTTCCCCGACGGATGATCTTTGGATGAGCTTCCACATCAAATAAATCCCAGACGGACTTCCCTAGCGATCAGACTTCCCCGGACTTCATCAACAGAAAATCTCCATCCGAGCTCCTACAGCAGGTGACTCCCGCCTGAAACGTCAGTGCCCGAAGCATCCGACAACAGTAGATTCGTCAGTGACCTCGAAACATCCGAGCCTCTCCTAGAACGACAATGTAAAGAGCCATTCTGCTCTATCAGGCATCCCAACCGAGCTTCAGCCGACGGATCCAAACTCTCTGACAAGCCACAACAAGGGGCACTACCTTACTCCACTTGCTGCAACAGATTCCATGTAGCTCCATCACTCTCTGACAAGCCACGATAAGAGCCGCCATCCTGCTCCACTCTCTGCAATAGATTCCACGCAGCTCTACCACTCTCTGGCAAGTCACGATGACGGATACCACTCCACTCTCTGCAACAAGCTCCACGTGGCCCTGAACGACCCCTGACGCCACTACTCTCCGTAACAAACTTCACATGGCTCTGAACGGTCCACTACCAGATGGTTACAGACGTCGCTGTCAGTCAGTTACGCCGAACATCGTCGGAATTTCAAAATCCGACAGTGGGGTTGGCCACTTGGGCCAGTCGCCCCGTCTTTCCCGGAAAGACAAATCCGAGGGTGGAGAGCCCTCAGTCCGATCATGATTCTACTCCTGAAGGATCTCTACCTCCATTCTGCTCGAAGACCCTCAAGACCCACAGTCGAGAGGACTTTCTGGATCGAAGACTCCAGGAGACGAACCGACGGATCGAAGAACTCCACCACGCTCCCCCTGCTTATGGTGAGGACATCTGTACTGACCCACCCTTCTCTCAAATGATCATGCAGGAATCGATCCCGCCAAACTTCATGCTCTCCCAATTCGAAAGCTATGATGGGACCTCAGACCCAGTTGACCACCTGGAGGCCTTTCGGACAATGATGCTGCTCCATGGCGCGCCAGACGCCATTTTGTGCCGAGCTTTTCCATCCACCCTGAAGGGAGCCGTAAGGAACTGGTACTCGACGTTGAAGTTGGGTACCATCTTTTTCTTTGATCAGATGAGTCACCAGTTTGCAGCTCATTTTGTTAGCAGCCGGCGTCCCCGGAGAGGTTTGGAGTCCCTCATCAACATCAAGCAAAGAGAGGGGGAATCCATCCAGGCTTACATCAACTGTTTCAATGTCGCTATGTTGGAGGTCCGAAACTTGGACCAATCGGTCATGATGGTCGCTCTGAAAGGCAGCCTTTAAAAGAACGACCTTCTGTTCTCCTGGGAAAAGAAGTATCCCAAGGATTTTGCCGATTTGCTGGCTCAGGCCGAAGGATATGCCTGAGCAGAAGAAGCCTTCAAGATGAAGGATGAGGAGACCGCAAGAGAGCGGCAGGCAGGAGACTCGAGCAAGCCCGTAGTTGAAAAAGAGTCGAGTGAAGCTCGACCACGTTCTCGAACTCCTCCCAGACATAGGCGTGTCCGGACTCCTCCCCGAGCTCGTAAGCAAAGAAGCCCAGACCGTCGAGTTCGGTGAGGCTCTCCTCTTGGGAGATTCCACAGTTACGCCCCTCTCAACGTATCGAAAACTCAAGTGCTGATGGAGGTTAGGGAGCAGCTCCCAAGGCCAGAGAGGATGCGCTCGCACCCCGAAAAGTGCAACCCAAATAAATTTTGCCTCTATCATCGTGACCACGGCCACAATACGGAGGAGTGTATTCAGCTCCGAGATGAGATCAAGGAGCTCATCAGACGAGGTCAGCTCGACAAATTCATTCGACGTCGACCTGAGGGAAGAGAAGATCGGCCTAGGGCCCTGCCGCAGCCGAAACCACCAAGGAGGGAGGAGCAGCCAGAAGATCGGCCTCCGATTGAGATTATCAACTCTGTCTTAGGGGGACCCCGACGGGGAGCAGACCTTCCGTGGCTATAGAGTTCGAAAAATCTACGAATGTATTACCGACAACTTTACCCTGAATAAAAATTCTTTTCATATTCATGCATTTTTCTTTTGGTATGAGCTTATAACGATAGGAGATAACTCCCCCATACAAACAGAATTAAGCGCATTAGGAACAGGAGGAGAACCTCATCTTAATATGAGCAAAGTCGAAGACCCGATTTTCTAAAGATCAGATGGGGGGAGAGGCCCTTACAATGGCCCTTATGTACCCCCACAGTCTTATTAGGAACAGAAGGAGAACCTCATCCTAACATGAGCAAAGTCGAAGGCCCGATTCTCTAAAGACCGGATGGGAGGAGAGGCCTTTACAATGGCCCTTATGTGCCCCCACAGCCTTGTTAGGAACAGGAGGAGAACCTCGTTCTAACATGAGCAAAGTTGAAGGCCCGATTTTTTAAAGATCGGATGGAGGGGGAGGCCCTTACAACGGCCCTTATGTACCCCCACAGCCTTGTTAGGAACAGGAGGAGAACCTCATCCTAACATGAGCAAAGTCGAAGGCCCGGTTTCCTAAAGATCGGATGGGGGGAGAGGCCCTTACAACAGCCCTTATGTGCCCCCACAGTCTTGCTAGAAACAGGAGGAGAACCTCGTCCTAATATGAGCAAAATCGAAGGTTCGATTTCTTAAAGATCGGATGGAGGGAAAGACCCTTAAAATGGCCCTTATGTGCCCCCACAGTCTTATTAGGAACAGGAGGAGAACCTCGTCCTAACATGAGCAAAGTCGAAGGTCCAATTTTCTAAAGATCTGATGGGGGGAGAGGTCCTCACAACTGCCCTTATGTGCCCCCACAGCCTTGTTAGGAACAGGAGGAGAATCTCATCCTAACACGAGCTGAAAATGACTGTCGAAAATAAGGAGAGGACCTCGTCCCGATGCAAACAAAGACTCGATCGATCGACAAGGAGGAAAGCTTCCTCAATGACTTCTCTACACTCTCACGACCCCGTCAAGAGCAGAGGGAAGACCCTCACTCGAACAAAGAAGAAAAAGAGAGACAAAAAGAAAAAGTGATGAACTACACCGGCGATAGGTAAAAAATGAACTACATCAAAGGTACCAGAGACCTCATCTCGATGAGAGAGAATACCTTTGGCGAAAATCTTCAGTCCCTAAGGGCGAATCGACACGGTGACGGCCAAGAACCTTCAGACAACTTCAGCATCGAACAAGACGGAAGACAAATGGAGTTTGGTAAACAATCATTTAATACCAGAACGGACAAGGAAATAGACAATTTCATTTTTATTTTGTTGGTGAAGTACATGTTACAAAGCCTTAAAGGCCAAAAACAAAAAGAAAAAGAAAAAAAAAGAACAAGAAGAGGCTCTAAGGAAGCCCAGTTTCTTCCGACTTCGAGCTCTCAGTTCTGGCACTTACTATGGATCGCCTTAAATTTTTGACTTCCTCTTCTAGTTCCATCTTTTTCAGCAGCATATCCTGATACATTCGATGGAACCGCCGGTGCTCGTCCTCTGACTCTCGAAGCCTCCTCTTCAAGACCTTAGACTCCACCTCGACATCCTTGACTGCCTGCTGCTCATGCACCAGCTGAATTTTCAGCCATCGTAATTCGGCTTCCTCCCATCCAAGGGCTACAGACAGTTCCACCATAGTCCCCCTCAAGGAGCAAAGCTCATCAGAATCTTGTGCAGGGATAGGCTGGACCCTCTCGGACAGCCGCCTCTGAAGGCGGGCAACTTCGTCAGTCATCATCTGAAGCCTCCTTCGGTAGTCCTCTACTTATCTGCTCCAGCCGACTCGGTAGGCGTCGTAATTCGCCTCGACGTCCTGCAGCTACCTTTGAAGGTCGGAGAACTTCTTCGACCAGTCTTGGTCACGGTCAGTCTGGACTGTGAGCTGAGACGAGCTCCTTTCCAGCCGGCCGATCTTCTCCCGTGCGGTCGTCAGCTCAACTTTAAGGGAGCTGATTTTGGAAGCCTGAGTCCAAGACCAGTCGCTGGCACGTTTCCGGAGTTCCTCAAGCTCCGTAATGAAGTCGGCTTTTCTTTTGGTGTATTCCATGAAACTTTTCTTGTGGAGGTTCCGAAAGCGAGTAGCCTCCGCGGTGGCCTCTGAATGGCTCTCCTTCAGTCGGTGAAGTTCGTCTTCCAGCTTCTTGGATTTTTTTGTCAACTGACGAACTTTTCTTTGGAGGTCTCGTATCATCGACTTCAAGAGAATACCCTCCGGCAGGGGAAGAGCTTCGGCAGGATACTGTCGTTGGAGGACAAGAGCGCTACGACTCAAATTAATGCAAGAAGACAAAAAGAAGGAAAAGAATACAAAAAAAAGGGGGGGGACCCTCCGTAAAGATGAATCCAGCTTCATTGATCAAATAAATTTCAAGTATAAGAGAATGAGGAAAAAATCACCATAAAGGACAAATACAAAACTAGAGGTTTCGGACCTCTGGGGCAGAAGTAGAGAGGGTCGGCACCCCCAGAAGATCGTCAGCGGTGGCTACGACAGTCGACGAGGTCCCGGTTGGAAGAGGACTGGCAGCGACTTCGGATGGTCCGGCTTCATCATCGGATGCCTCATTCCGGAAGCCAAGATCCAATTCGGGAAACCTCCCAGCCACCTTCTCTTGGTAGAGCTCGAACTCCTTGATGAAGGCATCCTGGCCGAACTGGACCTTCAGATCCTCCATATCGGGGGAGGCTTTGAACTCCTCCACTGCTCGAGCCCTTGCCTCCGAGACCAGAGATGGAATCCATGCTTTCAGCTCGAAAACCTTCTCCTTCAACTCGAAAGCCTGCTCCTTCCACTCGAAAACCTGTGCCCTCAATGCAGAGACCTTAGTCTCAGCCTTCCCCCTCTCCTCCTCCAAGATGGTCCTCAGATCGGATGAGGTTTGTCCCTATTTTTCTAGCACCTTCTGGAGACTTAGGACCTCGGCAATTTTCTCCTCAAGATGGGCGGCCCCGGCTAGGCGACCTTCTTCTGCCCGAGCTGCCTCCCTCTTGGCGATCTTCGCCGCCTCGACGTTGGTGACAAGCTGGTGCCCAATCTGCAAGAAAGGTCGGAGAGTCGACATAAGGGCTGAAGAATAGATTAAAGAAGCGGAGAGGAGGAAAATGATGAGTTAACCTACTTCGAGAAAAGATCCCAGAGAGTCCCAGACCTGCAGCTCGGAATCGACGCGGACGATCCTCTCGACTACCTCGGACAGAATGCACCCTTCAACCAGCCTCTTTATCAAGTCCCTATTGTTGAAGAGATTTTCCCCAGATCTTCCTCAGAGCCGCTGGCCCCCTCGGCAGCAGCCCTACGACTGCGACTCCTCCAGGCTAGGGTCTTCTTTCTCCTCCTCCCTTCGGCCCAGGGCGCCCCCTCGGGACGAACCTCCGAAATGGGACCCTCAGTCGGGGGGCTCTGTGAAGGGGCTTGGGGGACTTCAGGTTCGGCATCGGAAGGGGCTTCGACGGTGATGGGCATTGGAGCAGGCGCGGCCGAGCTTGTCCCTTCTGTCCTGGCTTTCTTCACCGACCCCGAAGTTGAGGCGTCTTTTCTCTTGTGGGTCTTGAGACCCTGGGCTAACCTCCGAGCCATGCTTGCATCCATGTCTGCGATAAAAGAAAATCAGCATGGCTCCAAAATAGAACAAGAAGAAGGGGAAGCAAAAAAAAAAAAGAGAGGGGGGAGAGATACTGGCAGGGTTAAGGGGGCTCAGGCCGATGTTGAACAAAAGTTGTTCCCTCAGAAGTTCGGGGAGGAGGGGGGCTCGAAAAGCCTCGAGCTTTTTTGAGACTTCGAGATCGTCCCTTTCCAGGCTAGAGGCCCGACGGGCGGAATCCCTCAGAGAACCCCAAGGGGGTAATCCTAGCTCTAAGGATGGGCATCGGACGTAGAAGAACCTCTCCTTCTAGTTATGGACAGAAGAGGGGGTGTCTTTCAGCAATCCCTTTCTATCGAATTGGGGAGAGAAGTACCACCAATCCTTTGCCGAGGGATGGTGCTTGAAGGTGTAGAAGTTCCTAAACAAAGAAAGAGTCGGTCGAACTTCGACTAAACTACAAAGAGAAAGAAACCCTATCAAAAATCTAAAGGAGTTCGGCACGATGGAAACTAAAAAAATATTCAAAAAATGAAAGAGAGCAACGACAAAGGATGGCAGTGGAAGCCGAAGTCCGACACGGAAGACCTCCTGGTACAGACGGAAGCAGCCGGAAGGAGGGGCACTAGCCCGGTCAGATGGCCCGGGAAGCTCCAGCTCGTACTCCGGAGGAACTCCATACTGAATCTTTATTAGTGAGAGTTCTTCCAGAGTCAAGGAGCTGGGGATGGTGTCCGACACAAAGGCCAGACAGGGTTCGGTCCTAGCTATGGATTCGTCTATGGTATCAGTACTATGGAGAACTGGGGCTGACGAACTCCTAGAACTGCTAGAAGAGGAGATATCAGAGAACATTTTGGATCAAATGGAAGCCACAAAAATCCCAGAAAATCAGGAAAAATAGCAAACAGGCCCCCGAGAAAGCTAAACGAACAGAATACGAAGAAAAAAGATGAAAAAATGTCAGGAAGTTTCGGAACTGACCTAGATTGACCTCAGGAGTGCAGGGAGATGGCAAGGATGATGGAGGTCGACCCGGAGGATGCCTAAGGCCGGGAAGGATGCTAGAGGAAGCTGGAGCTCTCGGGGAAGAAGAGGGGAACCGAGGGATTCTCTCAAGCAAGGTGGAACCCCTGAAGGAGGAAAACGTGTTTAAATAGACCCCGAGATCCGGCGCAATAATGATTGCGGATCTCCTCTGGCCGGTCTGCACTCGCCGTGTGTCCTACTCACCTCGACAGACCATTAGAAACTGCTGGCAGCTGACAGAATCATTATTACATCGTACCTAGAGCCACGCCCCGACGGAAATTTCAAAAAGAAGAAATCTTTTTCAAAAAGGCTCCAGCACCCGCGTGCCGAACGTCAAAATATCTGACAACTGTCGAGTGCAAAAATCGAGGAGAGCAGCTTCGGTTGTGAGAATTTCTCTATACTTTCTTCATTCAGAACTCGAACTCGGAAGTAAGGAGATTGGTGTTGGGTATAAAATACCCCCCCGATCGAAGTTTGTAAAAGATCGATCCTTCCAGGGCTCTTCCAGCTCCCGACCTTGTATGTGGCACCTCTCCAAACCCCCTCGGCCGTTCGGACTTCTCCGACAATGGACTTCTGCATTCATCCACCGGGCCACCCCAAAGGCCCTCTAGGCCTCTCTGTCAGCCGATCTTCTACAGCAACCGACTACCCCCGAACTTCTTTTGGACTTCATCAGCATCCGAGCTTCCCCGACAATGAGATTTCTATAGTAACCAGACTCCATTCAAGTTTCTATGGTGATCGACCGCCTTTCGGATCCTAATCGAGCTCCCGCGAGAGCCGAACTTCTACTACGAACGGTCTACTCTGAACTCCTACAGCGGGCTGTCTATCCCAAACATCTACTGTAAGTAAATTTCATTCGAGCCTCTACTATGAACAAATTTTTTCTGAACTTCTATTACAAGTAGACTTCAGCCGAGCTACTCCGTAGCGAGTGGGCTCTAGATGAACTTCTACAACGGGACACTACTCCGAGCTCTCACGACAACTGGTCCTCGCCCGAGCTCCTACAATAAACGACCCCCTTTCGACCTCTCGCGAGAATCAGATCCCGTCCGAACTTCTCCAGCGGATGGATTCCGGACGAGCTTCTATGACGGACGAGCTCCAGCAGCTGGGTCCCTGAGATAGCCGATCGCCTCCGATGTCTGTCGAGCCTCTCCAGTACTATCCAAAGTCCATCGCCGACCGACCTCCTACCAGGCACCAACATAACACCGGACTTCCCCGACGGACGATCTTCGGATGAGCTTCCACATCAGATAAATTTCAGACGGACTTTCCTAGCGATCGGACTTCTCCGGACTTCGCCAACAGAAAATCTCCATCCGAGCTCCTACAGCAGGTGACTCCCGCCTGAAACGTCAGTGCCCGAAGCATCCAACAACTGTAGATTCGTCAGCGACCTCGGAACATCCGAGCCTCTTCTAGAACGACGATGTAAAGAGCCATTCTGCTCCATCAGGCATCCCAGTCGAGCTTCAGCCGACGGATCCAAACTCTCTGACAAGCCACAACAAGGGCCACTACCTTACTCCACTCGCTGCAACAGATTTCATGCAGCTCCACCACTCTCTGACAAGCCACGACAAGAGCCGCCACCCTGCTCTACTCTCTGCAATGGATTCCACGCAGCTCCACCACTCTCTGGCAAGTCACAACGACGGATACCACTCCACTCTCCGCAACAAGCTCCACGTGGCTTTGAACGATCCCTGACGCCACTACTCTCCGTAATAAACTCTACGCGGCTCTGAACGGTCCAATACCAGATGGTTACAGACGTCGCTGTCAGTCAGTTACGCCCTCCGTCTATAAATAAAGATCCCCAGATACATTCTTCTCTAAGCTCTAAACTCTATCTCAAAACTCTGCCAAAATTTTCGCTCGAGCACTCCATTTCTATTGAAGCAGAGTACTAACTTGAGCATCGGAGGGTCTTGTCGGAGCACCCCCAACTCTGGTTTAGACTTCCCTTGCAGGTCCCAACGACGGTCGCGGTGTTCTCGACTCCAGCAACTTCGGTTTCGACAAAATTCTGCACCAATAGGTACCATATGATGCAGGATCATGGGGTGGAGGCAGCATGGCAATGGCCCTATGATAGCATCACTATGGATGATTGGACTCTGATATGCCGGCATTATGAGGATCTGGCATATTAGGTTATACATTCAAATTTTTTTTTTTAGAGTTTAATGATCGAATCATTTATTTTTAAATTTAGTTTGTTATCTACTATTTGACTGCTAATTGTATAGAGACGATGTGCCCAGAATACCGTGAATCAGACGAGACGGACCGTATCGCATTATGGAGGTTCGAGGTCATTCACTCGTCATATGGAGTAGATAGTAAGTAATTTCTAATTAGTATATTTTAACTCTCTAACTATTTAAAATTTTTTTAATTAATTATTCTCAAATTACAGAGAGATACAGAGAGTGGCAAGCTTCCTGGTAGGATCGATATCTACCAGCGGATCAATCAGCGACGGTTAGGGGAGTGGACGACGGGGAGCTAGGAGCTTTTTATAAATTTTTTAATTATTTTTTTCATTCATAATTTAATTTTTAGTATAAAATTAAAATAGCTATAACTTTAATTTTTCAGACCATATGATAGGCATCAGATCTCAGTCTATCCCTGAGTGCTTGACCGCACCCACAGATGACGAGATCTGTGATCAAGTGCTTGGTATGAGATCCTATTTTGTTAAGAGTCTAAAGCATGGGATCAGTGCTCCCTCATCCTCATACTCATCTAGGGCTGACATCCATGCTACCTGCGATGCTCGACTGGTGGAAGTATAGAGGCAAGCTATTGAAGATCGACAGCAAGCTGAGCAACGAGCTGATGAGTTGGCTGTACACATCGATAAGTACCAGCTGCTCCGGATCCAGATGATAGAGTAGATAGTGTAGAGGGAGCAGATGATGTAGCTAATGAGGTAGCAGTAGACCGGTCTGAGCTCTTCCGAGCACTCTTCTTCCCTAGTCTATTCCCCTTCTGCAGATGCCGATACTTGACGACCTCTTTATGTAATTTTTTATTTTTATTTCAGATCTTTTATAATTTTAATTTAATATAATAAAATAATAAAATTTATTTATAGATTTATTATGTAAATTTTTTATTTTTAATTTATAAAAATATTATAAATATAATTTAAAAATATATATTTATAAATTATTTTTAAAAAAAATATGTGTAAATTTTTAGCAATGAAATTATTTTTTGACAAAAGATTGGTCACCAAAAAAAATATTAACAATGAAAAAATTGATCATAAATAATTTTTTAATAAGTTTAAAAATATTAAAATTTTATATTAAATTAATAATGATGAAAATTCTTTCATTGCAAATAATTAATTATTTATTAGCGATAAAAATTTGCTTCAAAAATTATCATATTTATGACAAAGAATTTATGTCACTAATATTTTTTTTAAATTTAAATTTTATAAAATTTTTAATTAAATTAATTACGATGAAAGTATTTCATCATAAATAATTATTTTTATTAGTGACGTAATATTTCATCATAAATTACTCTTTTTTATGACTAAAATTTTTTATTATGAATAATTTTTGAAAAAAAAAATTTAATGATGAAAAATTTTTGTTGGTAATATCCATTATTGACGATAAAAAAAAATTTTCATCATAAAAAATTATCAACGATGTCATTATTTATGATTAAATATTAGCGATAATAATTTCATTGCTAATAACTATTACTGACAAAAATTTATTGTTAGCGATGAATTTTTTGCGTCACTAATATCCTGTTCTGTTGTAGTGCATATTTAGATACTGCTGCCTTATTGTACTATCCACAAGGATTAAGATCATATGATAATGAAGGGTATGATTTAACTAAAATACTGTAGTTTATTGTGCAACCACAAGACTATAAATATTTTAGAGGTAAAAGTTATGTTGAGAGTTACATGAGATGCAATTGGTAAAGAATTACCTATCCTTGAACTCATAGAAGTTTGTTGTGCTATCCATAAGGCTTTTATAAGAGATTGGGATCTCAACCCTACTTAGAAACCTGATGATAAAGTTTCTCATTTTTCATACTAGAGGGCTATAAAATTTATCAAATAAAATGGGAGATACAATTAGATAAAAGATCTCATCTAAATTGTACATGTCATCATGAGTAGTCTTTTTATGTTATTATTCTTATGTATTTCTATATCTTCATTTTCACTGCATGGTATATTTGATGCCTTTTAAATTGATCGAACCTCATGGATTGGTTGAGGAACCTGAGAATAGTTCTCACTTAGGAGATAGTCTCCTATTCTCCTGATCCTAATTCGATCAGGAATGATGCTATAAAGAAAAAAAGAACCACATATGAGATATGGCGGAGTGATAGTATGACTGTCAAGTGTATCCTGATTAACTTAGTTATGTGATTAAGTCAATTAGGTTCTTTTCATTAATAGTGAGTTAAATCAGGATTGGATCATGTAAATACTCCCTTCCTTCTGTTTACGAATAATATCTCCCAGAAGAAGAAGGCAAAGAATGTCTCCGCCATAGGTACCTATTTTCATTGTAGCAATGATGGTAATAGTTTGCATATTATACAAACTAATTTATCATTGAGTGTTTTAGCTTTAGATTATTGGGTATTAGATATTGTATATAGGTTCCACATATGCAAATCGTTGCAGAGACTATAAAGCTGAAGAGAGATGACTTCATGCCATTTGGTGCTAGTGGAGAGTCCATCCAAGCTAAAGCTGAAGGAACTTATTTATATGTGATACCTTCTGATAAGATTTTGAAACTAGTAGACTGTTATTATATGCTTAAATTTATTAAAAATATTATTTTAATTTTTTTGTTATTGTAATATGGTTTTGAAATTAATGTGAAGGGCAAAGGCTGCTCTCCTTCTAAAAATTTATGGCTATAATGATCTCTTGTTTCTATTACTCAATGATAATGTTCTTCATGTTGATGAGAATAAGAAAAAAAGAAAATGTGAATGTCATATATTTCTGGTCTTGCCAACTTGACCGTTTTTGTGAGATAAAGATAAACAAGTAATACAAAGAAGAGTTATTTAATCTGTATGATTTTTGAATCATATGAAACTTGTGAATCTTGTCTGATAAAAAATATGATCAAGATCTCATTTACTTGACATGAAAAAAGACGAGCGAGTTGTTGGACCTTGTACATATGGATGTTTAAAGGCTAATAACAACTCAAGCCAGAGATGGATACTCCATATGATATATGATGTGGTCCATCATATATTTCACAAACCTTTCAATCTCATTCTAAAAGAATACCCTAGAAATTGCTATATATATTTTTGAATAAGGTACCATTAAAATCTGTTATTAGCACTCCACATGAGATAGAAAAATAGAAAGAGACAGGTTACCCAACTTATATGAAAAGAGTTAATGTACATAAGTTTCATACTAGAACAGATGAGTATAGGTTTGTAGGTTATTCTAAGAGTAGTATGTGATACTACTTCTACCATTTTACTGAACAAAAAGTGTTTGTCAGTAGGTATGTCACTTTTTAGAAAAGAATTTATCTAAGAAGAGGGCAGTGGGAGGATAATTAAATTTGAAAAGTTCAAGATCTACGAACTATCCCACAATAATCTGTGAAGAATCCGTAAGTTGATCTTCGATCAGATGTGTCCACTGATGAGGCATAATTACGACATACACCTTCTCTCTGAAGATCAATCAGAGTGTGTAATGTACCATTCAGACATGGATTTGTCATTGAGAATGATAATATACCATACATTATTGAGAATGATAATCTCATGACCTATTCGAAAGCAGTCATGAGTAGAAATTTTGACAGATGGCTTGAAGCCATAAAATCTGTGATGAACTTTCTGTATATCAATCAAGTATGGACTTTTATTGAAGCATCTATGGGTATGACCCGATAGACTGCTAACAGATATGACCATACGGATGTTGCTTGCTATAGCTGCATACTAGCTAGGAAGTTTATTTCTAGTGGGAGGACAAATCTATTTATAGATTAAAGCAAGCATCGAAGAGTTGGTACGTCCATTTTTAATGAGATAGTCAAATTATTTGACTTTATCAAAGTATAAATAAATTGTGCATGTGCAAGAAGACAAGTGGAAGTTTCACTGACTTTTTGGTTTTATATATGGATGACATACTGCATATTGGGATTGATATCCCAATATTGCAATCAGTCAAGATCTTGCTATCATAGAAATTTTTGTTAAAAGACTTGGATGAAGCATCCGATATACTTAGTATCTATAAAAATAGATCTAAGTGGATGTTAGGCTTGTCCCAGTCTAGATATATTAATCTCATATTGAAGAGGTTCAACATAATTGGGAGTAAAAGAGTTTACTTACCCATGTATTCAATGTTCTAAGCCTGATGTGGCTTATACTTTAGGCATAACCATTAGCTTTCAGATAGATCCAGCAAAAGATCATTGGAAAACTGTGAAAAGTATTTTCAAGTACTTGAGAAGTACTAGGAAAGTGGTAAATTAGAAGAATTTTAAACAACAAAATATAGTTGACTCAATTTATTGCTGCAAGTGAAGATTGCTAAGAAAAATCATCTGATGAAAAAGCTCATCATTGAGTTGGATGTAGTCTCATCAGAAATCTACGCACATTCTAAGACACTTTCATCTCATTCATGATGTGATCATAGAGTAAGTTGATATAAAGAACTACATAATGGATCAGTTTCCTAAGTCTTGACATAGTAGCAGTGTGTTCGTCATCTTGATTGCATGAAAATCGGGTACAGGGGTGATTGACTTTAGTGTAAGTGAGAGATGGAAAGAATAGTACCCTACAAGCTAATTACATAGGTGATGCGATGAGACTATTCTGTATAATCTTCTTATTCATATGCATGATATTGGCTATTTCATATATGAGGCATTGTGTTTTTTCATTTGCAGTATCATATTTTATTTATGATTATGACAAACCCCATAGATTAGGACAATAATTTTAGGACAATAATTTTAGGGCAATAATTTTAGGGCCATAATGAGATCATACCAGTGAGACCTAACATCTTGATAGTCCCAGTCTAAAATATTTTCGATCGTAGGATCATCAAATCTGAGATCGATGATGCCGGTAAGACTAGTACATCCTGTGTCTGCTCAATGGAGAGGGTGATTGATCTCACTATCACTTATGTGATAATACTAATACAAAGATGTAGTGCTCATTAGAGAATGAGTTCATTGAACTGATCTATAAAAAGAATGTCTAATAGAGCCTTATCAGCATGTCAAAAGATGGTTCTTCAGTGAGAGTGGTGTAAGTGATCCTTAGACCTGAGATTATCATAGTACCTTGTATATGTGGATCCATACTTTGGTTCATACCCTAACATGACTCTTTGAGACATGTGTGTGATGTTCTGGATGTAGTGAAGTATGCATGGAGGTTGTGAGTGGTCAACAAAGAATCGATCACTTCTTATAAGAGGAGAGAATATCCCATATGGTCTCATATGTGGTGACTTCAAAAGTCTCTGATCAGAGCAGGGATGAATAGTAGAAAGAGTTCTACTGATTCATCAATCAAATCATCTTCATCAGATCGATATATATATGGATAGGCATTTGAACTTGATATGATTTCATGCCCATGGTCTGTCTAGGATGTTGTGTGATCGAAAGATTGAATTACACGGTAACTCATCACGAAAGGATATATTTTGATATTTTCATCAAATTTTATATCTTTTGGATAGTCATGACACGTTACTAGACGTCAATCTTGACCTATGGACTTGCAAAAACTAAAAGAGTTTAATTTAAAAATTAATTAGAAAGTGTTCTGATTAATTGATGTATTTGGACGGATCTAATCTGATTGGATTGGTTTAGGTCATGAGCGTGAGTCCACTGCTGGCTAGATATAAAATCCAATGGATCGTACACACTAAGAATTTGATCTTGGTCTAATATATTTGGATTTATTGTAAATCCTATGAGTTAATTAAATTACTAGCACATAGATTAATCCAAATTTTTAATTGGATTTAGTGCAAAGATGTTTGTACTAATCCTAATCGTATTGCCTTAACCTAACTAGATTAGGTTTATTTTTGATTTCCTTAGTTGGCTAAACCTTATCACATGAAAAAGTTTCATGTGATCTAAAGTTCCTCCAGACCACTATATTTCCACACCATTTAATTGTTAACGCCCATATTTTGTGTGTCCAGAAGGAGAATCCTTCTGGAGCACTCCTTTTAAGTTTCTTGCTTGAATTCCCATGTCCTGCCTTATCTTCCCATTAATTTCCATATTGATTCTTAAAGAGGATGCACTTTGGTTTGTTTGTGCGTTGGAATGGAAGAGTTCTTCTGCATGAAGACTCTTCCATGCCCAACTAACTTTCCATGGAGAATTAATTCTCCGTATAAACCAAAGGGACCACTGCATGAGGGATAAGATAGTGCCAAGAGATGACGCCTCTTGAAGTTGTATGACACCCCTTCATTCCTTATATAAAGCCACGCTTCATATGGGATATGGCGTGCAATCTTTGGTGGTTTTAGGCGTGACCTATTGTAAGAAAAGAAGGAAAAATCAGAAAAGAGAGGCGCTACAATGGTTGTGGCGTGCATATCCTAAGGGATATTGGCGTGAGTTCTTGTCAGGAAAGAAAGGGAAAAAAAAAAAAAAAAGGAAGAAAGACATAAGAAAAAGAGAAGAAAAAAAAATAGAAAAAGGAGATAAAGAGAGAAAAAGGAAAGGCAAGAGTTGCTTATCCTAAGATTTAGATTATCCAAGAGTTGGATATCTAAATCAGATCAGGGGTGTGAGATTTTTTTTTTGAGAAAAGGCTTTAAGCGTGGCCCTAATGGAGGTTTAAAGGCAACTAGGCAGTGGTACAATCTATTCTTGAAAAAGAATTTAACAGTAAACTTGTGTAGATGGCTGCAGCACTACATCGACTTGGGAAGGACTCTGATCTATCTCGTGTAGATCATCGTTGGAGGGCACATGCTTGAGTGTCTCGAGGATATCAGATACCGGGCTATTCGGATCTTTATATTCGGTATATTATTTTTAATCTCATATTTAATATGTATACTTATTTTGTTTGATTGTATTCATCAAAGTGTTCCAGTCAATATATTTTTAATGTTAAGACTTATTTTTAATTATTCTATATATATAAAAAAAATTTAAAAATCATATTCCGTTATGTGACCGAATCCCAACAGTTTCCATTATACTTTAAAAGATATAGAATTCTCTTCTGTTCTGTTGACCACTTTTTGTTGCTTAACTTGAATATGTTCTTCCAGCTTTATGTTATATGGAGGAGTTTTCCCCCTCTCTGGAGTCTGTATTTTCTCCTCCCTTTTGATGTGCACCTCAATCTTTCTTTTAAGAAGTGGGCTAGGGTGGATCTACTGGATCTTAGCCATTGTATATGGGTCCCCAATTGCAATTGTTTACTGCTTGCTTTATTGACGATTGGGTTTCTCAGCACTTCACTTCAGCTCCACATACTTTTCAGCCATCGGATAATTAGTTTCTGACCAATCCTTTATGTTTGGTGGTGGTCATTTCATTTCAAGAAGTCTAGGTCTCTGCCTCTAGTACTGTAGCTTAATTGTACAAGCCTCAATTCAGTAGCATGGCTATTAGAAGGAAAAACTTTTGTTCTCCCCCATCTCAGGGAAGGTTCTTGTTTGTACAAATCTTACTTCAGGTTTTGTCATTTAATGGCCTTGTAATTTTAGTTAAATTTTTGGGTTTAGGTTGCTGGTTTTATCTGTTTTGACAGCAATGGGTGCAGGACCTCTATTATGTAATCCTTTCCTTTTATTAATATAGCCCCGGGGCCTTCTTTCTATCAAAAAAAAAAAAGGTCTTTTGGTTAGAGTCTACAATAAATTTGCATAGGTTGGGACAACTCCTCATACTTCATTCCTATCATAATTTAATTGGAGCTAATGGTTAAGCCACCAAGTTTATGCTGCTCCTCGAACACTTCCCCTGTCTTAATATAGCTTCTTATCAATAAAAATATTTAGTGAACAAATATATGAATATAGTTAATGCTATGTATATCAGAAGTTTGATGCTATATCCATGTACTTGGATTTTTTTTAAAAAAATCTCTTGGATTCATGTTTTTACCTTTTGGTAATTATAATCTAGGTATTATGACTCATTTAGTTAATGAACATTCTCTCAATCACGATCCCTCAAACCATCTATCATAATCAACAACAAAAAATATTCTTAATTATCATAATTTTTTATTTATAAACAATGATAATATGTATAATAGAACGAGGTTTTTACTATATTAATGATATAATAGATATTTTATATAATTTTTTCATAAAAATAGATGCTTAATCAAATATAAGATAATCTGAAATAAATTATTTTTTCATAATCAATCAACCATACAAAAATTATATTTTTAGATATCATATTCTGAACAATAATATTTTAAAGAAAAAAATTCTTCCAGGGAATCAAATAGGTGCTTGGTATCTTTACACACAAAAAAAAGAAAGGGGTTAAATATTACTTTTAGAAATAGACCTGTTGCCCGCCTGACGTGAAGTGGGCGCCCGGGCGCGCTTTCACGTGTAAATCGCCGGCTCCGTGCGGGCGCTTGGGATCGGGTTATCGGGTAACTGGAAAACCGGTCCATTCCACTATTTTCACTTCCACCCTCTCACATGCCCTCCCTCCCTATCCCCGATTACTCCACCTTATCTCCATCCCCTAAACCAGTAAAAGCGAAGGGCGTGGCGTGGCGTGGAGTTGGTGGTGGAGCAGCGAACGACGAACTCGAGGTATGTATTCTTTTTTTCCTATTTTCTTCCTCTTATTTTCTTCTACTCTCCCTCTTTTTTGTTTCCTTTTTTTTTTTAATTTTCGGAGGGGTGAGTGGATGGTGGTGGAGCTGTGAAGGTGGCAATGAGGCTGCCGCCGGCAGCAACAGCAGCAGTGGTGATTTTGGTGAAGCAATGTGACAACAACAGTTGTTGTTGGCTGTTTAGTTTTTGCACGTGTTGCTGGTGTCCTTTGGGATGTTAGCAAAAAGGCATTAGGAAAACGCACTGAGTGATGAATAAAGAAATCATATAATTCATGCATGAAATGAAGTCATTGATCATTTGCATGTGATTTTTTAGTGATTTTTTATTTGGAAATTAAGTATTTAATGTGACTTATTATTTCTTCATTGGATTTTTTGCGACTAGTATAGTTGTTTGAATCCTGCTAGAATTTTTATTTTGATTGTTTGATAATATATGCTTGAAAAAAAAAATTTGAAGTATTATAATTTTATTGTCCTCCTATGTCACCAAATATGATTGTTTATTTCTTATTACTAGTCTATGCTCGTGTATAAATGCATGATATTATTTACCTGCTTAGGAGACCGCTTTAACTCCAGGTGCCCGCCTAAGTACCTGCCTAGCACCTAGGCGCTAATTGGTCCCTGGCCACCGGTCTCCGGCTGACAGTCTTTTAGAACATTGATGTCAAAATGTCATGATAATTCCCTACTTCTTTAATAATATCGAGACATATCTTGATCTGCGCATGTGACAAACCTAGGGAAGAAAACCTTTTCTTGAAGTGGCCTTTGTTGAAGTAGGATCTGGTCGAAGCGTAAAGATAATATCAGGAGGATTCATGTTTCTACCTTATATTCTTAGTTGAGGTCTGTCTGGATCCAATAATCACTGGCTATTTAGGTGACTTCTGTGCTTATGTGATACATCACCTAGCTGCTATGCAGTTCTGCTAATTGTTTTCCTGGTTTTTCTTGTAGGTTGCATGATCATTTTTAGCCATTAAAATATGGCGTTGGGTATGTGCACAAATCTATTCAGTCCAGATGGAAGCTGTGCTGTGTGCCCTGAATTGTTGCCTACAAACAGTGCAAGGGTATTTAAGAGCAAAACTCGGCACCATCAAACTCCAAGGAAGGTGAAATTCTGGTCTAGTAGGAGAATTTCGGGGGTCAACCTGCAGACAAAATCTCAGATAGATTTTTGTCAATTGAAGTGCAGAGGATTACGTCGGGATGCTGGCATGACAAGTGTTGCAGATGCGAGCAGGTCTGGTGTGGTCATATGCAATTCTAAGGTAGTTGTCACACAGTAATGCTCAGAGACAGGTCATCATAATGTCATACTTTGCTTGTTATATAACATCTCCATATTGTGATTTGTACAGGTTAAGGAGGATATAAAGTGTTCAGCATTTGTTTTATTAAATAATATCAAGCAGTTGCATCAATTGAAGGTTAAGGCCATAACTTATGCATTATTAGCTATAATGTAGCTGTGATTTCTCATGCTAAGGAGGAGATGTAATTGCCAGCATCCAGTTTATTCGAATATTTTTAAATGGTTGCATCAATTGCAGGTCATTTCTATAGCTGGATTATTAACTTGCACGCTTTTAGCTATCCCATCGGCTGATGCAGCTGATGCGCTTAAGACATGCACTTGCTTATTGAAGGAATGCAGGTAACTCATGTATAACTATTAAATTTTTTCTCATGTTACTTGGACACATATGTAAGGTTTTGGGGGAGTGTCAACTCTTTGGAACACTTGGATGCAGTAAAATGAGATGTGACATGGCTGGACACCACTTTGAATTGTCCTTCTTGTGCTAGTAAAGGCAACAATACCTGGCCTATTTTGGACATGTCATGTAGGGGTTTTTAACACGAAGTTATCATTGGCTATCTGGACACTTTAAGCAAAGTGTCATTATGTTGTCAAGATAAAGTTATCATTGTTAGTTATCGATTATCTTAATACATTCGTTAAACTAAAATGAACCTAATGACCAACCCAAACAACTTGCAAACTTATGGCTAATGTATTGCTTTTTTGTTTATGAGACAACCTATTATTTTCTCACCTTCCCCTTTTTAGTTTCTATTTTTGAATAAACAGCAAAATAATGGTTTATCTATATACTGTATTATATATTCTGTTATAATATTGTATGTTATACTGTATTATATCATACATGCTGTGTTATATCTATTCTTTTGGAAAAATTATGGCCTCTATGCTACCAATGCAAAATTGATTGACATTCTGAATTGAGAATCCACATCATTGGTTATGATTTACATCATAAAAATTTTTTCAAGAAATAAAGAAATCTTGTATTTTGGAGGCCTCTTACCTATACATCAACTGAGAATAAAAATTGATAGTATTAGTGATAGTGTTAGGATGCTAAGCTATATGATAAGGCATGTGATTTAAAATGCACATTGTTGATCACGATCTACTATTCGTAAAACATTTTTGGGCCAAAATTCAAGGTTGCTTCTATACATAGAGGTAAAAGGAAAGAATATTTCTGTGTTTATTTGCATTCATGTGCACTAACTTCTGAAACTAATCTAGTTTCAGTTTAGCTCCAGCCTTTCTCAAATTTATCAGAAGACATTTAAGTTGCACCAATTTAGAATAAGAAATGGTATGGATCTTTCATGATATTATGCCCATGCAGAATAGCAGCCGAGGAGCCCTAGTAGGGGAACCACATAGTTTTGTAAATGAAGTATAAAGAAGGATGCAACAACCTGGAAACCGAGATATTATTTTGAGGTAAAGCAATTTATGAAGCTGATTTTGTATCCATGGAATGATGCTTGTTGGCTAAGGATTAAATTTTAGTTGTTTCTTCTTATAGTAAATTGGGTTGCTCTTACCCGTGAAGGGTTAGCATTCTACTTTTAATGGGATTTAGGTGGCTAATTCCAAAATTTAGTTATTTGGCTGCTCACATTCGTTTGCAAAAACTAAGAACAAGCTCTGTGGTGCATAATGCTGCAATATACATTCAGGAACTAGCTCAATAATGCATAAAGCTTGCAATGAAGATTTGGGTCTGCTTAGCTCGATCAAGGAAGAGGATGGTATAAAACTTCTGTGTAGGAAAGGGAAGAGGCAGGCATGGATGAGAAAAAAATGGAAATGAATTGGTTCCGGTACAAATATGAGCTGACCTAGATTCCCCCCTGAACTGGCTTTAGGATTAAGTTCCACCCAGATCCAGCCTGTTTGCAAGTCAAGTTGGATCAGATTCCCTTCTTATGTTGGGCCGAGATTTCATCCAAGGGGCTAGACCTAGATCTTTGAAGTAGCTTTTGGTGGGTTTAATTTATTTTATTTTGGTCTAATTAGGTTGGGCCCAATTCTGTGAGATCCATACCTGTCCTAGCTGGAGGCCAGGTCTTAGTTAAGGATCCTAACCTGATCCATGGGTCTCAATTTTGGTACAGGTTGAGTCAACATTGATTTGGGTGGGGGTTGGATTTAAGTCCATTTACTCCACCTGTGCACTGAATGCTGCAGAAGTGAAACTCAAAATGTGAACACTGATTTCATAACTGAATGTGAACATAGAACTCGACAAGTTAATGCTGGACAGACATGGATGCTGGACCAACATGGATGAATTCTGTCTTGTGAGTTTAGCAATTGATTCTGAGTCTGCTGATATTACAATCCATATAAATTGGTTTTGATTACTGGCTTCACAAATTAGTAAAATAATTGCCAGAATGCAGTAGAAGAATCTACTGGAACAAAGTTTCTTGGAGTTATAAGAAATTGATGAATTTTGAAACTGCCAAGTACGCAATTCTCAATTATTATTATGGTCTTTCCATTCATCTTTAGCATTCCGTTCATACCGTACCTGTATTGTTGTGCTACAAGAAACATGAGAAGCCAGATCAGTCCATTATATGGTGACTTCAAGGATCAAATTATGAAATCATGATATGTAATTTTTGAGAATGTTCCAATCGCACTTTTAAGCTGGCATCAATCCTATCATTTTTAATATGATGCCTAATTCATAACCGGGCAACTTTCTGCAAGAGAAGGCCTGCTGTTAAGCCCAAAAGGCTAGGTAGGCATCGAGGATCAAAAGCTAGCTTATTTATCATGTGTTGCAGTTCATGCAACCATGAAACAACCTTCCAAACTGGGATTAGATTCACAGATAGTCCGAATGAAATGGAAAGAAGGCAAGGTGAACTCATTCCTAATGCTTAATATATAAGCCAAAAACAAGTAGAACAACCTAAATGTTTTTTCAATCTACTCATGATTGATGCTGATCTATGTTTTTCGGGGTTAATTTCTTTCATAGGGTGGAACTAGCCAAGTGCATTGCCAACCCATCCTGTGCGGCAAACATTGCATGTCTGCAGACATGCAATGATCGACCTGATGAGACTGAATGCCAGGTTGTTTGTTATTTATATACATGTGTGATTTAGTTTACTTGACAGTTAGAAAATGTTCATGGTACTAACCTGCTTCTCTCTTCTTTCATCTTGCAGATTAAATGTGGGGACCTGTTTGAGAACAACGTTGTAGATGAATTCAATGAGTGTGCTGTCTCACGCAAGAAATGTGTTCCTAGAAAATCTGATGTTGCCGAGTTCCCTGTCCCTGATCCTTCTGCTCTGGTCAAAAGCTTTAATATCTCAGATTTTAGTGGGAAGTGGTACATAACAAGTGGCTTGAATCCTACTTTCGACACATTTGATTGCCAAATACATGAGTTCCATGTGGAATCTGACAAACTTATGGGAAATTTATCATGGCGCATACGGACTCCAGATGGTGGTTTTTTCACTCGATCCACTGTTCAGAGATTTGTCCAAGACCCTTCACAACCTGGAATTCTCTACAATCATGACAATGAGTACCTCCATTATCAAGATGACTGGTCTCTCTCTTCCTTCACATCTACATCTCTTTCTTTTCTTTATTTTTTTGGAGAATTTGTTTAAAAGTTTATTTCGTGTTCGTTGCCATGTGTACTCCATGAAAATTTTTTATGGTAACATAGCAAGAACATTTGTTCATCAGCATGGATTTTTCATTGAGTTGGACTAGACATACTCCTTTAGGCTATTGGAGAAATCACACAGTTTGAATCCTTTCTTGAGTACCATTTCTGCACCCATAACTTGCTATCAGAAAAGTCTTTTTAGTAAGATAGTTGGGAACTCCAACTTTTCTAAGTTTTACTATGTTGGCTGACTGATTAGTTTGTATGCTGAATGGATGTCAAAAATGTATGCCATAAGAACTGTGTTTTTGTTGTGCAAACTATGTCAATTTTACTTGGATGAATGTATTTTCCTGATGTGCATATTTGTCTTTGTGGCATCTTGATTGTCCCATTGGTAGCTACTGGCAAGTTATTTCGATGAACTAAATTTGGTCTTCAATCGAACTTTTATCCTTGTGCATGTATATGGCTTGTTTAATGGATGTCAATCATCTTCTGTATGTTTTCTGCAGGTACATCCTGTCATCCAAGGTAGAGAATAAAGCAGATGATTACATATTTGTGTATTATCAAGGTAGAAATGATGCATGGGATGGATATGGCGGTGCAGTTGTGTATACTAGAAGTGCAGTATTACCTGAGACTATAATACCTGAACTAGATAAAGCGGCAAAAAGTGTTGGACGAAACTTCAGTAAATTCATCCGGACAGACAACACATGTGGTCCTGAACCACCCCTTGTAGAGAGATTAGAGAAGACGGTGGAAGAAGGTGAGAAGACCATCATAAGAGAAGTTGAGCAGATAGAAGGAGAGGTTGAGGAGATAGGTAAGGTAGAAGTGACTTTGTTTCAGAGGCTTGCAGATGGTATCATGGAATTGAAGAGGGACACAGAGAACTTCATAAGAGGTTTGGGGAAGGAAGAGACGGAGATTTTGAATGGCCTGCAGATGGAAGCAAGGGAGGTGGAGAGACTTTTTGGTCGGGCATTGCCATTGAGGAAGCTAAGATAGTCTTCTCATGCATTAAGGAGACAGAATATTATGCTTATCTGTCTAGGTGTTGCTCGTTACCACTTGCCACATTACTTGCCAAACTACAGAGAACAGTATGTACAATGTTCCACTTTTTTTAAAGTTTCTCTTCTTTTTATTCTTTTTTTGCAACCCCCGCGCCGCAGGCCCCCCCCCCCGGCTCTCCTCCAACTCTCTTTTTCTGCGATGGTTGCTGTATTTACCCAATATCATTTGCTAGTGAATGATACAAAAGGACTTGCATTTACCCAATATCTTCCAAGGACTATTACTTCTATCTTGTTGTAGTTGTTATATCATGTTATGTAGCCCTAAATGAGCAAGGAAAAAAGGAAAGGAGGATAGGTGAAACCAATAAATCTTGGGCTATTAAAATGTTGGACATGAAGCTGAAGTATAAATTTTGAGAAGGCCTGCATTGCAAAGAATGAAGTTGTTATAGAACAGGGTTCGTCAAAACCAATAGAGTCAAGCTTTTTGACCATGCTAAAAAGGAAATATGTCTTATGTTCACCACCTTTTCCTCTCTGATACTTAATCCCATGGATTTATTGTCTGGGATTAAGGTGCAAGATGAAGTTGTCTTATTGAAAGTGTTAGAAGTGGAAAAGGTTATCGGTGCTAATCAAGTTTAAGATTAGATGATCTTAGGATGTACCGGATAGTTATCTAGAAGGATGGCAAATTTGGCAGCAGATGTTGGTATCTAACCATGAGGCAGACTCAGTCAACATGAAATTGGATTTATCGCCCATATTTATCTATAAAACTCTGAAACTGATCTGCACATGTTATATGCTATGGACATCTGAGAAGTTAGTGTTGTGATTAATTATCAGTGTCACTACATCCAGTCAGAAGAGAAATGTATCGCCATTCTCTCTCTTTAAAGTAACATGAGTATAGTCAAGCAAGCCTTTTTGTTTATGAAAATTGTATAAAGCTTGAAAGGTTGGTTGCAATTGCTGAAAATCAAGGATTATGCTAGTTCCTTGAATAAAGGGCAGGTCTTGGTGCAATTGTAAGGTGTTTGCAATTCGAAGCATGGAAATATTCTTCTCACATGAGAGGATAAGGCGGCATATATTTGACTCTCCATAGATGTTGCAGTGGTAGGAGCCTCGTGCACTGTGATATCTTTCAATATTAGTTCCATGGAGACGAGGAAATTCTGCAAGCCACTTTAATGACTTATTCCTATGAATGATGTGTCCAACTAGAGACTCCAGATGGGGAGAAGTAGGTGGTGTGGTTTGCAGGGGTTGAATATGGTTAGTAGGGTTATTGCTGGCGACAAGCTGTAGGGCAGGAGTCATGATAATGGTAATAGTAGATTGAGGTGGCGTGTTACTGGATTTATGGTGGAATATACTGGTTGGGCAATGGAAGGGGTGGAACTGGATCACTACTTTAGAGTAGTGTTATTCTTGCATCCCTATAAAACTTAGTTTTAGCTCGTTTAGAGTTCTTAGATGTTAGATGTCTCCGTTAGCCTACCTAGAACTAGAACAGATGGCGCTCAAATGTACAAGCCATTGAATTTTTGTTGGCTTTGACTGGACATTGGGAGAACAGTGGAGCAGATAGGTCTTCCATGGATCATTGGAGCACCTATAGTGGGTTTAAAATGGTGGAAAGCTTTATAATCTAACCATCCAGGCAAAGTAGACAGTTCAAGCAAGTAGTTTCTAGCTGTTTCACCCCCAAACTCCTAAAGCAACATGGAAGGGCTTGGGTTTGGGAGGCAGAAAAATAGTTGTTCAATTTGCGCACATATATATATATATCAAACAATAAAAAAAATAAGACTTTGAGAAGGAGATCTCTATTAAACTAGCCTTTTTTTAGTAGCATCGTTCTCATATTGTAAATTAGCTTCACATAAAAGTTTCTGAAATCACAAAAAAATGCATGCATATACACCAATTTAAAATGATGATCGGTTGCATATAAAAAGGACTAATCAACAATAAAGGGTATCTGTTGCAACAAGCTCAGAGGATAATGAAATAAGAAGGAACAAGAGAAAAGAACAATAGCACACAATATCTATATGCTTGGTTTATTGATCTACGTCCATCGGTAGAGATGATGCAAAAGTTTTATTATGGAAAAAATAAAGATTATAGAATATAAAATTTCCTCATAAACCATGGCCCCCAATTGGTAGAGATGATGCAAAAGTTTTATTATAGAAAAAATAGAGATTATGGAATATAAAATTTCCTCATAAACCATGGCCCCCAATACTCTTGATCCCTATAATATTCATTTGCTCTTTTCCCTTAGGACTTGTTTGGTCCATAGAAAGAACTTTTCTTTCCAAAAAATAATATTTTAAAAAGTTATTTTTTGAAAATAAAATTTTAATATATTTAATTCATCATAAAAAAGTGACTTATTGCAGAGTAGCTTATTTTTGGTTAGCATCTATTTTTTTTGGAAAAACTAGATAGAATACCTATTATACTATTAATAGATATAGGACTACATATTTTTGCTCCTAAACTTTGTATAAATAATAATATTATATTTATATAATATAGCATTAGATCATAGTAATTTATTATATTAATATAATATCAAATATGATATTATATTAATATAAAATATTAAAATATTAATATAAATACTATCTTAATATTAATAAAATATTATATTAGTATAATATTATAATAATATTAAAATAGAAGATAATACGAAAGATATAATCAACCAAGATTCAACAAGAGTGTTAAACCAACGGAAACAAACTGCAAATAGAAGAGAAAGGAAGAAGTCTTACTTAAGAGCTGGATTGCGATGGAGATGCCAACCACTGGCTCTTGAAATTTTTTCTAGGATTTTTGCAAGAATAGAAAATAGAGATCTTGGCATATATTACTATTGAATATTTCATCCTAACCATTTATTGATATTTTGCAAATCTTAGCTGTGGATCTTAAAAAAGTATTTTTAGAAAGAAAAAAGCACTATCAATTTTTATCCTATTGGAAGTTTCAAAATTTACCTCCCTCATGGATTTCCACTTTACATAAAATATGAGAAGTATCTTTCCATAGGAAGAGATTTTTGTCATTCTCTCTCTTTTTAAAACTTCAATTAAATAGGAAGCCCCCTCTTCACTTCTCAAGAATTGCCTCTTTCCCCCTCCACTTCTTGCAAACCAAACGAGTCCTTAGGATTATAAGAGACATACATAATAGAGTAAATTAATATAGTCTTAAAATGATGTCTTACAATAATCAAGTTAGTCTAGCCTACAGGGTTCCGTCCCTACACTACTTGCAAACTATTCATGCGACCCAAACAAAAGATGCGACAAACTAGGGAATCTTTTTCTCTAGTCCGCTTATCTTACGAGCTTCACGTCTCCCTTTTGGCTCCATAGGGCTTGTAAACTCATGACATACTCAGCATCATCTTTTTATTAGAATAAAGGGTAGTTTTCAATAGAAGAAAAAAAATGAAGGCTTGGTTACAAGCAGGAATAAAGGGATAGCAAGGCCGAGCTCCCAAATACCACATTTTTTGATATGTTGAAGTTGTAAACATTAATTTCAAGAAAAGAATATCATGATTAGCTACAACCTATTTAGAATGTTGAGATAGAGAGTGAGAGAGAGAGAGGTAGAGAGGTATTAAATATTACTCATCCGAAAATTCTAATGATAATTTGACAACATCCTCATGTCATGTTGTTGTTTTACATCAATGGTAATCCTCAAGTTTAAGATAAAATATGGGGAAAATTTTTTCAAAAGAAAAATTTTTTTTGCTAAATTATCGAGCAGATAATTTTATTGATGAGATATTTACAATCTAATAAAACATAAAATCTGGATCGAACTCCATGGAGCAGACCCAAACTTAAGTAACTTATTGAAAGTACATCTTCATGGATCCAATATGAAATCGAGCTGTTTATATACCTCCTCCCCAAGATTATAGTAAAATAGACTAGACAAATACACCAAAAACTTTTGCTCAACTCGTGCTAAGTCCTTAACATCTTAACCATGGTACCTTAAATTATGAGTTTGTACAATTGTGTTGTAAGAGCCTTTTAAATCATTTGAAATGAAGGTTCTCCATAGAGCTAAATGACAATCTTGCTCTAGTTATTATTGCATCAAATCCATACTTTTCATGATTTTACATAAATGAGTAGAAAGGACAAAAGGCTTTTAAAATCCTAACTAAGGACACCTCATCCAAGAAAAGAATAGAAGAATAAGCACCATGGTCCTTTGTATCATTATTCAAATATCACTGAATGAATGTTAATACGTACAAGGGGAGAGAATACAAGAAAAGAAAAGATCTATCTATCCTCATATAAATACTCGGAAGGAGAAAAGGCACACAAACAGAAAAATAATATATTTTTTAGAGAAAAGATCATAAAACCAGCCTTCTTTGGAGATAATTTAGAGGCCCAAAAAATTCATAGGCTATAGCAGATTTTTCTCACTTTGCTAACCAGCTCGGGCATGAACATTTTTGTAACATAAAAAAAAAAAAAAGAAAAGGAGGAGAATCAAGGGAACACATTTTAGCCCATGATAAGTTGCACATATGATTTTCCAAGGGGAAAAAAAATTAAGTTTGTGTTTTTGATAGGAAGGTTTGTTAGACTTTGTAGGCAAAAAATAAAGGATTAATTACAATTGAGAAGAGAAATAAAATAAGCATAGATAATAACAAGCCACAGAATCTCTTTTGAAACCTCATGCGGGATCCACTAAATTTTCGGAAGAAAGTGAAACACCAAGCTTTCATTTCCCCATAAATAGTAGTCAAAAAGATTTTTGTCCTTTTCTGCTTGAGTTGTTATAAAGCTAATGCATAGAGAAAGAAATGGGGTCTTAGTTATCTTATTTTCAGGATTCCTATCTCTTTGGCGACCATTGGGACATGATGGCACATTAGTAACATTGGGAAATGCGAATCTTCCTTAGTTTGTTAAAGATGTTGATATATGGTCATTGCCCGCCGAAGGATTGCTTTCATCCCATCCACCAAACCTTGGAACCGCCAAAACTTTCTCAGGCTATTGGCAACATTAACTTAATGCTTAGAAACTAATTCAAATAGTTTTTTGAAAAAAACTCCAATATCCATCCAATTGTGCATTTATGCATGCAAAATTGATGAAGAAGATTCAAATTTATAATTTGGAATAATTATGAAAAAAATCTTGAACTATTTAGGAGTTTTCTATTTCATCTTGAACTTTAATTTAATACAATCAGATCATTAAACTTTTAAAATAGTTCAATTCCGACCTTGATTACACCTGTCGTCTAAGTGCCGTTAAGAATATGTAACATAACGTCATGTGAGGGTCACGTGAGAGGATAAATAGGGCTGACATGGAAGAATGCTTTTTTCTTTTCACCGGTCATTCTTTGTCTCCATTTCTAGTGATTGGATACCGGCGACTTTGATGAGAGCGGTGCTTTGTCGATCGGCGAGAAGGCAGTGACCGGTCCTCCATTTTCACAGGATAATTTTTTTATCTTATATTTTGATTTCACTTATTAGGGTTTATGTAGGTTTTTTCTATAAACCCTAATTTCTTCAACTCGAGAAAAAACAAAAAAGATTTGATTTTGAGTAGCAAATGATCAAAAAAGTAATTTTTTAATTGTATGTATGTGGTCTCAAAGCCGTTGAAGCTTTCTGATGTACATGGAATATGGTCCTAAATGATATTAAAATATTTTGAAGCTGTTGAAGCTTTATTAATGCTTCTGTTTGTAGTGAAATGGATCCCAAGCCATCGCCATCTAAGTAGTCCCAAAGCTTTTTAAAGCTGTTGAAGCTTTATTAAAGCTTCTATTTGTAGTGAAATGGGTCCCAAGTCGTTCCCATATGATCCCAAAGTTTTGTTTAACCTTTTTCGATTTAATAGAATGCGGTCCCAATTTGTTGTCTTCAATATTCATGGAATATAGGAATCTATTTCTTTTTCAACCAGGACATCTTTGTATTAGATGATAATATGCTGCTTCTTAAAACAGACTTTTGTGTGACTACTTCCTTGTTGTTGGACATAATTTTTTTGCTATTATTAATGATGTTTCAATATAATCTTTTTAACATATCACATAATGGATTGTCCAACCATTGCTGTACAACATGGTGGGAAATTTGTCAAGAAGGGTAGATGCACTGAATATGTTGGAGGGAACGTGGCATATTGTGATATCCATGATACAGATAACTTATCTTATGATAAGTTACATGATATGGTGGACAACCCATGCATGGATAAAGTTGTAAGATTATTTTGCAGGGTGTATGTTCCAAATGATAATCAGGAAATGAGGCTTGTTTATGAAGATGGTCAGCTTCAAGAAATGATAAATCTTGCATTGGATAGAAAAGAGTACTTTTATGTTTATGTTGATCATGAAGAAGTAATCAACAAACCAATCAGTGGAAGAAGACCTAGGACTAGAAGTATTACTAAACAGTTTGTGGACAACCAAGGCTTGAAATCAGTGAGAAGCAAAAGAATTGGACAGCAGCCAGCAAGGGCAAATTGAAGAAAGTAATTGCTAAGCAAAGTCAGCAAGCAGTGGTAAAGAAGGAAAAAGAAAAGGTACTTGATAGAAGACTTAGGGAGCTAATTCGGATTGATGAGAAATATTCTGGGGATGAAGAGTATGCCCCATTCAATGATAGTGAAGATGAAAAGACTGATAACAACTATTATACAAATGTTGAGGTTTTAACAGATGATGAGGAGTTGATAGCTATGAGGGAAAGAGTGAGGAAAGAAAGAAATAAAACTAAGAAGAAGGAGGATCATGTACAGAGGGAGCATCCACCATGTGTGGATGAGGGTATAGGAGCAAGCATTTCTGCTCCTTTAGATGAACTTGAAGAGCAGACTGTATGACTATGATTATCATGATTCATCTGAGTTTGACACTCTTGAATCAAGTCCTGAGCATGAGCTTGGTGATCTCATGAAGAGGAAGAGGTGGGCTTATTTCAATTCAAAAAGTAACATGCATCATGTCAAATTTTATAAAGATATGACATTCAATACCATTGAACATTTTAAAGATGCTATAGTCAAGTATAGTGTAGCACAAAGGTTTGATGTGAGGTTTGTGAAGAACAAGGCTACTAGAGCAGAGGTAAGATGTACATTAAATGGGTGCCCATTCAGAATATGATTTTCATATGAGAAAAATCTTAATGGATTCCAAATCAAGACTTATGTTGATAAGTATAGATGTGTAAGAAGCTAAATGAACAGTCAAATGACAGCTAGATGGATTGCAAAGGAATTTGAAGAAAAGCTTAGGCTATGTCCTGGTTACAAGCCCAAAGAGATGAAGCATGACATTAGGATAAGATTTAAAGTTGATGTTACCATTACTAAGTGTTGGAGGGCAAGGCAATTGGCTTTGGAGATCATTAGAGGGTCTCATAGTAAACATTATGTAAGGCTACCTGATTATTATGAAGAAATCAGGAGAAGCAACAAGGGTACAAAAATAATCATAAAGATTGAGAGATCTGCTAATGGCTTATTATTTCAAAGATTGTATATTGGTTTTCAAGCTCTTATAAAGAGATTTTTGGCAGGTTGTAGGCCCATTTTTGACTTTGATGGTTGTTTCTTGAAATGGATTTGTAAAGGAGAGCTACTAGCTGCAATTGGTAGAGATGCTAAGAACCAAATATTTTCAATTGCATGGGCTGTAGTAGAGGTAGAATATAGGGATTCTTAGAGTTGGTTCATTAATCTCTTGATTGAAGATCTACGACTTAGAGATGAGTTGGATTAGACTATAATTAGTGACCAACAAAAGGTAAATTGAAGTCAACTACCTTTTAAATATACATCATGCTTAGTTATGGAACATTATACTAATTTATTTTTACCTGTTATATATAGGGATTGGTTCAATCAATCAGTGATTTGTTACCATGTGCTGAGCATAGAAATTGTGCAAGGCATGTATATGGAAACTGGAGGAAGAAGCATAGAGATGGAGTTCTAAAGTCCACCTTCTTCAAAGCTACCAAGTATACTACAAAGGCAGACTTTATGGATGTACTAGATGAGATGAAAGCTTTATTTGAGGAAGCATGGAAAGACTTCACGGATGTAAATCCAAGAAAGTTTGTCAAGGCCTTCTTCAGTCCATTCTCGAACTGTGATGTAATTGACAATAATATGTCTGAGATATTCAATGGTTGCATACTTCAAGTAAGAGAGAAGCCATTGATTGATATGTTTGAAGATATTAGAAGGATATTAATGGTCTGAATGGCAAAGAAAAGAAAATAAATTGATAAGTGGCATGAAAAAATGCTGAGAAGGAAGGACTCACATGAGGAATCCAAGCACCCTCATAAGATTTCAAAATATGGAAGACAGATGACTTGTCAGGTTTGCTTCAAAACAAGCCATAATAAGTAGGATTGCCCCAACAAAAGTGATTCATCGATAATTGATCCATCTCCAAAGAGGCCTAGAGGAAGGCCAAGTAAAAATCAAGTTGTCACGACCAAAAGAAAAAAAATTACTTTCTAATTTCATGCCTTTTTACTTTGATCATTATATGTCAATGCCTTATTACCTTTCTTATGTTAGGTTACATCTACAAGAGCCAGTACCAGGAGGCGAGCAAAACTGCCAATTAAGAGAAGGGGAGGGCAAATGCTTTTCGAGGATCATGGGCTATATGTTTCATCAGATATGAGGAAAAAATTTTTTATGATAAGATTTATGTCCAACAATTGAGTTGTTTAATGTCACCTTGCTGATTTATATGTGAATTAGTTTGTACAGGGACCAAGTCGAATGAGACACATTAGTGGAAGAAGTGCAACTCAAATTGATATGGGATCACTAAGAGCACAAGTGAATGCTAGAAGGAAGAAACAGAATGAAGAAACTCAGCCATTGTTTGATTAGCCAGGAACCCAAGGTAGCACTGTTGACAATGCTTAGTTAATATGGTGCATTGTGTTGCCGCGGTAGAAATAGTTCAAGATGATTATTCTTCTTGTTTACATAGATCTGTGGTTATTTTGGATTGTTTGTAATTGCTTAGGTTATTACAAATAGATATGAACTTTCAGTATTTGTAATAGCTCAGGTTATTTTAGGTTGTTTGCAAATATTTTGATAGCTCAGATTATATGTAATGGAATAATGTAATGGTACATTATATTATATCGATTCAGTGGTTAATGTTCATTGTTGATGTTTGTTATTAACTTTCATGTTTCAGGTTGGAATTATAAGTTCTGAATTTGGTTTGAATGTTTCAGTTATTGAGAACAAATGCATGTGTAAAGAACTCTGTCAATGTATGTTTCAATTAATTGAAGGAATGTATGTGCAAAGAATAAATATATGTACAAAGAACTTTGTCAATGTATGTGCAAAGAACTCTGTCAGGGAACAAATATTTGTTTCAGTTAACTGAACAAGTTTGTAATTCAGAGTTTGTATGTTAGCATTCCTTGGTTGCTTGTCTCTTAAGCTAAACAATGATGTTAGAAGGATTATCTGTATTGCAGTCAGATTAAGTCCACAGAGATTCTGACCTGCCATAGTATATGGCTACAAAAAAATTGAGGCATGGCTGTCTGATATGGTGGAAAAGAGAATCCTTAAGTAGATGTGTTTCTATTTGTAAATGAATCATAAATTTCATGTGATAATATAAGACATATGGAATTGTCCTAAGGTGCTCGACATGAGTTGATGCTTAAAGTTGCTCTCAGGGACTTGTTGTTGCTTTAATAAGCTTGGAGCTTTATTAACAGCGCATCTTACAGTCCTTGGCAACTAATGTTTCATCTTTTTCTATGCTTAATAGCACATGACTTAATTAATAGTGGCACGGGACTGAATGTTTAATATTTTAGATTTATTAAAAATAGCATTCTCATTGGTATTTTTACTTTTTCAAAAGATTATGATACATAACTTTCTGATACAATATATATATCATATATTGTATGGGCAATCAAATATTTTGGGGGGGGGGGGGAGGGCAATCAAAATTGAATTCCAATATAGCTATCATCTATGAATTCCAATAACTTTATTGCAATCAAAATTGAATTCCAATATATGTATCATCTATGAATTCAAATATAGGTAGGGGCAATCAAATTTGATTTGCAATATATGTATGACCTATGAATCAACCTATTTGAAACACATCTTGACCTTTAAGCATTCATTGTTTAATATATAAAGAATGATGCTCAACACACTTTGACATGTCATTTCACTCAAGAACTTCTCTTGTGCCATTTCATATTTGCTGGTTCCATGCATGTGCCAGTTGACCATTTAATCTCCTCCAAGCTTCACTATTTCATATCTCAAGTTCATTTTAATGAAGATAATTTTACTAGGAAGAGATGCAAATATCAAACATAAACTATTACATTCAACAACTTTGGAGTATAACATTGATTACAAAGTTGATTTCCAAAATCTTTAAAATTCTAGAGCTGGTCTAACTGGTATGACGACCACTTTCAAAATCATTACATAATAGCATACTGAAAGTTGATCAAAACATGACCAATATTGTCAGCACAATGAATAAAAACATGATTGCAATCATATATAGCTTCTCCTTTGTAGCATGCTTAGCAAGCTTCCTCTTTAACTCTGCACATTCTGCTTTCAGCCTTGATATCTCATCTCGATATCAGTAGTCACTTTCTTTAAATCCTCTGTCTCTTCTAATAAACCGATTGTCTCTCCTTTGAGTTTAGCCATATATTTTTTTAAACCAAAATTTTCTCCTCTATATCTTCCAACTATAACAGATAATCTTTTTACATCAGCTTTCAAGTCCCTTGCTTCATCTCTTTTTTCAAGTAGAGCTACTTTGGCTCGACCCTTTATTTCTGGATCAATCCAAGCAAAATATCTATAATAGAAATCATTCTGCCACCAATTAATATCTATATTATAACTAAAGAACTCATAGTAGCACAATTTAAGAAATTTCTATCCAGGATTGTTATTGCTCCATGCAGTCCACAATTTAGCTACAAGATGACATTTGCAATGACTGGGAGCTTCATAGCTTTCAGTTGACTCCATGCTAGAGACTGGAGAGTCATGTGACGACCTTCCAACTCTTTTAGATACCATGTCTTCCAATACTCATCTTTCTTTCACTGATGTGCAGCCCTTATGAGTTGTAACTAGAGTCAATCAGCAACAAGCCGGATGAAAAGGATAGATGGATTCAGGGAGGTAAAAGCTGGATGAAGAACGAACAAAATATGAGGTAAAGAAATTACCTTCATCACAGGAATGAAGGATAGATCACCACCTTCTCGCTGACCAACAAACCACTGCCATCATCGGTGTTGAGTCATCGGGAATGGGAGGGATGATCGATTTATATAACCTAGATGAAGAAAGAAGTAAAGAAAAAAATTCTTCTTCCATGTCAGCCCCATTCATCCTCTCACATGATCCTCACATGATGCCATGTTATCCATTCTTAGCGGCACCTAGACGGCAGACATAACCAAGATCGGAATTAAACCGTTCTAAAAGTTTAATGACCTGATTGCACTAAACTAAAGTTCTGGATGAAATTAAAAATTCCCAAATAGTCCAAGGTTTTTTTTATGATTATTCTTTATAATTTCATAGCCTTGCCCATTAAGCTTCATTCTGGATCTTCCTAGAGTGATGGGAGTAGGTTCGTGGCCTTCTAATGAAACCTTCCTTTTCAAATAAGTAGCATGATTTCCAACTTTGTTTTTTAATTTTGCTTGATAGGTGGGATGAAGAAGAGCTTGGTCTCCAGCATTTATTCTACCTAGCCTCCTATGTGAATCAACATATCTCCCTTGATCTCCATGTTGTTAATGAAGTGGATCCACTGGAGGTGTTGGGGGTAGATCCTCATCACTTATCCAGCTAGCCTGCTTCCCCGCCTCTTGACTGACTATTTGCACTTCGCTGACCAAGCTACTATGGTTCAACCCAACTCTGACCAATGGGCCTTGTCCAAATCAGATACTCACCGACTAGGATCAATGATACATGGCCGGTTAGAAGCAACGGGCTTAGCTGAGTCAGTGCTTTACCAACTAGGTTCAACACGCAGTCTACATGCGGCCTGAGATGATACTTGGCATGTGACCAACTACATACTTGATGTCCTATCAACTGGCTTAATCAATGACTGGGTGATATCGCTCAACAAACTCATTCGGCCTACGATCGAATCTGACAGCAGATGCACCAGCTGAGTAGCTAAACATCAAACATGGCCGCTATGCTATCCTATTAGGTCACATCAAGTCCCTTCACCCAAGAGTCATATCCTGCATCGCCAGATGTGTGCCATGATAAAAAATCATGAAGTCATTAATTACGCTCACAAGCTCATTAGTTGCACCCACGTGCGATATGGCGCATCGTCGCGGCCACCTATGTGTCGAACAGGTGGCACGTCCGCTAACATAGCCAATGGGGCGGCCTGTACCGCTCAATATAGACAAAAAATTCAGAGTGGGCTCTCCCTTTCTCCATCAACGTTGATCCCTCTATAAATAGAGGTAAGCGAGGATCCCTCCATATATGCAATGCTTGCTCCATGCTGAGACTACTTCTCCTTCTATTGAGTTTCATCTTTGACTTGAGCATCGGAGGGTCCTCGTCAGAGCCACCTCCGACAGGATTTGCCTTGCAGGTCTCGTCTCCCTCGATGGTCCCCTTCTTGGTTTCCTACCATATAATAACCAGGCGTATCTACTTGTCTCCAGGCCGACTACCTCATTGGAGATAGGCTACAACAGATTGGCACGTCAGGTAGGAGAGAGTCATAGATACTCCATTACGAATAGCAATGGTCAAGACGAGCGTAAAATGCCTCCACTAGCTCTACTCGACGTTCATCACAGTGCGGTGTGCCTTTGGCAACCATTGGAGAGCCCAGCTCTTCATGACCAATGGTAGTGATGGACCACTTGTAATTTACTATCCTAGTGCAGCAAGTTAAGACATTGACTGAGGCTATCTATGGCCTCTAACAGATTCAACTACAGCAGTCGGAGGAGCCGGCACCGCAGGACATGCCCTCCCGGCATAGTCGTCGGCCCCATTCTCTGACCCGCCACTTGACTCGACGTTCCTGTCGGACAAGTCTCCAACTTGTCTGATGGTCGTCACGTCTAAATTTTTAGTGCACTCCACATGCTGACTCCGATGACCGTCGGTCTCCTTCCCCTCGACAAGCTTTATATAAGGAGAAGAGATCCCGATCGCCATCTTGTTCTTTTTCTTCTGGGGAAGGTTCTATCTCAAGATATTCCAAATATTTTGATGAGTCTCAGCAATAGTTGGATGAGTATAATCAAAAGTTGAGAGAGCTCGATCACCGCCTGGATCAACTCTAGATGAACAATCGGGATTCCACTGGCGAGCTCGACATCAGCTCTAGTCTGCCTTTGTCTCGACGGATCCTCGACAAACCAATCCCACTCAATGTCAGTTCAAGATACCGTAGATAGAGCCGTACGATGGCTCCATCGACCCACTCAACTATCTCCAGAGGTACAAGGCTCTCATGCTCCTCTAGGAGGCGTTCGACGTCCTCCACTGCATCGCTTTTTTAATTATCCTCTGAAAAATTGCCCGAACATGGTACCCCGAGCTCTGGCTTAGGAGTATCTAATCATTTGAGTAGTTTGAGTAGCTCTTCATGGCATACTTTGGCACCAATCAGAGAGTACTACAGACCTCCGATAGCCTCTTCTCTATCAGGCAGTAGGACAGAGAATCTTTATGAAAATTTGTAGCATGCTTCAGCACTGCCACTTTGGAGGTCAAAGACCTCAACGAGCTGATGACAATAGCCATCATGAAATGGGGACTACGCAGTTCCAGATTCACTTACTCTCTAGACAAGATGCTTCCCCGGACCTATATCGAACTTCTTGAACGCACATAAAAGTCCATCCACACTGAAGAAGGTGCGACTGACTCGCACTGGTTTGAAGGCAAAGATCAATAGAAGAAGGTGAAGAAGGAAGGAACCTCCGTGGGATCCAATCGAGTTCGCGTTGAGAAAGAGGCTCCACCTTTTTGACCAAACTTGAAGTCCAAAAACCTCAATAATAGGTACAACTCTTACACCCCTCTGACTACTCCTTGCAGATTCTCATGAAAATAAAGGGGGAGAGCTACCTTCAACAACCCCAGCCTAAAAAGTCCAAGCCCGCATTCCACAACTAGAAGTGCCACTGTCGGTTCCACCGCGACCATGATCACGACATCGAGTAGTGCATCGAGTTGAAGAATAAGATAGAGAACATCATATGGCGGGGATATCTCAAGAAGTATATGCGGGAGTGACTTGTGTAGTTGCCCTTCGAACCAACACCTCAGTCGCGTGCTAACGAGGAACCCACGTTCAACCCACGACAGGTGTGATCAACATGATTTTGACGAGACCCTAGAGGCAAATGACCCGAAGAGCTCCTCCAAGCGATGATGGACAAGTGACGACATCATCTTCTCTAAGGAAGATCTATTGAGAGTTCAAACTCTCCACAACAACGTTGTTGTTGTATCAATGATGATAGCTAACTATAATATAAGATGATGTCTTGTTGATAATGAAAGTTCCACTAATATGATTTTCTATTACTGTTTCTCTCAAATACGACTCTTTATTGATCGGCTGAAATCAATCAACATTCCTCTAGTCAGGTTCATCGATGACTCAATTAAGGTAGAAGGCAAGATAGAACTCTCTATCACCATCAGACAACCACCTTGGCAATCAACTGTGCACCTCAACTTTCTTGTAGTCTGAATTTTCTCTACCTACAATGTCATCTTGGGACGACCCAGACTTAATGCACTTCGAGCAATTGTCTCAATGTATCACCTACTCGTGCACTTCCCAACGAGAAAGAAAACTGATGAAATGAGGAGAATTCAATAGCTGGCTCGACAATGTTACTTAACTATAATCAAAGAAAAAAGGCCAGTCGAAGCTCTCCCCATCGACGATGGACTGGACCAGAGAGAAACAAAAAGCTGGGAGAACCTGCAGAATAGCTTGTCTTAGTACCCCTCAACAACGAGGATCCGACTAAAACTATTTAGGTCGGATCTTCATTGGGTGACGAACTATAAGAGAAGCTTGTCAACTTCCTGAAGGAGAATGCCGATGTTTTCACCTGGTCTGCCTCGGACATGTTGGACATCCCTCCAAATGTCATTGTCCACCAACTGAACATTGATCCCGACTACAAACCGATGAGGCAAAAGAAAAGAAGCTTTACTCCTGAGCAACAGAAGGCCATTGACGAAGAGATTGACAAACTACTGGCAACCGGCTTTATTTGTGAAGTAACGTATCTGGATTGGCTTACGAACGTCGTGATGGTCAAGAAAGCAAATGGCAAATGGTGGATCTACATCGACTACATCGACTTGAACAAAGTTTGTCCTAAGGATAGCTTTCTACTTTCATTAATTGATCAACTAGCCGACGCTACGTCAGGCCATCAATTACTCAGCTTCATGGATGCTTTCTCCGACTTCAACCAGATCCGGATGGTATTTAAGGAAGAGGAGAAGACGGCGTTCATCATCGACAAAGGCTTGTACTGTTACAAGGTTATGCTCTTCTATCTCAAAAACACTGTAGCTATATATCAGAGGCTGGTCAATAGAGTCTTTAAGAATCAGATTGGATGTAACATAGAGATCTACGTCGATGACATACTCGTAAAAAGCACCGAGGCTGCCCTCCACATCAATGACTTGACTGAAGCTTTTGACATCCTGAGGAGACATCAAATAAAACTGAACCCGACTAAGTGTGCCTTCGACATCACTTTGGAGAAGTTTCTTAGCTTCATGATGACGAGATGAGATATCGAGGCCAACTTTGAGAAGATTAAGACGGTTCTCGACATGAAGCCTCCGACGTCTTGATAGGATATTCAAAAATTAGCGAGATGCATAGCGTCTTTGAGCTGATTCATCTCCAAGTCCGTAAAACGGTGCCTCTCCTTCTTCAAAATTCTCAGACAGATGAAGGACTTCATTTGGATGGAAGAATGCCAAAAAGCCTTTGACGACTTGAAGCAATACTTGAGCTCTCCTCCACTCCTGATGAAGCCAAATATCAGTAATGAATTACTCATGTATTTGGCAATGACAACTGAAGCCATCAGCTCGGTGCTAGTCCGAGAAGAAAATATGGTACAAAAATCAATTTACTACATAAGTCGGATGCTGCACAGGGCCGAAACAAGGTATTCTCAGATCGAGAAAGTTGTCTTTACAATTATTACAACTGTTCAGTAGCTGTGACCCTACTTTCAGGACCATTCGGTAAAGATTTTGACTGACCTTCCCCTAAGAACTATACTCCAACGGTCAGACATTTCGGAAAGGATGGCCAAGTGGGCGGTTGAACTCACTGACTTTGATCTTTCTTCTATTCTGTGGTCTTCAATGAAGGCTCAGGTACTTGCTGACTTCATCATTGAGTGTACGTCGATCGACGATATCCAAGTTGAAGGTCAGTCCTAAGAAGAGACTTTGAAACCTACTTGGATTATACATATGGATGGAGCTTCCAATGTCAAAGGATGTGGCGTGGGCCTTATTCTGACCAATATTGATGAAATGATGACCAAGTACGCATTACGGTTTGGCTTCAAAGCTTGAAACAATTAAGCAGAGTATGAAGCTCTGATAGTCAGACTATAGATCGTCAAGGATCTCGGTGTAAAATACCTAAGGATGTTCACTGACTCACAGTTAGTCACTGAACAATCTCGAGGAGAATATGCAGCTTGAGATCCTGTCTTATCCAAATGTCTACAAAAGCTCAAGTCTCTACAAGTACAGTTCGACTATTTTGAGATTTTTTATATCCCTCATTTGGAGAATATCCGAGCTGATTTTCTATCCTGACTCACCACTTCTGGTTGTGGAGAATTGAGAAGGGTCTTCATCGAGCATTTCGAGAGCCCAAGCATCGACTCAGAGGAGGAAGTTCATGAAGTCGACTACAAATCAAGCTGGATCAACTCGTTTGTCGACTACTTTACTAACGAAACTTTGTCGATCGATCTTGCTAAGACACACCGAATAAAGAGACTGACGATCTGATACATGATCATTTATGACCAACTCTATAGAAGGTCTGCATCCTTCCCCCTGCTCAAGTATCTCCAACCTTCTGAAGCTGACTATGCTCTCCGAAAAGTATATAAAGGTATTTGTGGCAACCACTTAGGGGGCAAGTCATTATCTTTCAAGATCCTCTAACAAAGATATTATTGGCCAACCATGTAGAAAGATGCTACTAACTTAGTGCAGAAGTGCGACCAATGTCAAGGGTTCGCCAATATCCAGAGGCTCCCATCAAGTCATCTCAAGACCATTTCGACACTACAGCCATTCGATCAATGGGAAGTCAACATACTCAGTCCGTTACCGCCTACCAGTGGATAGAAAAGGTTCATTATCATCGTCATCGACTATTTCACAAAATGGATGGAGGCAGAACCATTGGCACAGATAACGAAGCGAAAGACCACTGATTTTTTATGAAAATTCATCATCCGTCGATTTGATCTATATTGAGTAATCCTTACTGATAACGATCGACAATTTGATAATATCAAGTTCAAAGAATTTTATGCGAGATATCATATCGTCCATAAATTCACTTCAATCGGGCACCCACAATCCAACAGAGAGGTGAAGGTAACTAACAGGACAATCTTATAAGGCCTAAAAATAACACTCGATCAAGCCAAAGGGTGCTGGGCCGACGAGCTCTACAGCATCCTGTGGTTCTATTGAATGACTCCTCAAATCCCAATTGAAGAAACTCCTTTCAAGCTGGCATTTGGGATGGAAGCCATGATCCCAGTTGAAATCAGCCTACCATCGACTCGAGTGGAGTGTTATGATGAATCGATCAATTCAGATAAATGATGGACTGCTCTGGACTTGCTCAAGGAAACCCGAAGAAGGGCTTAACTAAGGATGATCTTCTATCAGCAAAGGATAGCTCGGTACTACAACTCTTGAGTGAGGCCCAAGATTTTTAGGATGGGAGATCTGGTCCTTAGAAGAGCTGAAGTCTCCAGACTATCTGAGCAAGGAAAGCTGTCTCCGAATTGGGAGAGCCCCTACAAGATTTCAGCAGCTCTTCGACCAAGGGCCTACAAAATTGAAAACTTGGATGGCATAGAGATTTCTTGAATCTGGAACGTCGAAAACTTATGAATGTACTGTCAATGAGAACACCTCATTAATAAAAGATTTTTCTTCTCTACAATTATGTTCCGAACAGTCCAAGTACTCGATATTCATTCTCATCGGCTAGTATCTGACGAAACATTATTCGACTTGCACTCGTTTAACGGAACCAAAAAGATTCGATAACCACCATTGTGCCTATCATGGCCCAAAGGCTACAGGATTTTAAGCCATGATTTGCACATGAGACCTAGGCGAAAGCACTGTGGTTAGTCGGCTTACCTCTGACTGACCAAGGATCAACTGATCCGAAATCGATTAAGTTTTGATTCGAGAGAATAATCTATGATGAATGGTCCATGACTCAAATCCGACTAGATCCATCTGCAAAATTGACTATGTAACTTAGAAAAATTTCTAAGTATGTTTGTCCGGTTACAGTCTTCTTGGCTCACAACTTTCGATTGCTTTTCTTGATCCTACTAACTACTTCATTTGATTTTATCGACTACTTAACTTAGTCAATTTTGTAGAGAAACAAATAAATGAGCAAGGAAAGCATGCAAACACATATGAAAGCAAGTCCGAATTGGAAAGAAAAACCTTCATTATCGAAAGGGAGTTCATTACAAAAATGATTCATTACAAAGCTAAGGAAAAAGAAAATATAAGGGCACAAAGTGAAAAAAGCAGTAGAGAGACTAAGGGGCCGGACGATGATCTTCTTCGATGTCTGCCTCCTCCTCGCTATCCGACTCCTTGTCAGCACGAATCCCGCTCAGGTCTAGCTTAGGCTGCAGTCTGTCGATGGCCTTCTTATAGTCCTCAAATCCGAGCTGATACGCATCCGCACCGGCATCAACAAGTTCCTCTTTATACTCCTTCGACCTGCAGAACTCAACCAGTGCTCAAGAGTCTGCCTCCTGGGTCTGAGTCTCCATCATCGATAGGCTTTCCTTCAGCTCTTTAGTGGCTTCCTCGGCTTCCTGCCACCTACTCTTTTCCTTATTGAGGGTGCTCTCTGCCGACTACATTTTCTTCTGGTAGTCAGCCTTTAGCTTCCCAAACTCCTCCCTCTCTTTCTGAGAGTCAGCCCTCAACTTCCCGAGCTCCTCCTTGTCTCTCTCCAGCTGGACCACCGATGATGTCAACTCGGCCTCCAACAGGATGATCTTGTCTTGACTTTTTCTCTCTCGCTCCTCGGCAGTGCGGAGAAGTTCTTCAACAACTTTGGCTCAAGCATGTGCAATCTAGGCATTGAGCCATGCGAAGCTGGTCAATGCCTCATACAAAACTGTCAAGTCGTGCATCATCTGTGAAAAAAAAATTCAGTTAGGTCGTTTAGTCGGCCTAGCACTATTTAGAGAATATACTGAAGAAGGACGAGCGGAGACTTACCGATAGCAATGATGTGTAAGAGCCCGATAGAGTCTCTACAATTGAATGGACTTTTCTGACTTCCCAATCTATGGGTAGCATCTCCATCTTCACCAGCTCCTTGGTAAGCCGACGATCCTAGAGCGCTTGATCGGTCACCTTGATGTGCAACTCTAGGGTGATGGTGGCCTCTCCGAAAGGAGTATCAGGGCCATAGTCGGTGGTGAAGGTGGGAGCCTTCCCCTCATCGATAGGGGCCTTCCTCTTGTCCGCAAAAGCCCTCCCCCTATCGACACATTCTCGGCTAGGCGCCCGGTCACCACCCATCCCGGCCTGGGCTGACAGAGTTTGGACTGCTTCCGTCGACTTGGTCGGAGGCTCGATGATGATGATGTCATCATCCATAGCAATGGCAGCGGCTCCCATGACATCATGTCAGTAGCGGAAGGCGATGGTGAGGGTTGATCCAGTGGTGGTCGGGGTGGCGGTGGTGGCTGCATACTCCTCGATGCTCGAGGAGGGGATCCTTCTCTTGGCTTCTTTGATGGTCGAGAAGGACCACCATGCCTAGATGCCATCTTCTTCTTCTTTTTGACTGCCTATCGAAGAGACTCCAACATAACCCTCATGCCCATGAAACAATGCCAAAAATGAACCAGTTCATAAAGCAAAGAAGAAAAGAAAGGAAAACCACAATGACCTATAGGAAAAGAATAACCTAGGTGGCTGGTCAGACTTATTCCAGTATTGTACAGCATCTGCTCCTCCAAGAGCTCTTACTGTGGAGGGACCAAGGTGCCAAATAGTCTGTCATACTGCTCCCGATCCTCAATCAAGACCATGTCATTCCTATTCAGGGACAAACTGGAGGCAGTCCAGAGCCAGTCGAAACCTTAGAGATGGTCGGTAGCTATGTAAAAGAATTTATTCTTCTATCCGTAGATGGAAGAGAAAAGCCCGATGATAAACTGACGTTTAGATCGGGGACAGAAGAACCACCATCTCCATTCCCGAGGATGCTTCTTCAACATGAAGAGAGTCCGAAAAATAGAGATTCGGGGCTCAAACCAAAGAAGATGACAAAGAACGATAAAAGAAGATAAAATCCTAAATGAATTAGGGGTAAGCTAAGCAGGAACTATATCATACAAATCAAGGATGTTGGCAAAAAAAGGGTGGAGAGGAAATCAGAGCTCCAAGCGAAGAAACTCCTTATAGACGGCAATATAGCCATCAGGAAGATGGACAATCCGACTTTCTTCATCAGGCCCTATCAGTCGATACCAATTGGGGATGTGATAGTCATCCCTCAGTCAATGAATGACTGCCTCGAACAATTTGAACCTCTCGACGAGAGGTCAGAAAGATTCTCTGGAGCTGGTTGATCATCCGACTCCTCAGGATCGGAGCGACTCTATCGAGAAGAAACGTTTGTGGGTTCATCCTGAGGAACTTCTTCGATTTCCCTCCGGATAGATAGGATCCGAGAATTGTGGTCTCCCACCACCTCCTCATCCCTAGACTCTCTACTACAGGAAACCATTCTTCGATGGGGAAAATCAAGGCAGAAGCTCAAAGGTCAGAAGGGCAAAGAAATATGACCTCAAGGATGGGGGCGACAAAGAAGAAGACCATTGACGAAGAAGAGATCGACTGCAGAGAGGAAGATCACCGGTGAAGGAAGGACCGACAACGATGGACGACTGATAGCAATGAAGGTCGCCCTGGAGCCTTGAACTTTACTAGGGTGCAAGGATTCAGGAGTTGGGGAGAGGATGAAGGCACTGTGACCAGAAGAGAAGTCCAGATGGGGCCAGCCCCTATTTATAGACTCCCTCGACGGTCTAGATCGACATCGAGCACTAAGCCTTCCTCAAAGATCTCGACACGTGGCTGTGATCTCAGTCGATTATTTTTTTGACTTTTCGATACACCGCCGCTACAATCATGCCATGCTAGTTGAATCCACATGATCACGAATCAGACCAACCAATAAATGACATGTGGAAGACTCGGGTGCACTAGCCCATTATTGCTCTGCCGCCTGATTCTCTGCCATCATTATGGAGAATCGCCTCAAGCACCGCGGCATTTATTACCGCACAACCTATGATATGACAGTGCTGTTGCATGTTCTACGAAATGATAGGATGATGGTTCATCCTACGAAGTGACAAAACGGCCAAATGCATCCTTCGAATTGTCATTAAATGAAGATCTGATGGAAAAAATGTTCGGAATAGTGTCCCAAAGCCAATCGTCAGCCTGTTGATGGTTGTGCTCCTTTTGTATTAGTACATGAATTATAAATAAATAAAAGTTATTTTGATATTTTTTCATCACAAATGTTTCATCTTCTAATGAACTCCTGTGTTGTGGTGAAGTCCTTAGGACTATTTAGACTCGACAAAGGAGGATTTATCGTTTAGTCCTTAAACATGTTCGCGACCAAATGATACGTTGTTACCAAGGACGACAATATTTATCGAGCATAGGTCGTTGTGTCCCATATGGGTTGGTTGTCCTCATAACCAAAGAGTGTGGAGACACTGGTATGGCATACAGGTGAGATGTAATGGTACATCTGCACTGAACGTGACCAACTCCGGAGCTATTTCTGCTGTCAAAATTTGCTCCGATGGGATATGGGTATAAATGTCCCTCCGACCTGAGACCGCCACGGTGACTTGCAAGCAACTCACTGCACTTAGGCACTGGACTACCTGAATTTCTAATTCAGTGACGGAAGGTTGCTGGGTGTAGTCAAGTACTTGACTTGTCGGTGCGTGTGTCAAGATAGGATTGACCACTCCAGTTTAGGAGCTGTGTACAGTCGTGTTTCAATTTAGCAAAACCTTGGCCAGGGTAGTCCTAGTGAGGAGTCACAGGACTAATTGAGTTGAGCACGATTCGGATGATATCATCAGGGTTGACAGTTTAACCCTGAGTCATCCTAAACACAGGGATCAAAAGGGATGAATTATACAGTAACCATATTCACGTAGGTTCTGAATGTTGCGATTGCAATTATTCGATCTATCCGGTCGTCGGGTACCATTGCTAGATGGTCATTTCGATTAGTACAGAAATTGGTTCCTGTGCTACCGGCTTAGGTTCGAACCTGCGGGGTCACACACATTAGAGGTTCCTTTCTGATCTGATGGCTGATTATGAGTCTTATCTATCTGAAACTCTATGATTGAGAATTAGGATTCTCTAATCATGAGTTCCACACATTTTGGGTACCGGGGTCAAAATTTTGAATTTCGAATTTTGAATTTGAAATTTGAACTCTTTGATCAGGGTTTCATATCGATGGTCTCTGATGCCTGATTGCCCATCGAATTTGGACTCAACATTTATGAGAGATTTAATTAGTAATTTAATCACTAATTAATTCAATTTGATTGAGTAATTATTTTTGGATCAAGTCCAATTGAATTGGATTCAGTTTGGATTGACCCGATTAGGTTAAATGTTGACCTAATCGCTAAGGTGGTTTAGTCCCTAATTTGATCAGGGGTTAGGTTTAATTAATTCCTGATTTGATTAAGATTTTATTAAGCCTAATTAAGCCTAATTATGTTGGGTTTAATTTGGTCTAATTGTGCTCAACCTATTTTAAACTAGGTTGGCTCAATTTGAATCAAACCACCTTATTTTAAATTCCCTGCGTCACCCAACTTCCTTGCACCCATTTGAATTCACGAGAAGAAACTTCTCGTGAAATTTTTCTCACGTAAAACCCTTCCCCACGTCCTCATTTGTGCGCCATATGGATGGATAAATTAATTAGTTAGCCATTCAAATTCAAAGCATGTTTGAATTTGAATGGATAACTTATCAAATGGATAACTTATCACTTGCCCTTTCATCCTTATCCATTTTGTGCGCCACATTACTTACACGAGAAAAGGTTTCTCGTGAAACTTTTTCACGCACAAAGAGCCACGCCCCTTCTCTTCTCACGCCCAAAAGGATAGGGATAAGTTGGTTTTTGTTTGAATTCAAATTTGATTTGAATTCAAATGTGTAACCTCTTGTCTTTATCCTCTCACGCGGATAAGAAACGTTCGACGTTGTTTTAAAAAGAGAAGAAAGATGGGACGTGCGTAAAAAAAATTAGGAGAGAAACTTTGGGGTGTGAGGAAGGTTTCTGTGCAAGGTGAAGGTCCAAAACCTTCCGAGAGAAAAAGAAAAAAAAGAGAGAAAATTGGGCGCAGGGTTTTTGGTGTGTACCCTAGGGTTTCTACCTAGGGTTCGGGAAGTGAGATTGGTGTGCCACGAGTATCGTGAGTCCACCAAATTTCACAGAGAGATCCATCAGCCTCTCAAGTAACTGTGCAGATGATCCGGAGCATCCGAGAAGTCAGCACACATCGATCGAAGGAGTTCGATCAATATCTGCCATCAAAAGGGTGAAATCACGAACTAGCATTCGTGAGGAGCTGATCAGACGGGAGCTTCGTGTGGACGATCCGCAGAGGCCAGACAGTTGGGTGGCTATGACGTGATGATCAGAGCCCTCCGATGGTGATCAGATTGCGGTGATCGACTACCCGCAAAAGGTGATGTGTTCTGAACACAGTATTGTAAAATATTTACTGATTCAAATTTGAATTTCAAATTTAAATGCATGCTGTTGTATCATATTTAGATCCTAGTGTAGGGTTAATTAGTATTAATTAATGAGATTAATTAATAATTTCGCTGTGAAATAGTAATTTTGAAAAAGTTTTAAAATTACCATTTTGCCCCTGCACTAAATTTTCGCTTCAATTGGTATCAGAGCAGGTTCTAGAATATGATATACATATGCATGCGTAGATTAAGGTGTAATCTATAAGTTTAAATTTGAAATTCAAAATTTAAAATTCAAAATTCAAAAAGATTTAAAATTTGAAATTTGAAATTTGTTAGAAGTTTCAAATTTGAAATTCAAAATTTGAAATTTGAAATTTGGTTGAAATCTCAAATTTGAAATTTGAAATTCGAAATTTGAAATTTGAAATTCAAAATTCAAAATTCAAAATTTGAAATTTGGTTGAAATCTCAAATTTGAAATTTGAAATTTGAAATTCGAAATTTGAAATTTGAAATTCAAAATTCAAAATTTAAAATTCAAAGATTGAAAATTCGAAATTTAAAATTTGGTTGAAATCTCAAATTTAAAATTTAAAATTTGAAATTTAAAATTTGAAATTTAAAATTCAAAATTTAAATTTTGAAATTTATATATTTAGATATACTTAATCCAAGTAGCAAGTAATCTAATTGGGTTGGTTGCCATGGCCGTCCGGTCATAGGAGAAAAGTAGGGTTTAAAGGTCCTCTCTTCCCATTCGATGGGGTCTCCTATGGCGGTAGGGGTGCCGATGCAATTATATCCCATGCCGATGAAGCAGCGAAAAGACTTAATTAAGAAATTTATCATGAATGTGTTAGATTAGATCTAAAAAAAAATTTATGATTTATTTTGAGTTATTTTCTGTTATGAAATGAGCAATGGAATTGCTGTTTATGAAATGTGCTGACCCGTTTGTGAAATGAGTTAACACATTTGGTGAACAGAAAATAAAATCTTTCAAATTTGAAAATTATTTTCGAAATGCCAAACCCTGACCCATCAGCCCAAGTACTTAATTAAAAGAATTAAGTGTTGTCTAGTAGGTCTAGAATTGTGAATTAAGACCTAAGACAATTGCATAAACTTTTGGGTCAATGGGTTAGATGAATTAGGTCCATAATTGAGTTAGACCTAAGGTTAGTTTAAAAAAATGGACGAATTGGAGTAATTGGTCAAATCTAATCAAAAGTTGAATTAGATTAGGTCAAGGATACTCTAGACTCAACTTCAATAGTTGTAGTTGAATGGGTCCATGTCTTTAACTAGACCAAGATGGACTTAATTCATGGCTACGCGGTGGAGCTCTATTTACTAAGTTGATCAAAATTAAAACTAATGAACCGGTTGGTGTCTAAGGTAAGTTCGGCAGTTTTGACCAGTGGTTCTTAAGCGGGAGCTACTCGCATTGATTCGATCATTGACGAGTTAATGGCAAATCTCCACCACTGATCTCACTTACCTGGCCAATCTGGTAAGTTAGATTTTGATTAGATCACTTGGTGATTAGAGCTCACCCATGTCATTAGGTAAATCAGTAAGACTGATTTAGGTGCTCCTAATGCCAGCTTTAATTAAATCTTTTTTAATCTGACTTGGTGAAGTCAGTGGGAGGATTGAAATTGGCTGGATGATTTCTTCTCTACTATTCTTTAATAAAATCTTCAAAATTATTAGGTCCCTAAAATGATTAAGTTATAATGATAACTAAGTCATAGCCTCCCATTAAGTGAATGATAATGAGTCCATTAGTTCAATGATCATTGGAGGCCCAAAGGCCTGGTGCTCATTGGCCAATGGAATTATTATTCATAATATGATAATTTGATTGAGTCTTTCTGATGGTGGTTAGGTTGGCTGGCCAAAGTCGGGCCTGATCATTTATTGGTCCGATTCACTAAATTAAGTCATGTTAATGGTTGGACCTAACCAGATCTTTTCAGTGGAGGCCAAAGCCTACTGATTAGGTTCTGGGGCAAAATAAATTACTAGAAGTTGTTTAGAGAAACAACTGGTTAAGAACCTACCCATAGATGCACATGGGTTGACCAACCAAAGTTGGACTCGTGTGTAGTCTGTGTGGATTCTAGTACCCATTAAGGAATTAAAGTAATTCCTCGAATTGGAGGATGAGGCTACCAGTTCGTAAAAATATTGAGAAAAACTTTAGACTAAAGTCCAAGTCTTTAGTATTAATTTATGTACTAATAGAGGTCTCGTTTTCCTTTAAGCAGCTATGGCCACTACCCTGTCGCTCCGATCATTATTAGATAATGACAAGCTCATGGGACCCAATTTCGATAGCTGGTATCGAAAATTGAAAATCGTCCTTGAGCATGAACGGATCCTTTATGTAGTAACGGATCCAGCACCTGAGGAGCCAGCTCCGAACGCTAGTAAAGCGATCCGAGACACTTACTTGAAGTGGCTCAATGACCGCACCACCGTTCGATGTATTATGCTGGCAGCAATGAATGACGAGTTCAGCCGAAGGTTTGAGAACGCCCAGCCACAGGAGATGCTTCAAATGTTGAACGACTCCTTTGGCACGCCTGACGACGTTGAAAGGCACAAAACTAGTTGTGCTATTTTCAATGCTCGAATGAGGGATGGGGCCTCAGTCACTGATCATATACTGTATATGATCGAGATGATTGAGCGCCTAAGCAAATTGGGCTTTCCTCTGCACGAGCAGCTCGGTAAGGATGCGATCCTTAATTCCTTGCCCAAGTCCTTCCTCCCATTCCTTACTCATTTTCGAATGACAAAGCTTGCAGTAAACTACCACGGATTGTTGGGGTTGCTGCAGAACTTTGAGAAGGATCACCAACTCCATAAGGAGTCGGTGAATGTAGTGGGAGGGTCTTCTTCTCGTCGTCAACCCTTTGGGAAGGGGAAGAAGAACAAGAAGAAGAAAAATAAGAAGGTGCAATCTCATGCTGGGACAGTAGCACGGGGTCAGACCAAGAAGCGCAAGCATGACCAGAGCCAGACGGAGTGCTTCTTTTGCAAGAAGCACGGGCATTGGAAGAGGAACTGTCCTCAATACATTGCCTCCCTGGACCCGAACAGGCCAAAGAAGAAGCAAGGTAATTATATGATAACTCCTTGTAACTTTTCGATTTGTGATACTACTGCCTGGGTATTGGATACCGGAAGCCGTTATCATATTTGTAATTCGATGCAGGGTCTGTAGGTTAGTAGGAGATTTGATGAAGGCGAGAGGTTCCTGAATGTTGGAGATGGAAGCAAAGTTCCAGTTCTAGCTTTAGGAATCATGAGTCTTGTAATCAATTCTCGTAATGTAATTCTGAGTGAATGTCACTATTGTCTAAGTTTTTTATTAAATATTATTTCTGTAGGCCTTTTGGCCATGTACGGTTATGATTTTTTAATAAAAGGAAATATTTGCAATATCATTTTGAATGGTGTTACAATATTTGTTGGACAATTAAATAATGAAATTTACTGACTATCACAGCCTGTTAATGTGGTTCAAAAATTCGGTAAACGCTCTAGAATAGATAATGTGTCAGAAGTCTACCTTTGGCACTGTAGGCTAGGTCATATCAATAAGAACAGGATAAACAGGTTGGCTCAAGAAGGAATTCTTGAAGTTAGTGATTGTGAATCACTTCCAACCTGTGAGTCCTGTCTTCTTGGAAAGATGACCAAGTCACCTTTTACTGGAAAAGGTGAGCGAGCCAGTGAACTCTTAGGTCTGGTACATTCTGATGTATGTGGACCCATGAGCTCAAGTGCAAGAGGTGGATTTTTCTACTTCATAACATTCACAGACGACCTATCTAGGTATGGGTATGTCTATTTAATGAAGCATAAGTCGGAATCATTTGAAATGTTCAAACTATTCTGAAATGTGGTAGAAAAACAAACTGGGAAGTATATTAAAACTCTTCGATCTGATCGAGGAGGTGAATACCTTTCCAATGAGTTTCTGACGTATCTAGGGGAGAATGGGATTCTCTCTCAGTGGACTCCTCTTGGAACACCACAGCATAATGGTGTGTCTGAAAGGAGGAATCGGACCCTGTTAGACATGGTTCGATCCATGATGGGGTTTGCTGGTCTGCCGATCTCCCTCTAGGGATATGCGCTCGAATCGGCTTGTTACCTTCTAAATAGAGTTTCGAGTAAGTCTGTAGCCAAAATGCCATATGAGATATGGATAGGACGTAAGCCAGTACTCTCGCACCTTAGGGTTTGGGGGTGTCCGGCTTATGTTAAACGTTTAATTACAGACAAGCTTGGACCTAGGTCTGACAAGTGTAATTTTATAGGGTACCCAAAAGAGACCAAAGGATATTATTTCTACCTTGCTGATGAGCAAAAGGTGTTTGTCAGCCTTAAGGCAATCTTTTTAGAAAAGAAGTTCCTTAGTGAAGGAACTGTTGCCTCTAAAGTCGAACTTGACGAAGTTCGACAGGTGGAAAAACCGACACATGTTACTGAACCTGAACCGGATTTGATTAGATCAGATCCGGAGCCCATTGATTATGCACCCTTAAGGCGGTCTGGTAGAGTACCACATCAACCGGACAGATACTATGGTTTTTTGATCCGGGATGGTGATCCTATCGAACTTGATGAAAACGATGAGGATCCGATCACCTACATGGATGCAATGCAGAGACCTGACTCTGAGAAATGGCTAGAGGCCATGAAATCCGAAATGGAGTCCATGAAGGTCAACGATGTGTGGACATTGGTTGACCCACCCGAAGGAGTAAAACTCATAGGGTGTAAGTGGGTCTTCAAAAGGAAGAGGGGCGCAGACGGAAAGGTGGAGACCTATAAAGCCCGTCTGGTTGCCAAGGGATATCGTCAACGTTATGGTATAGACTATGACGAGACGTTTTCTCCTGTGGCAATGCTCAAATCCATTCGGATTATGCTTGCGATAGCTGCCCATCTGGACTATGAAATCTGGCAGATGGATGTGAAGACAGCTTTCCTAAACGGAGAGCTGGATGAAGAGGTGTATATGATACAACCTGAAGGGTTCACATCCACAGATGAGTCTAAGGTGTGCAAGCTACAGAGGTCCATTTATGGACTTAAGCAGGCATCTCGGAGTTAGAACATACGTTTTGATAGGACGATCAAAACGTATAGCTTCGTTAAGAACGGAGAAGAACCCTGCATTTATAAGTGGGCTAATGGTCCAGCAGTAGTATTTCTTGTATTGTATGTGGATGAATTCTCTTAATCGGGAATGATGTCCCTGCATTACAGGGAATAAAGATTTGGCTATCGTCACAGTTCTCCATGAAGGATTTGGAGAAGCTTCCTACATCCTAGGGATGAGATCTATAGGGATAGATCCAAAAAGTTGCTTGGCTTATCCCAGTCCACGTACATTGATACTATGCTGAAAAGGTTCAGCATGGAAAATTCCAAGAAAGGCTATCTACCGATAGGCCATGGAATTTCTCTCTCGAAGAGTGGAATTTCTCTCTCGA